>NC_052149.1:124938343-125253414 GCF_902713615.1 Scyliorhinus canicula | reverse complement strand
AACACTGTGTCGTAGTGTCTAACACTGTGTCGTAGTGTCTAACACTGTGTCGTAGTGTCTAACACTGTGTCGTAGTGTCTAACACTGTGTCTACCTGTGTGTCTAACACTGTGCATTTTCTGTTTCCCTCCCTACGTAGGAGAAGGCCGTGCACCCCCCCGCGAGCAGGAAAACTGGAAGTGGACCGCCAGACCTGCGACCCCTCACATTGGCAGAACGGAGTGAACTGGACGTGGTGGAAGGGCCGAGGAAAGGGCAGTCGCCGGGCGGAGGTCGGCATTCGGCGAGAATGTGAGACCCTGCTGAGTTGCAGTTTTCCATGCACGTTCATCCCGCCCCACCACCACCCCCACCCTAACCTCGTATTCCCTCCCCATCACCACCACCACAACACCCCCTCCCACACACCCCTCCCCCCCGGCCGGGATGCAATCATGCGTCATGTCTTGTGCCTTGCAGGAGCTGCTGGTGATGGTACGGGCCCTTCTAGTGTCCCCCCCCCACCCTCTCCCCCCCGCCCCCCCTCTCCCCCCCCCCCCCCCCCCCCCCGAAACCCAGCCACAGCCAGAACCCCTGGTGCCGACCAGCAGTGAGGACGACATCGACACGGACAGGAGCCATCGACCCGCATCCCGGGACACCCCAGAGCTGGAGTCTGGGAACAACAGACATCCCACCACAACCGTCTCCAACACTTTCCATCATTCCAAACTCACCTCGGATGGGCACTTCAATGAAAAGGCTCTTGGGACACTCCCGAGGGTGGAACTCCCGAGGGAGCGGGTGGTTGGAGGGTCAGCCGACCCCAAGGACTAGCTGCCGTCCAGATGGGATTCAGGCTTCTGGAACGGATGGTGCCATTGATTGTAGAGATGCTGTCGCAGAGCCAGGGACTACGTGAGGGGCTGTCGGCGAGCATCCAGCACCTGCAGGCGCAGGTGGAGAAGTCCAACAACCTGCAGGAGCAGGAGGTGGCGCCGATCATGCTTGCCACCCACTGCATGGGTGGAGACCTAAATGGAGGCCTTGGGGGCGATGATTTCGGCCATGGGTCAACATGTCCAAGGCCTGGGGCAATCTGAGCAGGCGGTGGCCGAGGCCCAGGACAGGGCTGCTCTATCACCTGGACATCACAGCGATGTTCCAGAGCATGGCCCAGTCACAGCGGGATATGGCTGAGGGCATCAGCGGCATTGTCCAGGCACCAGCCGATGTGGCCCAGTCCCAGAGGGAGGTGGCCCAGTCCCAGAGGGAGGTGGCCCAGTCCCAGAGGGAGGTGGCCCAGTCCCAGAGGGAGCTGGCCCAGTCCCAGAGGGAGCTGGCCCAGTCCCAGAGGGAGCTGGCCCAGTCCCAGAGGGAGCTGGCCCAGTCCCAGAGGGAGCTGGCCCAGTCCCAGAGGGAGATGGTGCAGTCACTGGCTGATAAGGCACAGCCACAGCGTGCTGTGGTACAGTCCCAGATTAAGGTAGTCCACTCCCTGTACTCCATGGCATGCAGGCCCTAGTTGAGACGAGAGAGGGTCTCCAGGACCAACAGCGCCAGGTGTCAGGGGAGCCGCTGGGGAATACTCCGCCCGCACCCCCTTCCCATGGAGTAGCCTGGGGGCATCGGGCACCCCAAGGGTGGAGGAGCAATGGGGCCCATGCCGGTGACTCCCGCAGGGGACGTGCTGGAACACCGCAGCGCCTCGGACTGCAATCCCCACCTGTTCCTGGCGCATCCTGTGGGCAGCAGCCAGCAGGCAAAACAGGGTGGCACCACGCAGCGTCCTCGCATCCAGGCCCGGTTGCCCCAGGAGATGCCCGCCAAAAGGGACCCAGATTGCATGGCGGAATCACAGGCCGCTTCCATTCCTGTTGTACTGCCTGGATTCCACCTAGATGTAGCGCCAGGGTTAGGGTAAGGCCAGAAAAGTAGACACCAGCTCAGTTAGCAAGGGGACAGGCACAGCGTAACGTTAGGGGCTCGGGCACAAAGCTGCATATATTTGACCACATGGGGTGGTCAAGGCCGGCCGCTGACGGGGCGCGGGGAGAAGGGGGGGGTTTGGGCGGACATTGTGGGTGGGATTGGCCCGGGTCCGCAGACCAGTCAGCATCTCCGGTTCAGTGAACCACCCCTATCTCCACTCCATGTGATGGAATGACCAGCTGGCAGGCAGGAATCACCCAGGTGGAAAGTGTTATCATGGGCAGGAGTCAGACATTGACAAACGATGCGGAGCACCAGAACTTATCACAGAGTGGGTTGTCATCATCCCCCATCCCATGGACCAGTCCTGCTGTTACTGCCAACCCAGGGCCCACACCCTATAGTGAGGCAGGTATGTATCACAGTGGGGGCTGCAGGAGGGTTTGGTGGAGGTCGGATGCAGTGTCTGTACCCCCTCCCCCCACCAGTCGGAGAACCTGGAGGCGATTAGAGAGAAATACAGCACAGAATAGGCCCTTCGGCCCACGATGTTGTGCCAAACTTTTATCCTAGGTTAATCATAGAATTTTGGACACTAATGGCAATTTAGCATGGCCAATCCACCCAACCTGCACATCTTTGGACTGTGGGAGGAAACCGGAGTACCCGGAGGAAACCCACGCAGTCACGGGGAGGATGTGCAGACTCCACACAGACAGTGACCCAAGCCAGAATCGACCCTGGGACCCTGGAGCTGTGAAGCAATTGTGCTATCCACAATGCTATCGTGCTGCCCTTAAGAAGAAATTAATCTACACTCCATGATTCTACCATAATCCATGTACCTATTCAATAGCCACTTGAAGGTCCCTAACGTTTCCGACTCAACTACTTCCACAGGCAGTGCATTCCATGTCCCCACTACTCTCTGGGTAAAGAACCTACCTCTGACATCCCCCCTATATCTTCCACCATTTATCTTAAATTTATGTCCCCTTGTAATGGTGTGTTCCACCCGGGGAAAAAGTCTCTGACTGTCTACTCTATCTATTCCCCTGATCATCTTATAAACCTCTTATCAAGTCGCCCCTCATCCTTCTCCATTCTAATGAGAAACGGCCGAGCACCCTCAACCTTTCCTCATATGACCTACTCTCCATTCCAGGCAACATCCTGGTAAATCTCCTTTGCATCTTTTCCAAAGCTTCCACATCCTTCCTAAAATGAGGTGACCAGAACTGCACACAGTACTCCAAATGTGGCCTGACCAAGGTTTTGTACAGCTGCATCATCACCTCACGACTCTTAAATTCAATCCCTCTGCTAATGAACGCTAGCACACCATAGGCCTTCCTCACAGCTCTATCCATTTGAGTAGCAACTTTCAAAGACCTATGAACATAGACCCCAAGATCTCTCTGCTCCTCCACATTGCCAAGAACCCTACCGTTAACCCTGTATTCCGCATTCATATTTGTCCTTCCAAAATGGACAACCTCACACTTGTCAGGGTTAAACCCCATCTGCCACTTCTCAGCCCAGCTCTGAATCCTATCTATGTCTCTTTGAAGCCGACAACAGCCCTCCTCACTATCCACAACTCCACCAATTTTCGTATCATCTGCAAATTTACTGACCCACCCTTCAACTCCCTCATCCAAGTAGTTAATGAAAATCACAAACAGCAGAGGGCCCAGAACTGATCCCTGTGGTATGCCACTGGCAACTGGGCTCCAGGCTGAATATTTGCCATCCACCACCACTCTCTGTCTTCTATCGGTTAGCTAGTTCGTTATCCAACTGGCCAAATTTCCCACTATCCCATGCCTCCTTACTTTCTGCATAAGCCTACCTTGGGGAACCTTATAAAATGCCTTACTAAAATCCATGTACACCACATCCACTGCTTTACCTTCATCCACATGCTTGGTCACCTCCTCAAAGAAGTCAATAAGACTTGTAAGGCAAGACCTACCCCTCACAAATCCGTGCTGACTATCCCTAATCAAGGAAAGTGTCTTTCCAGATGCTCAGAAATCCTATCCCTCAGAACCCTTTCCATTACTTTGCCTACCACCGAAGTAAGACTATCTGGCCTGTAATTCCCAGGGTTATCCCGATTCCCTTTTTTGAACAGGGGCACAACATTCGCCACTCTCCAATCCTCTGGTACCACCCCTGTTGACAGCGAGGACGAAAAGATCATTGCCAACGGCTCTGCAATTTCATTTCTTGCCTCCCATAGAATCCTTGGATATATCCCGTCAGGCCCGGGGGACTTGTCTTTCCTCACGTTTTTCAAAATGCCCAACACATCTTCCTTCCTAACAAGTATCAACTCGAGCTTACCAGTCTGTTTCACACTGTCCTCTCCAACAGTGCATCCCATCCGCATTGGCCCAGGTGCACACGTTGTGCGACCTCCTGGGCCTGGCGAGCCCCATGTCCTGCCCATCCTCACCCTATCCTGCATCCTCCTCATTGGACGAGGCCTGGTGTTCCTCCTCCTCCTCCAGCACCTCACCCCTCTGCTGTGTGATTGTGTGGAGGATGCAGCACTCCCAGCGCTATACTGGAGGACTCCTCCAGAGTGGTCCGGGCACCTGAACCGCATCTTCAGGATGCCGAAGGACCACTCGATCACACCCGAGTCGCGTTGTAGCGGGTCTTAGCGTTGGTCTGTGGCCACCGGATAGGCTTCATCAGCCACAACATCAGCGGAAAACCCCTCTCGCCCAGGAACCAGCCGACAGCCGGTGTTGGTGGGGGGGGGGCATCTCGAAGGGACCAGGAACTGTCGAGTGTGCCAGGATGAAGCCGTCATGCACCCTGCCCAAACCCCGCTGCCCGGGCATCCTGGTGGGTTCAGTTCACATTGAAATGGATGTATTGTGTTGACCGAGCATATAGGGTCTCCATGATGGCGCGGATGCACCTGTGCACCGAGCTCTGTGAGATCCCGGACAGGTTCTCACTCGGGGCCTGGAAGGACTCCGTGGCGTACACGTCCAGGATAACCATCACCTTGACGGCCATCGGGAGCGGTTTCCCCACGGTGCCTGATACACCATGATCTGGCAGATATGCCGCACGGTCCCCCTGCTCAGCCGGATTCTTCGATGGCATGTCCGGTCTGGCAGGTCCTCGAATAACAGGTGGTGCCGGTACACACGAGGCCTCATGCGGCGCCTCCTTTGCTCCTCCTCCTCGGCCGTTTGGGCGGCTGGCTCTCCATCTTTACTGGCTGCCTCCTGTTGATCTGGGACAGGCGCTGCCACTGTAGCATCCTCCTCCTCGAGTAGCTATAGCTCGTGCACCCGCGGGGCTGCGGCAACTGGGGGGGAAGGCCACCATTGCTGGTTGAATTCCAATATCCAATGTCTGTAAGGGGTGAAGGACGTGGTGCATACCCCAACCAGGTCCAACAGGCTACACGGTGGCCCAGGCTAGCACTGCGGACCCTGAACCTGCATGTCACCCCCCTCCGCATCATGACCCCATCATTGCCGGGTACCATGGGGGCCTCTGGCGTTGGCACCTGTCCCTGCTCCAGGGGTACAGTGGCTATTGCTAGGTATGTTCCACAGCCCCCCCCCACCCGACTCCCCCCTGTAGGGGCTACTGTGAGCATTGCCCTTAGGCGGGTGATTCCCCGCCAGTGGGTGGGGAGGGTAGTATGGCCGTGTATTTGGTGCGGGGGTGGTGGGTGAGTGTGGAATACCGGGATGGTGGGATGGAGAGTGGGGGCTGGGGTGTCACTCTGCAGAACCAGGGGCCAAGGTGGGTGGGCAATGGGGTGCGCAGCAAGGTGGCTGCCTTGCAGGTCGCAGCAATGACGGTCCATGCTTGTACACCGTCCTGGTCCTATTGGGGGTCACGCTGGCCCCATAGCCGCACCCCCACCTCCCCCCCCAAGCCAGTGTCAGGTCGCGCCTCTCCGTGTCCTACCTCCTGTCTCAACCTCATCAGCCACGGCACCAGTTTCATGATGTTTAAAATCACAAGTGAACCTCGCCATTGGAAACTCAGCCCATAGAGGGCGGAGCATTGCAGAGGTCACGGAGAATACCGGGTCAGCCTGCTAATGACATGCAAGCGGTGTTTACTGTACATGCGGAGTGGAACGCACTGACACCGCTGTCGAGGCACCGGAGAATTGCGATTTGGTGTGAACACGGTGCCCGCCACGATTTCGGAATCAGGACCATTTCTCTGCCCAATCGCCTTTCCTGATTTTGCTATTTGCCGATGGAGAATCCCGTCCCTGATCTGTTGTTTTAAAAGCAGTGAGTATCTGGCGTATCCTTTGCTGTGAATCAGAAATGATGCTGAGTCTGCTGGGAAGGTAGCCAACCTTGTCTGAGAAGCTCATATCAAGCCTGGACAAAAGAAGTACCAAACCGGAAGCCTGAACTTCAGAAAGACATTGACTGGATTCTCCACCTCGCAATGTTGGCAACATGGATCGCGACTGGATGGCGAACCGGACGTTCGGCTGAAAGTGAGGTTTGCGCCGGGCGCTGAATCGAGCACTATGCTCCAGCCTCTGCTGGGGGGGTGGGGAATGGTGGTTTGTGCCCCTCATGCCAGTGGTATGATGCTAATGGATGTCAATGGGTCTTAATAACCCATTTGAATACACTTAGTGGGCCCGGCACCAGAGTCTCTCCACGCCAGGAATCACATGGGTACAGATCACTACTGGTATTTACCAGCATGGCTCTCACGTGGTAAACTTCACCATAGGCCAAGGGGGTAACCCCTTCACGGAGTTGCCCCAAGTCCACCCGAAGGCCACCCTTCCCTGCAAAATGCACAAGCTGCCCATCTCTCCCCTACCAGACCGCTCCATCGCCCCCCCCCCCCGAGACCCCCTAAAATGGGAGACACCCCCAGAGATGCCCTAGATAGGGATATCCCTCACAGAGACCTCATAGATAGAGAGATTACCCAGAGACCCCGAGGGAGGAAGACCCTCACAGATCCCCCTAGATAGGGAGTCCACACAGAGCCCCCTAGATAGGGAGAGCCCCCCAGAGATCCCCTGAATAGAGGGAACCCTGATACCCCCTGAATAGGGGGTTCCAAGAGACCCCTGTCACGAAGCTAGAGAGTAGTCCAGACTGGGGCAGTGAAAAAAATTACTGTTGTAACATCCACCTCGGCATTCACCTGCTGGCTCAGACAGAGGAAGCACCACATGTCCATTCTTGGAAAAAGAACAGCGTTGACATGTGATTAAATCCCTCAGGAAGCTGCAAGCCATTCATTCATTTCCTTTAGTGAGCTGTGATTTACAGTTTCCACAGTCACAGGTGTCAGCCTTGCTTCATTCATCTTTCTTCATGGATCAGTAACTCTAAGTGCTCTAACCATAATGTTTACAAACATCAACTACATCAAAGAGAGTTAAGTGTATTCCAATCACCCCTCTACATTTGAGTAATTTTGATGTGCTGAGCTGGAAATTGACAGCACTTAAGTCTCTTTGAAATGGTTGATGTTTGCAAACATTGTGGTTGCAGCACTTCAGAGTTACTCATCCATGAAGGGAGATGAATGAAGCAAGGCTGATACCTGTGTTTGTGGAAGCTGTCAATCACAACCCACTGGGAGAAATGAATGAATCGCTTGCAGCTAAAGGATATGGGCCATTTAAACACAGGTCACAGCTGATTTTTTTAGCAGGAATGGACACAGTGCTTCCACTGTGTGAGCCAGAAGGTATCTGCCCAGGTTTGCGCTACAAGAGTATGTTTCTTCACTGCCCCAAGCTGGACTGCTCTCTAGCTTCCCCAGCCAAAGGTCTCCTTTCTGGGAGGTCTGTGGGGACTCCTTTAGTTATGGGTCTCTGAGTGGGGGGGGGGGGGGGGGGGGGGGGTCTTCCTATTCAGGACGTCTCGGGTGTGGGTTCCCTATCTAGGGGAATTCTGCAAGGGTTTCCTCCGGGTGCTCCGGCTTACTCCCACGGTCCAAAGACGTGCAGGTTAGGTGGATTGGCCATGATAAATTACCCTTAGATTCCAAAAAGGTTAGGAGGGGTTACTGGGTTACGGGGATAGGGTGAAAAATGAGGGCTAAAGTGGGTCGGTGCAGACTCGATGGGCCGAATGGCCTCCTTCTGCACTGTCTGTTCTATGTTCTATGTTTTTGTTACAGTTGCTTGTCTGCGGTTAGAACCCTTTGGTCTTCAACATGGGTTCTTATCACAGAAGACAGTGAATTCTTAAATTCTTCCAAGATAATGATTTCTCGGAACCTCACAGGTAGTTTCAATGCCCAATGTATTAAAATTGTTCTGCTTAATCTTTCAAATTCAACATAAGCGTGACCCAGGAGTGACTTCCGGTGGTGGCCATGAAGTGAGTGATCACACATTTGGCAGCATCCGCTCGAGGCGGCTTTCTCTGACCTTTTCCCCACTTGTTGGGTGGATGTTTCGGTGAAAAGAGGCATAATGATGTCTGAAGAAAGTTAAACTCCACTGAGGGGGCTGGCGGTGGATCCATGGACCAGAAGTGGGGCCAAAAGTTGGAACAAGAAAATCTTTGTGTGTCACAGGTCAAGGTGGCAGAGGGTAAAGGATCTGTCCTGACTGCCCAGTGATCAACGGAGCAACTGGTGGTCTTCTTGAACGAGACGTTCAGTCGGCAGAGGAGGGAGGCCCAGGATTTCCGAGCCAAGGCAGTGGAATCATTGAAAGCGGGAATTGACGGCGTGCAGCAGAGGCTGGAGTCCCAGGGCCAGGCTATTCAGAAACTGGAGGAGGTGGTGGGGGAGCAAGAGGAGCAGCCGCCTCGTTGGCGGCCCTGATTGGAATGATGCGAGAGACCTCAGCAGTGGTTAAAGGAGAAGGTGGAGGGCCTGGAGAACCACTCCCGGAGATAGAATCTAAGAATCATGGGGATGCCTGAAGGCATCGAGGGAGCGGATGCCAACACCTATGTGGCCAAGGTGCTGGAGACGTTGATGGGAGAGGGGGCCTTTGACTGGCCACCTGGAGGTCGACCGAGCACATAGAGCGCTGGTGAGGAAGCCGCAGGCGAATGAGCCTTCAGGCAATGGGGGTGCGTCCTTCACCGGTCTGGATAGGAAAAGATACCATTTTGAGACACCAGAGGAGGCGATAGAATTATGAGAGACAATTGACTGTGCAGGAGAAGGAGGATTTGAACGTTGGAGGAGGTGTTGAGAAAGGTATTTCCTTTTCTGAATTTTCATTTGTTGGTTGTTGGAGAACCTTTCTCCTTTGAGGTGTTTTGTTAGGCTTGTAGCGGAAGCTTGTCGGGAACATCGGAGGTGAGTACCCCCTTTTTCTTTCATTGCTGTTTGTTTTATGGAAGGGTACGAGCGGAGGGGAAGGGAATCAGTGGGGGGGAGGGGGTAAGAGGCTTAAGCGCCGTGGGCAGGGGCGGCTGGGCTAGTTAACGGGAGCGCCGGGGGGGGGGGGGGGGGGGGGGGGGGGGGGGGATGGGCAGAGAGGGGAATGGGGTTGTTGCTTTGTTTGGAGGAGGGGGGTTGCTGACAAAGGTGTGGCTGCTGTGGCTAAGTGAGTAAAGGAGCGATGACGGTGGCCATCTGAGGGTGGGCCAGGGGTCTTGTAACACGGCAGGGGGGCTGGTCCAAAAAAAGGATATGGTTGATCAATGGGGGGAGAGGAGGTGCCCCTGACCAGGTTGGTCACATGGAATGTGAGAGAGCTGAATGGGCCGGTGAAACGGTTGTGTGTTTTCAACTACTTGAGGAGCTCGAAGGCGGAAACACAGGAAACACATCTGAAGATTGGGGGCCAGGTAAGGTTCAGGAAAGGGTGGGTAGGGCAAGTGTTTCATTCAGGGTTGGACATGAAGACGAGTGGGGTAGTGGTGCTGGTTAACAAATGGCGTTTGAGGTGGGGGACATTGTGGCAGACACGGGGGGAAGGTCCGCGATGGTGAGCGGGAAGCTGGAGGGATGTCGGTTGTTTTGGTGAATGTTTATGCCCCAAACTGGGATGATGTGGAATTTATGAGGCGAGTGCTGGGGAGATCCCGGGCCTGGATGCTCACCGGCTGATTATGGGGGGTGTGATACCGTTAATTCACTGTGAGACCGTGAGAACGAGTGAACATTAGGCTTTAATATCCATGAACTCGCCTGCCAGAGTCGGCTGTACAAATGAGTGCCACCCACAGGTGGCCGGACTGTATATGGCCCCGGTGTGGGCGGAGCCAGAGGCGGAGTACAGTACCTGGAAGTAGCTCGTATCATCACTTCCAGGTCATGGGTCACATTATTATACAGACAGCTCATGCATTAGGTGATGTACATTCACCACAGTGGGTGGGGAATTTAACACGGTCATTGAACCAGGTTTTGACCGGTCGAGCCTGAGGTCGCTTCGCCATTCCTTGAGATCATGGCTAATCACAAACGGAACTGTGTATACCTGACTTGTCCCTATATCTCTTAATATTTTCAGTGAAAAAAAATCTATTAATCTGCAGTTTAACTCAACAATTGGTATAAACTGCTGGTTCGGGAAGTGAGTTTCAAACTTCTACCAACCTTTGCGTATCAAGGTGTTTCCTAATTTAACCCCTGAAAGGTCTGGTTCTATGATCTGGGTGGCATGGTAGCACAGTGGGTAGCACTGTGGCTTCACAGCGCCAGGGTCCCAGGTTCGATTCCCGGTTCGGTCGCTGTCTGTGGGGAGTCTGCACGTTCTTCCCGTGTGTGCGTGGGTTTCCTCCGGGGGCTCCGGTTTCCTCCCGCAGTCCAAAGGCGTGCTGGTTAGGTGGATTGGCCATGATAAATTGCCCTTAGTGTCCAAAAAGGTTAGGAGAGGTTATTGGGTTACGGGGATAGGGTGGAAGTGAGGGCTTAAGTGGGTCGGTGCAGACTCGATGGGCCGAATGGCTTCCTTCTGCACTGTAATGTTCTATGTTTTGTCTATATGCCCCCAGAGCTAATTTATATGCACCCAGAATAGTCTTTTTTACCTTGTCGTCCCCTCGGATAGGGAAGCATGAACTTCCTGGACCAAAACAATAAAAGAAGTGGAAACAAAGGAAATAGACAGGAGGGCCTCTGACACTACTGCTACGTTCATTCGCAAATCAAAAACATCCTTTCAGACAGCTGCACACATCAGTTCCCTTTTTAACCAATTCTTCACTTTATTTTGTCTCAATTTTAGTTTAAATCTTGATTTTACTCAATTCTTGAATCTTCCTTTTACACCGGTATCTTGACAATATGGGCCTTGTCTAAGTGTCACCAGTTAACATAGACACCGTCTCTAATGTCCTTCTTTAAAACACAAATATCCTTTTTATAGCCATGAATGTCACTTTCAGATTTGTTTCAAACACGAGCTTTCGGAGCACGGCTCCTTCTTCAGGTGTTGTAAGACTTCTTACTGTGCTCACCCCAGTCCAACGCCGGCATCTCCACATCATGACTTTCAGATTTCACACTCGATATTTCAGCATTATTGCTTCCTCCTGAAAGCAGACCTTTCACCGCCAACGAACCAAATTTGACTACGTACCCCTAAATGGCCTGGTATATAGTCAAAGACTAATGGGTGGGAATCAGAATGCACTTCCCTGTATGAATAGTGCTCATGCTATTACATGCAACAGAAACAATCATTTGCAATTATAGAAAAGCAAATTTCTGCGGATGCTGGAATCTGAAACTTTTGTGAGGGCCACGAAGAATCCAGCACGAGTTGAAGGAAAGAAAGAAATAACATTTGTTTACAATAACACATATATCCAACAGCAGCAGCAACTCCCTTGCTGCTCACTCCTCTCTAGCTGGTTCCAAACTGGCCAGCTCTATTTATGCAGGGAGTCTGCTAATGATTTCTCCGCCCGCCCCCCCCTCATTGGGGAAGCTCATACTCCCAAAGGATTGTGGGATTGTCATTAGTCCCCAGCCAATGGTAGGCAGGCAGGTTATAACAGAAACAAAAACAGAAAACACTGGGCAATTTCAGCAGGTCTGACAACATCTGTGGAGAGAGGAGGGAGCAAATGTTTGGAGTGTGGATGACAAAGAGTCATCCAGACTCGAAATGTTAGCTACCAAGATGGAAAGGGACAGTTCAGGTGATTGAGGCAGAAAAGATAATGGGGTCAGGGACAAATCAGATGACGTCAAGATTGTGAATGGTCTGATTCAACCCAAGAGTGTCCAGGGCAAGGGACAGAGTCAGTGACTGGAGAACAAAGTTTGTATTGAGGACGAGAGGCGATGGCTTCTGTCTTCCCAGTCTTAAACAGGAAGGCATCCTGGACTGCATGTCCGGCAGTCGGATAACACAGAGGTAGTGGTAGGGTCAAAGATGGAGAGCTTGTTGTCATCGGCACAGCTAACATGGCATGTCTGAGAGTGGGGCACTCCTGCAGTGCTGCACTGGCCCAATAGCCTAGACTGTTGGAAATCTACAATCAGCAGAATCATTTTGACTGAAGCAGATTATGTTTTTAGGCTGCACACACCTGATATCTCGGGTATTTCTGCGCCCAGCAGTAACTCGCACAGGACAAAGTGGAGGTACAGATCTGTCTGCAGGAAATGGGGCAAACGATATTCTTCCAACCATTTTAGAAATCCGGTCACATCACTGCGCTGAAATTAAACACAGCACTGAAATTAGTATTTCAACGGAAAAACATCACCCCCCGTACCTTCTAGCTGCTAACTACATTCTCATGGTACAGTGAATAGGACAGACAGTGAACACGTGAGAAAGGTACTCGCAACAGGAATGAAGCCGTAATCCAACCATCGCCTATGTTTAGGCTTCCATCTCGATACCACGTTACAGTAGCCCCAAATGTGAAGAACAGTGGGCCAACCGAGGTTGGTTCCAATAGGGCGTGCAGGTGTAAGATCTGTGATTACAGCACACCAGCGCTGGTTGTCCAAGTGCCCCCCCCCCACCCCCCCCATCACAGTCTCACCACTAACAGTGAGCACATGGGGATGTTTACTCAAACAGTCATACATCCCTGACAAGATCTCATAAGAATGCCTTGTCCGCTGAACCCCAAATTTGAACCCTATCCTCCCCATCCCAAGGATCCTGTCCAGTTCCACAGGCCCTGCTCAATCCCATGGGTCATGCCCAGTCTCGATCTCCACAGGCACTGGTCAGTCCCACAGGACCTTGCTCTGTCTAGTCCCACATACCCCTGCCCAGTCCATGGGCCATGCCCAGTCTCAATCCCACAGGCCCTGCCCTGTCCCAGTCCCACATACCCTGCCCCAATCCCACAGGCCCTGCCCAGTCCCGGTCGCACAGGCCCTGCCCTGTCCCACAGGCCCCGCCCTGTCCCAGTCCCACATACCCCGCCCAATTCCACAGGCCCTGCCCAGTCCCGGTCGCACAGGCCCTGCCCAGTCCCGGTCGCACAGGCCCTGCCCAGTCCCAGTCCCACAGGCCCTGCCCAGTTCCAGTTCCACAGGCCCTGCCCAGTCCCAGTCCCACAGGTCCTGCTCAGTCCCAGTCCCGCAGGCCCTATCCAGTCCCAGAAGCCCTGCCTAGTCGCAGCCCCACAGACCCTGCCCATCCCAACCCCACTGGCCCTGCTCGGTCCCAAAGGCCCTGCTCAGTCCCACAGGCCCTGCTCAGTCCCAGTGCCACAGGCCCTGCCCAATCCCATGGGCCATGCCCAGTCTCGATCCCACAGGCCCTGGTCAGTCCCACAGACCCTGCCCTGTCCCGGTCCCACATACCCTGCCCAATCCCACAGGCCCTGCCCAGTCCCGGTCGCACAGGCCCTGCCCTGTCCCACAGGCCCTGCCCTGTCCCAGTCCCACATACCCTGCCCAATCCCACAGGCCCTGCCCAGTCCCAGTCCCACAGACCCTGCCCAGTCCCACAGGCTCTGCTTAGTCCCACAGGCCCTACCCAGTCCCCGACAGCTGGCACAATCCTGAATGCCCTGGCAAGTCCCACATGCCCTGCCCAGTTCCAGTCCCTCAGGCCCATCCCAGTTCCACAGGCCCAGTCCAGGTCCCGCAGGCCCAATCCCATAGGCCCATTCCCAGTCCCGTGTTGTGTATTGTGAACCTTTTAACCTCACAGCAATGCAGGGATGACACCAGTTTCTCAGTGGGCAACAGATGTATTTACCGTGCTTTAAAATTTCAAAATGGTCAGCCTCTACCAGCTTCTCAATTCACTTTAGTTTGAATCAACAACCGGCTTAACCAAACAAGCACGGTAAGCTTAAAACGGTAGCCAGATTCTCCTAATCAAACACAGATGCACTAAACCAGCATTTTCCAAACTGGGTTCCCTAGATCCCTGGGGTACAGTGGTAGATCTGGCCTCCCAGCTTGTCCAATCAAAGGTGGTTTCCACACTGCATTTGCAACGGTAGGCCCTGAGAAGCTGGCCTCTGATTGGAAGAACTGGAAATAGAGGCAAATTCAGCCAGCAGCAAATTTAGGGCCAGACCAAAGGCGAACGGTCTGGGGAATGGGCAGTGGAGCATGGCAAATCACAATCACAGGGCATATGCTTGGACAGCAGTGGGGAGCAGGCCAGGGCCAGAGGTCAGTGCCTGGGAGCACAGGATGGGGCCTGGGAGAAGGTGTTGAGGCCTGGGAGCAGAGGACGGGCCTGGAAGAAGGGTGTGGGAACAGACGTGTCCTTGGAGCAAAGGACAGGGCCTGGGAGCAGAGGAATGGGCCTGGGAGCAGAGGAATGGGCCTGGGAGCAGACAATGTGGCCAGGGAGCAGAGGATGTGGCCAGGGAGCAATCGCTGGGACCTAGGAGAAGTGGCAAGGGCCTGGGAGCAGAGGGTGGGGCCTGGGAGAAGATGGTGGGACCTGGGAGCAGGGGCCAGTACTAGGGGGATTGGGCCGGGGCCTGGGAGCATAGGATATAGCCTGAAAACAGAAACCGGGTCCTGGGAGCAGAGGATGGGGCCTGAAAACATAGGCTGTGTCCTTGGAGAAGAGATCGAGGGAAAGGAGAGAGAGACGTGAATCTATAAATGTGTGTGTTTGTGCTTGTGGGTGATAGAGGTGGGTATGTGTTTGTGTGTAAGAGAGCGAGGGGTGTATGTATAATGTAGAAGTGAGTGGGTGTGAGAGAGAATTGAGAGAGGTGAGTGAGTGTGTGAGAGAGAGGTGAGTGTGAGAGAGAGGTGAGTAAGTGTGTGAGAGAGAGGCGAATGTGAGAGAGAGAA
Source organism: Scyliorhinus canicula (assembly GCF_902713615.1). Taxonomy (NCBI): domain Eukaryota; kingdom Metazoa; phylum Chordata; class Chondrichthyes; order Carcharhiniformes; family Scyliorhinidae; genus Scyliorhinus; species Scyliorhinus canicula. Next base: position 125,238,309 of record NC_052149.1, on the reverse strand, counting down.
GTGAGTGAGTGTGAGAGAGAGGTGAGTGAGTGTGTGAGAGAGGTGTGAGTGTGTGAGAGAGGTGAGTGAGTGTGTGAGAGAGAGGTGAGTGAGTGTGTGAGAGAGAGAGGTGAGTGAGTGTGTGAGAGAGGTGAGTGAGTGTGAGAGAGAGAGGTGAGTGAGTGTGTGAGAGTGAGATGAGTGCGTGTGAGAGAGAGGTGAGTGAGTGTGTGGGAGAGGTGAGTGTGTGTGAGAGGTGAGTGAGTGTGTGAGAGAGAGGTGATTGAGTGAGAGAGGTGAGTGAGTGTGAGAGAGGTGAGTGAGTGTGAGTGAGTGGTGAGTGAGTGTGAGAGAGAGAGAGGCGAGTGAGTGTGTGAGAGTGAGATGAGTGCGTGTGAGAGAGAGGTGAGTGAGTGTGTGGGAGAGGTGAGTGGTGTGTGAGAGGTGAGTGAGTGTGTGAGAGGGTGAGTGAGTGTGTGAGAGAGGTGAGTGAGTGTATGAGAGAGATGTGAGTGGGTGTGTGAGAGAGGTGAGTGAGTGTGTGTGAGAGAGATGTGTGTGTGTGTGAGAGAGAGGCAAGTGTGAGAGAGAGGTAAGTGTGTGAGAGAGAGGTAAGTGTGTGAGAGAGGTGAGTGTGTGAGAGAGGTAAGTGTGTGAGAGAGAGGTAAGTGTGTGAGAGTGAGGTGAGTGAGTGTGAGAGAGAGGTAAGTGTGTGAGAGGTGAGTGTGTGAGAGAGAGGTAAGTGTGTGAGAGAGAGGTGAGTGAGTGTGTGAGAGAGAGGTAAGTATGTGAGAGGGAAGTATGTGAGAGAGGTAAGTGTGTGAGAGAGGTAATGTGGTGAGAGAGGTAAGTGTGTGAGAGAGGTGGGTGTGAGAGAGAGGTAAGTGTGTGAGAGAGAGGTGAGTGTGTGCGAGAGAGGTGAGTGAGTGTGTGTGAGAGAGAGTGGTGTGTTGAGAGAGAGGTGTGTGGAGGAGAGGTGAGTGAGTGTGTGGGAGAGAGGTAAGTGTGTGAGAGAGGTGAGTGTGTGAGAGAGAGGTAAGTGTGTGAGAGAGGTGAGTGTGTGAGAGAGGTGAGTGTGTGAGAGAGGTGAGTGTGTGAGAGAGGTGAGTGTGTGAGAGAGGTGAGTGTGTGAGAGAGGTGAGTGTGTGAGAGAGGCAAGTGTGTGAGAGAGAGGTGAGTGAGTGTGAGAGAGGTAAGTGTGTGAGAGGTGAGGTGAGTGTGTGACAGTGAGGTGAGTGAGTGTGTGTGAGAGAGAGGCAAGTGTGTGAGAGAGAGGTGAGTGAGTGTGTGAGAGAGAGGTAAGTGTGTGAGAGAGGTATGTGAGAGAGGTGAGTGTGTGAGAGAGGTGAGTGTGTGAGAGAGGAAGTGTGTGTGAGAGGTAAGTGAGTGTGTGAGAGAGGTGAGTGAGTGTGTGAGAGAGGTGAGTGTGTGAGAGAGGAAGTGTGTGTGAGAGGTAAGTGAGTGTGTGAGAGAGAGGTGAGTGCGTGAGAGAGGTAAGTGTGTGAGAGAGGTGAGTGAGTGTGTGAGAGAGAGGTAAGTGTGTGAGAGAGGTGAGTGTGTGAGAGAGGTAAGTATGTGAGAGAGAGGTAACTGAGTGTGTGAGAGATGTGAGTGAGTGTGTGAGAGAGAGGTGAGTGTGTGAGAGAGATGTAAGTGTGTGAGAGAGGTGAGTGTGAGAGAGGTAAGTGTGTGAGAGAGAGGTAAGTGTGTGAGCGAGGTGAGTGAGTGTGTGAGAGAGAGGTAAGTGTGTGAGAGAGGTGAGTGTGTGAGAGAGGTAAGTTTGTGAGAGAGAGGTAAGTGTGTGAGAGAGAGGTGAGTGAGTGTGTGAGAGAGAGGTAAGTGTGAGAGGTGAGTGTGAGAGAGGGGTAAGTGTGTGAGAGAGAGGTAAGTGTGTGAGAGAGAGGTGAGTGAGTGTGAGAGAGAGAGGCGAGTTAGTGTGTGAGAGTGAGATGAGTGCGTGTGAGAGAGAGGTGAGTGAGTGTGTGGGAGAGGTGAGTGTGTGTGAGAGGTGAGTGAGTGTGAGAGAGAGGTGATTGAGTGAGAGAGGTGAGTGAGTGTGAGAGAGGTGAGTGAGTGTGAGTGAGTGGTGAGTGAGTGTGTGCGAGAGAGGTGAGTGAGAGAGGTGAGTGAGTGTGTGTGAGAGGTGAGTGAGTGTGTGAGAGAGAGGTGAGTGAGTGTGTGAGAGAGAGTTGAGTGTGTGAGAGAGAGGTGAGTGAGAGAGGTGAGTGAGTGTGTGAGAGAGAGGTGAGTGAGTGAGAGAGGTGAGTGTGTGTGAGAGAGGTGAGTGAGTGTGTGAGAGAGGTGAGTGAGTGTGTGAGAGAGGTGAGTGAGTGTGTGAGAGAGATGTGTGTGTGTGTGAGAGAGAGGTAAGTGTGTGAGAGAGAGGTAAGTGTGTGAGAGAGAGGTAAGTGTGTGAGAGAGGTGAACGTGTGAGAGAGGTAAGTGTGTGAGAGAGAGGTAAGTGTGTGAGAGTGAGGTGAGTGAGTGTGAGAGAGAGGTAAGTGTGTGAGAGGGGTGAGTGAGTGTGTGAGAGAGAGGTAAGTGTGTGAGAGAGGGTGAGTGAGTGTGTGAGAGAGAGGTAAGTATGTGAGAGAGGTAAGTATGTGAGAGAGAGGTAAGTGTGTGAGAGAGGTAAGTGTGTGAGAGAGTGAGTGTGTGAGAGAGAGGTAAGTGTGTGAGAGAGAGGTGAGTGTGTGAGAGAGAGGTGAGGAGTGTGTGTGAGAGAGGTGAGTGTGTGAGAGAGGTGAGTGTGTGAGAGAGAGGTAAGTGTGTGAGAGAGAGGTGAGTGAGTGTGAGAGAGAGAAGTGAGTGAGTGTGAGAGAGAGAGGTAAGTGTGTGAGAGAGAGGTAAGTGTGTGAGAGAGGTGAGTGTGTGAGAGAGGTAAGTGTGTGAGAGAGAGGTAAGTGTGTGAGCGAGGTGAGTGAGTGTGTGAGAGAGAGGTAAGTGTGTGAGAGAGGTGAGTGTGTGAGAGAGGTAAGTTTGTGAGAGAGAGGTAAGTGTGTGAGAGAGGAGAGTGAGTGTGTGAGAGAGAGGTAAGTGTGTGAGAGAGAGGTGAGTGAGTGTGAGAGAGAGAGGCGAGTGAGTGTGTGAGAGTGAGATGAGTGCGTGTGAGAGAGAGGTGAGTGAGTGTGTGGGAGAGGTGAGTGTGTGTGAGAGGTGAGTGTGTGAGAGAGAGGTAAGTGTGTGAGAGGCGAGTGTTGAGGAGGGGTAAGTGTGTAGAGAGAGTAAGTGTGTGAGAGAGAGGTGAGTGAGCTGTGAGAGAGAGAGAGCGAGTGAGTGTGTGTGAGAGTGAGATGAGTGCGTCTGTGAGAGAGAGGTGAGTGAGTGTGTGGGAGAGGTGAGTGTGTGTGAGAGGTGAGTGAGTGTGTGAGAGAGAGGTGATTTGAGTGAGAGAGGGAGGTGTGTGAGAGAGGTGAGTGAGTGTGTGAGTGAGTGGTGAGTGAGTGTGTGCGAGAGAGTGAGTGAGGTGAGTGAGTGTGTGTGAGGGAGTGAGTGAGTGTGTGAGAGAGAGAGGTGAGTGAGTGTGTGAGAGAGAGGTGTGTGAGAGAGGTGAGTGAGTGTGAGAGAGGTGAGTGAGTGTGTGAGAGAGGTGAGTGAGTGTGTGAGAGAGGTGAGTGAGTGTATGAGAGAGATGTGAGTGGGTGTGTGAGAGAGGTGAGTGAGTGTGTGAGAGAGATGTGTGTGTGAGACAGAGGCAAGTGTGTGAGAGAGAGGTAAGTGTGTGAGAGAGAGGTAAGTGTGTGAGAGAGGTGAGTGAGTGTGTGAGAGAGGTAAGTGTGTGAGAGAGAGGTAAGTGTGTGAGAGTGAGGTGAGTGAGTGTGAGAGAGAGGTAAGTGTGTGAGAGGTGAGTGTGTGAGAGAGAGGTAAGTGTGTGAGAGAGAGGTGAGTGAGTGTGTGAGAGAGAGGTAAGTATGTGAGAGAGGTAAGTATGTGAGAGAGAGGTAAGTGTGTGAGAGAGGTAAGTGTGTGAGAGAGGTAAGTGTGTGAGAGAGGTGAGTGTGTGAGAGAGAGGTAAGTGTGTGAGAGAGAGGTGAGTGTGTGAGAGAGAGGTGAGTGAGTGTGTGTGAGAGAGGTGAGTGTGTGAGAGAGGTGAGTGTGTGGGAGAGAGGTAAGTGTGTGAGAGAGAGGTGAGTGAGTGTGTGAGAGAGAGGTAAGTGTGTGAGAGAGGTGAGTGTGTGAGAGAGGTGAGTGTGTGAGAGAGGTGAGTGTGTGAGAGAGGCAAGTGTGTGAGAGAGAGGTGAGTGAGTGTGAGAGAGAGGTAAGTGTGTGAGAGGTGAGTGAGTGTGTGAGAGAGAGGTAAGTGTGTGAGAGAGGTGTGTGAGTGTGTGAGAGAGAGGTAAGTGTGTGAGAGAGGTGAGTGTGTGAGAGAGGTAAGTTTGTGAGAGAGAGGTAAGTGTGTGAGAGAGGAGAGTGAGTGTGTGAGAGAGAGGTAAGTGTGTGAGAGAGAGGTGAGTGAGTGTGAGAGAGAGAGGCGAGTGAGTGTGTGAGAGTGAGATGAGTGCGTGTGAGAGAGAGGTGAGTGAGTGTGTGGGAGAGGTGAGTGTGTGTGAGGTGAGTGAGTGTGTGAGAGAGAGGTAAGTGTGTGAGAGGCGAGTGTGAGAGAGGGGTAAGTGTGTGAGAGAGAGGTAAGTGTGTGAGAGAGAGGTGAGTGAGTGTGAGAGAGAGAGAGGCGAGTGAGTGTGTGAGAGTGAGATGAGTGCGTGTGAGAGAGAGGTGAGTGAGTGTGTGGGAGAGGTGAGTGTGTGTGAGAGGTGAGTGAGTGTGTGAGAGAGAGGTGATTGAGTGAGAGAGGTGAGTGAGTGTGAGAGAGGTGAGTGAGTGTGTGAGTGAGTGGTGAGTGAGTGTGTGCGAGAGAGGTGAGTGAGAGAGGTGAGTGAGTGTGTGTGAGAGGTGAGTGAGTGTGTGAGAGAGAGGTGAGTGAGTGTGTGAGAGAGAGGTGAGTGAGAGAGGTGAGTGAGTGTGAGAGAGGTGAGTGAGTGTGTGAGAGAGGTGAGTGAGTGTGTGAGAGAGGTGAGTGAGTGTAAGAGAGAGATGTGAGTGGGTGTGTGAGAGAGGTGAGTGAGTGTGTGAGAGAGATGTGTGTGTGAGACAGAGGCAAGTGTGTGAGAGAGAGGTAAGTGTGTGAGAGAGAGGTAAGTGTGTGAGAGAGGTGAGTGTGTGAGAGAGGTAAGTGTGTGAGAGAGAGGTAAGTGTGTGAGAGTGAGGTGAGTGAGTGTGAGAGAGAGGTAAGTGTGTGAGAGGTGAGTGTGTGAGAGAGAGGTAAATGTGTGAGAGAGAGGTGAGTGAGTGTGTGAGAGAGAGGTAAGTATGTGAGAGAGGTAAGTATGTGAGAGAGAGGTAAGTGTGTGAGAGAGGTAAGTGTGTGAGAGAGGTAAGTGTGTGAGAGAGGTGAGTGTGTGAGAGAGAGGTAAGTGTGTGAGAGAGAGGTGAGTGTGTGAGAGAGAGGTGAGTGAGTGTGTGTGAGAGAGGTGAGTGTGTGAGAGAGGTGAGTGTGTGGGAGAGAGGTAAGTGTGTGAGAGAGAGGTGAGTGAGTGTGTGAGAGAGAGGTAAGTGTGTGAGAGAGGTGAGTGTGTGAGAGAGGTGAGTGTGTGAGAGAGGTGAGTGTGTGAGAGAGGCAAGTGTGTGAGAGAGAGGTGAGTGAGTGTGAGAGAGAGGTAAGTGTGTGAGAGGTGAGTGAGTGTGTGAGAGAGAGATAAGTGTGTGAGAGAGGTGTGTGAGAGAGGTGAGTGTGTGAGAGAGGTGAGTGTGTGAGAGAGGAAGTGTGTGTGAGAGGTAAGTGAGTGTGTGAGAGAGGTGAGTGAGTGTGTGAGAGAGGTGAGTGTGTGAGAGAGGAAGTGTGTGTGAGAGGTAAGTGAGTGTGTGAGAGAGAGGTGAGTGTGTGAGAGAGGTGAGTGTGTGAGAGTGAGGTGAGTGAGTGCAGTCTTCCCAAAGGGAATAAAGTTCCTGAGAGAGTGCGTTTAGCCGCGAGTTCCTGGCACTCGCAGTGCTGAGAAACACACGGCTATTCAATGCGACTGGCTTTGAATAAGGGGCCTGAACGGGGAGCGTGCAGCCGAGGCCACACAGCCCCGATTTTTACAATGGCATCCTGATCACCGAGGCCCACAAAGAAGTCCCCGATGTCGCCCCCAGACAGAACCCGACACCCTGGCAGTGCCCCTGCCAGCTGGCAGTACTACCTGGGCACCTCAGCATTGCCAGGCTGGCACCCAGGTGGCACCAACAGGGCTAGGGTACCATCCTGCCCAAAGGGCATGCAGCTGGGGGCTTCCGATCCCCTTGGAGACCCCCACAAGTGCTGTTCAGTTTGGTCCCCATTTGTGGACCAGTGCCAAACGACACTCGCCTGGATCCTGGAGGCAAAGGGATTGAATCCCAAAGCCTCCGGTACCTTGCCAATCTGCAGTTAGGCTTTCTGCCTTGCTCTAATATCCAGATTTGCTAAAAAGTTCCCACTGTGAATGGGATTCACCTTGCAACGTCTCCGATGATTGCATTCAGTCTCGCGAGGTGTTTTGAGCCAGGTAGATCCCGGGAGATAGGTCACCCAGCTTTCACTGGCCATGTTGCGTTGCAGCGAGCTGCTTTTCCGGCACAGCATGGCTGGAGGACTGCCCCGAAGTGAATGAGGGAGAGAGAGCGGAGTGTGCCATCACTGACATGCCCCGGGTCCAGGGGGTGATCGGCGGGATGCGTGTCCCGCTACGAGCACCTGCAGATGACAAGCCGCTCTACACAAACCGAAAGGGGTTCCATTGATGAATGTACAGCTGGTTTGTGACCATTAGATTCACAACTTGCACGTCTGCGCCCAATACCCGGGCAATGCACATGACGCCTTCATCCTGGCACATTCAACGGTTCCCGGCCTCTTCACTGGGGTGTTGGTAGGGTGCTCTTTCCAAGAGCCGGTGCAGACTCGATGGGCTGAATAGCCTCCTTCTGCACTGTAAATTCTATGATTCCTCGGTGATGAAATGACTTTGTTGGTTCGTTTTTGGAATGTTGCAGGTGCATGCTTAAGGCTGAAAACACAATAACGTCCCAGGGACTCCCCCCTAGTCAATGCATTTGGCCAGGCCTTTATGATGCTCAATTTCACCTCTGGCTCCTAAAAGCTTTCTGGTCTTTCAAACTAAGATTATTTTAAAAACATGACCACTACAGTCAAACACACTCAAACCCTATTTAAGTGTTTTTAACACTTACATTTCCAAATGTTTATAATACAACATATCTAAAATTCTGCATTTGTCACAGTAATTTATCCCAATTTCTTATCATTTCTTCATTGTTCAATTCTGTTTGAGGAATGTCAAATTCATAATCATCAAGATTTGTCTCTTCTCTCTGAATTATGACTACCACGTCCTACTTCTTTCCTTTTCTATCAAAATATCCTTTGTAACCTGACATACTCTGAGGTTTCCTTCTGTGTGGTGTTCTTGTATTAATTCATCTCACTCAATTTCCTTTCAATTTGATAAGACCCACAAAATCCTGTTTTTAATGGCTCACCTACCATTGGTAACAACACTAATAATTTCTCCACACTAACAAAACTACAAATTTTAGGATTTCTTATCCACCGCTTTTTTAATCACATGCTGTGACAATGTTAAATACTTTCCAGTCAACTCACTAGCCCTATAGCTAATCTCGGCCTAAAGTTTGACATGTTGTCCAACAACGTAGTCTCAGAACTCTGATTCACCAATTTCTCCATCATTAATTTAAGCATTCGTCTTATCTTATGACCAAAAATCATTTCAAACGGAATGAATTTAGTTGATTCATTAGGTGCATCCCTAATTGCAAATAGTACAAATGGAATTCCTTTATCCCAATCCTCTGGATAATCCTGAGTCTAGGCTCTCAACATGGTCTTTAAAGTTTGATGCCATCTTTCTAACACCCCCTGTGATTCTGGATGATACGAAGTTGATTTAAATTGTTTTTCTGCTGAGCTATCTATAACTTCCCTGAAGAACGTCAGCATAAAAATAGATCTATGATTTTATTAGTAGCTCATATCTGGTATAAAACAAAAGTTCACTCCTCTACAACCATCTTCGTGGAAAGGCCTCCATAAATCTAGTAAACACATTGGCTATGGTCAAAAATATTGATTCCCACTTTTCATTTTAAACCAGGACTTTAAAATAAATGACTGCAATAGTCAGATGACACACCCCAGGCATTTAACCCTTACTGCCCAAATACATAGAATACAATATATCTGAAATGTATGCATTCATCACAGCATGAGAATAAGGTGAGGGTGAGTGAGAGATGTGGATGTGTGTGAGATAGAGGAGTGTGTGTGAGAGAGAGGTGAGTGTGCTTATTGTGGGAGAGGTGAGTTGTGTGTGAGAGAGAGGGGAGTGTGTTTGTTATGAGAAAGAGGAGACTGCATGTGTGGAATAGAGGAATGTGTGTGTGAGAAATGAATGTGTTAACTGCAGGAGAGAGGGGTGTGTATGTGAGAGAGAGAGGTGAGCGTGTGTGAGAGAGCTGGTTGTGTTTATGAGAGAGAGGTGTGTGTGTGTAACAAAAAGAGAGGTGGTGTGTATGTGAGAACGTTGAGTGTGCAAGAGAGAAGTGAATGTGTGTGAAAGAGAGGTGACTGTGTGAGAGGTGAGTGTGTGTGAGGGAGAGCTAAGCGTGTATCTGAGTGATAGGTGAGAGCGTTTGTAGAGAGAGCTGAATGTGTGTGAGAGGTGAGTGTGTGTGAGTGAGACAGATGGAGTGTGTGTCAGAGAGGTGAGTGTGTTTGTATGTGAGGTAGATGAGTGTTGGTGTGAGAGAGAGATAAGTATGCGTGTGAGAGAGGTGAGTGTATGTGAGAATAAGAGAGAGATGAGAGAGCGACAGAGGTGAGTGTGATAGAGAAGTGAATGTGTCAGAGAGAGGTTTGTGTGTGTGTAAGAGAGTGTTAAGGGTGTGTGAGGTGAGTTTGTGTGTGAGATAGAGAGATGAGTTTGTGTGTGTGAGGTATGTGTGCATGACAGTCTGCTGAGCTATCTATAACTTCCCTGAAGAACTTGTGTGTGCGAGAGGTGAGTGTAGGTATGATAGAGGGAGATGAGTGTGTATGCGAGAGTGTTAAGTGTGTGTGAGGTGAGTGTGTTTGTTGTGAGAGAGGGGTGAGTTTGTGTGTGTCAGAGAAAGAGGTGAGTTTGAGTGTGAGATGTGTGTGCGTGAGAGAGAGATAAATTGTTTGTACAACAGGAAAGGAGATGAGTGTGTGTCTGTGAAGGGGAGACAGAATTGAGAGTGTGGAGAGTGAGAGAGGTGAGAGTGTGTGAGATAGACAGAGAGGCGAGGTATGTGAGATAGAGAGAACTGATCATAGAATTTCATAGAATTTACAGTGCAGAAGGAGGCCATTCGGCCCATCGAGTCTGCACCGGCCCTTACAAAGATCACCCGACTGAAGCCCATGTATCTACCCTATCCCCGTAACCCAGCAACCCCCACTTAACCTTTTAGGACACTAAGGGCAATTTATCATGGCCAATCCACCTAACCTGCGCATCTTTGGACTGTGGGAGGAAACCGGAGCACCCGGAGACACGGGGAGGACGTGCAGACTCCACACAGATAGTGACTCAGCCGGGAATCGAACCTGGGACCCTGGAGCTGTGAAGCAATTGTGCTAACCACTATGCTACCGTGCGTGTGAATGAGAGGTGCGTGTGTCTGAGAGAGGTAAGTTTGTGTGTGTGTGTGACAGAGATGGGTGAGTGTGTGTATCTAAGAGAGAGTGTGTTTGTGTTAGAGAGTGAGGGGGGAGCTTTGAGCACGAGTTGTGGGAGAGAGCACATCCGGAGTGAGACACAGCCAGAGTGAGCGTGGGTATCGTGTATTTGAAGCAGAGTAGGAATTCAGTGCTGAGCGGGAAGAGGTACTTTTTGCATTTTCTCTTTCTTTTCTAACTTTTAATTTTCAGATTGTGGTCTTGTCCTGCAGCAACAGTAGAGGCTACAAGGGAGAGAGCTGATTGGTGTAGTGGGTGTGATGATCTTTGTGAGGGGTTTCCAGGATGGAAGGCGTAGTAATCAGAAAGATACACAAAGCTCTTTTGAAGAACTAAACTAATTTTATTAAAACTACTAAGTTTGAGTTCAGCACTTACTCTAAATAGCAAACATACATTTAAGAATTAAACTACACTCACTAACACTATCTCTATCTAACTATAACTATTATATCTTAACTAGTTCGACAATCCACTATGAATCTTGTCTTCATCAGCTCCAATCTAATCTCCTCCCCGAGCCATTTATGGCACTGACCCTTGGCTCCCTCTAGTGGCTAGGCTAAACATAACATTAATTCTTCACATGTTGTACATTTGTATAATGTCACATCCCTCTTTCTTTGAGAAAAAATGTTCCATTTTTTTTTCTTTTCCATACAAGTTTGAATGGCTATATGTTTTCTTGGTTAAAGTATCATACAACATGTCAACAATGATAGAACGAATGTTAGATTTACAGATTTAATCTATTTGGAGGTTTCCTATGTCTTGTAGACCTTCTTAATGTTACAGCATTGTTATTTGAATTGTCTGGTACATTTGACAATATAGCTTTTGGAAAGTCATTTGTAGGAAATATGAGTTGTTGACTCGTTGTAGCAGATTCTGGGAATGTAACAGGTTGTTTAAATTTCAAGATATCTCTTCTGTTTCTATGAAAAATCTTTCCAAATTATGTTCTGATGACGTATGATCTTGGTGTGAGTGCACTGAGTACTTTTGCAATGTCCATCCATCCACCTTCAGGATTACAAATGTGTACAATCTCACCTTCTCGGAGTGTAGATAGTGGTTTGGAGTTTTTGTTGTAATGTCTTTTGCTTGTTCTTCAGTTGCTGTATTTTCTGATGCACGACTTGTTCCTTTTCGTTTGGAACAATTAAAGTTGGTAGCGTCGTACGTATTTTTCGTCCCATCAATAGTTGTGCTGGAGAAAGCCCCGTGACAATGGTGTAGCCCTGTATGCTAACAGTGCTAAATCAAAGTCCTTCTTGTCCTCCATTGCTCTTTTGACTGCTTCACAATTCCTACCCCTTTCTCAGCTTTTCCGTTCGCCTGTGGGTATAGTGGGCTAGAAGTTACATGTGTGATGTTATGGTCATTGGCAAATTATAACCACTCCCGGCTGCTAAAACATGGTCCATTGTCTGTGACAACAGTAATTGGTATGCCAGGTCTGGCAAATATATTTTTCGTTTCCCTGACAACTGAATGTGTTGTTGAGTCAGATAATTTGAGAACGTCTGGAAGGTAAAATATGTCCATGGCAACTTTAGTCCATGGTTGAGTAACTAGTTTGCTTTCCACTAAGGTTTGCTTACATTGTGCCGGTTGGTGCATTTGGCATATCCAACACTGTTGAATGTAGTTGTCAATACACCGATTGCCGTGTTCGTCTTCAACATTTGTCAAGGCCTTGCTGTCCTTCGTGGATTTGTATGAGAATGTTTTGTCTAAGACATGATGGAATTACTGTACGGTCGCCTTTCAATAGAAAGTTGTCTATGATTGTTAGGTCTTCTCTGATGTTGCGAAAGTTTGCACATTTTCAATTGGGCCAGTTAGTACGTAGATATTGTATCACTTGCTGCAGTGTCGTATCTCGTAGAGTTTCTGCCTTGATTATTTGTAGTTTAGTATCTGTGACAGATAGCATTGCTGTGATGAAGTTGGCTTGTGCTTCATTACTGAGTACAACGTCAACTGTTATCCTCGTGCATTGTGGATCTGGATAACGTATCTGCAAGCACTAAATCTTTCGAAGCAGGGAAAGAGTTGGCAGTGTGAATCCTCTGAATCAGGTTAAGCTGCATACTTGCATCTACTCCAATAAGTGAGGATCTTGTGTCATCACAATTTCAAAATCAAATGGAATTTTAATGTCACCACTCTGAACTATAAGGTAGCATGAACCTTTTGTTGCTATTTCATTTCCATTGTAATCTGTTAATCTACAATGTGATTTTTATATTGTGGATGGGTTTCTAATTGTGCACCAGTGTCCAATTTAAATTGTACCTCTGATCCATTCATCAATGTTTCTATCCAATCTTTATTTATATCAGATCGTTGCCTGATTGGTTTATCAGCATTATTGTTTCCATTTATTTAAGTGATTGCTTCTATTATGTAGTTGTCCAGTGAAGTAGGCATAGTGAGATCAATCTTTGATTAACATTTTTCTTCTTCCATGTTTTGTATACTGTTTTTAAACTGTTGAAATGTCTTTTTTAAATGATCTGCTGTGTTCTTGTGCTAAATCTGCATTGTGTAGCAAAATGATTGAGTGTGTTACATGTTGTACACCTTTTTCCAAATGCAGGACAGTGTTGCTTTAAGTGGGAGTGTCCACAGCGTGTACATATCATAATGTTGGTGACGTCATGCGTAAACCTCTTGTGCGCATGCGCAAATTGATCAACTTCCAGTTTGCGTCCTTGTCCAAAGTGAGCATGTGCGAACTGATCCTGCACATGCACTGAACGTCGAATGTCCGTTCGTGTATTTTTCTTACCCTTGTCTGCGCGAAAACGTCTACCTTCTGCAGCACGATTTGTTTTAAACTGCACCACAGAGGCAATGGCGCCGACCACGTTGCTGAGGTCCGCACCTTTTTCACGGGATCAGAATTCAGCGTATTCATTGGAGGCTTGCTCACTTGCTTTACAGAGGTTGATTGTTTCTTCCAAAGCTAAGTTTGGTTTTCTTAGTAAACGTTCCTGCATTTGCTCTTCAAATATGCCAAACACAATTTGGTCACGCAGGATTGATTCTGTGATTCCGAGGAAAAATTGCAGGATTGCGCTCGGAGTCTCAAATCAGTTAGAAAAGAGTCAAAAGATTCCCCCATTTAGATGCACGCTTTTTTAAAACGTGTATCTTTCATACAACTCATTGGCCTGCTTTGTGCAATGCGAGTCAAATTTTTCCATTATTTTCTCATACTAATTTTTAACTTCATTTTCTGAGAAATCAAATGAGTTAAACAGTTCAAATGCTTGCGGACCTGCCAAATTTAGTAGGACACCTATTTTTCTAGTATCAGGAGGTGATTCAAGTGCAAAGGCAGAGAGAAAGACTTACACGGCTGCTTGAAGATTTTCGAATTCAAACTTAGTTTACCGGACATCTTGAAGTTATCTGGTTTTTGCACAGCATCCATGTTGGTTTCGGTTCTTCATCAGTCTTTGCAGATTTTCAGATGTGTAGCGATGCGCTGATTTATTACCTTTCTTCTTTCTCACTGCTTGCTTTTCGGGAATAAACTCTTGGTACCATGTGATGATTTTTGTGAGGGATTTCCAGGATGGAAGGCGTAGTGATCTCAAAGATACACAAAGCTCTTTTGAAGAACTAAACTAATTTTATTAACACTACTACATTTGAGTTCTGAATAGCAAGTATACATGTAAGAATTAAACGACACTCACTAACACTATCTCTACCTACTAACTATAACTATTATATCTTAACTATCTCTGCACAAATTATGATTCTTGTCTTCTTCTGCACCAAACCTAATCTCCTCCCCCGAGCCCAAGAGCCAGTGCAATTTATAGTACTGTCCCTTAGCTCCCTCTAGTGGCTAGGCTTAACATAACATTAGCTCTTTGCATGTAGCACATTTGTATAATGTCACAGTGGGGAAGTTCAGTAAGTATTTACTACATTTATCACTTATTGTCTGAAAAGTTTTTTTGTGGTTTGTAGTTTGTATATTCAGTGGTAACGAGGGCCAGGAAAGAAGACCCTAAAGGATTGGATATAATCTGATATCAAGCATTTTCCAAAGGTTTCAATTAAAGTAGCATGTCATGGCAGGAGAGCTCAAAGCTGCGGTATGCTCTACGAGGGAAGCCAGGGACATTTCCAGTGCCTGGGGCTAGCCTGTGTGCAGGAAGTGTCTCCAGCTGCAGCTCCTGGAAGCCCAGGTTTCAAAGCTGGAGTGGGGGCACTGTGGAGCATCCTCAAGGCAGAGAGTATTGCGGACAGCAGGTATAAAGAGGTGATCACACTGCAGGCCCTGACTCCACAGGCAGGAAGGGAATGGATGACTACCAGGCCGAGCAAGAGATCTAGGTAGGCAGTGCCGGGAGCTCCTATGGCCATTCCCCTGTAAAACAGATACACCGCTTTGGAATCTGTTGAGGGGAATGACCTCTCAGGGGAAAGCAGCAGCAGCCTCATTTTGTTGCGCCACGGTTGGTTCTGCTGCAGGGGGCAGGAGTAAGAAGTTTGGGACTGCAATAGTTTTAGGGGATTCAATCATAAGGGGAATAGATAGGCATTTCTGTGGCTGCAAACGAGACTCCAGGATGGGTATGTTGCCTCCCTGCAGCTAGGGTGAAAGATGTCTCGCAGCAATTACAGATCATTCTGGGGGAGGAGGATGCACAGCCAGTGGTCATGGGCACGTCGGTACAAAGGACATTGGTTAAAGACAAAGGATGAGGTCCTAAAAGCCGAATTTAGGGAGATGGGAAGAATGTTGAGAAGTCGGACCTCAAGGTAGTGATCTCAGCATTACTACCGGTGCCACATGCTAGTCAGAGTAGAAATGACAGGACCTACCGGATGAATACATGGCTGAAGCGTTGGTGTGAGGGGGAGGGTTTCAGATTCCTGGGGCATTGGGACCGGTTCTGGGGGAGGTGGGACCTGTACAAACTGGACGGGTTACACCTGGGCAGGACCAGGACTGATGTCCTAGGGAGAGTACTTGCGAGAGTGGTTCAGGAGGGTTTAAACTAAAATGGCAGAGGGGTGGGAACATATACAAGGAGTCTGAGGAGGGGAAAATCAAGGAAAAAACAAAAGACAGAAAGAAAGAGGAATAAGAAAAGTGATAGGCAGAGAAACCAAGGTCCAGAATCAAATAGGGCCATAGTGAAAAATAATGGGAGTAGGACAAGGTGTGGTAAAAAGACAAGCCTTGAGGATTTGTACATTAATGCGTAGAGTTCACAATAAAATGGATGAATTAATTGGGTAAATAAATGTAAGTGGTATGATATAGTTGGGATTACAGAGATATGGGGTGTCCAGGGGTATTCAGTATTTAGAAAGAACAGACAAAAAGGAAAAGGCGGTCGAGTGGCAGTGCTGCTTAAAGAGGGAATTAACACAATCATTTTTCAAAATATTTTTATTCTCTTCCTTTTTCACATTTTCTTCCAAATTTACACCCACCAACAAACACTAAGCAGTAACGAATACAATGTCCATCCCCATATCAATAACAACAATCCCATCCTTCCACCAACCCCCCACACGACAGCCCACATGTTCACATAAACAAACAGAAAGGAATCAGGAATCACCCAAAGTCACCATTAACATATGCAGTCCACCATCCCCAACCACTGCCCCTCCCCCCGCCCAGCGTTCGATGTAATCCAATTCCTGAAAGTGCATAATGAATAATGCCCATAAATTGTAGAACCCCTCCATCCTTCCCCTCAGTTCAAACGTAACCTTCTCACGAATTACGAATTCCCCCCGCCCCCCCGCCATGCCAGGGCACAGGGTGGAGAGGTTGATCTCCTCCCTGACAGGATCCGCCTTTGGGCGATCAATGAGGCGAAGGCTACAACATCTGCCTCTGCACCCGTTTCCAACCCTGGCTGGTCCAACACCCCAAATATGGACTCCCGAGGGCCCGGGCCCAGTTTCACATGCACCATTTTAGAGATTACCCTAAAAACCTCCTTCCAGTAATCCTCCAGTTTTGGACAGGACCAAAACATATGAATGTGGTTTGCGGCAGCCCCCCGCAATATTCACACACATCCTCTACCCCCTCAAAGAGTCGGCTCATCCTCGCCCTTGTGAGGTGTTGTAGAAATCACTATTTTCTAATACACCTGACAGGTAAAAGATAGCTATTTAGCGTAAATATTAAGACCCAGTCTTTCAGTACCCATTTTACATTCACTCATAATCTCAGGCCATCTCAAAACATAGAGACTCAAAACAGCATGAAACAGCATAATTCCATTATAGATTAAAACAGCACTTTTACTGAGCTAACAAATACATTTGCAAGACAGTTTGACACTATACCTGTGCGGTACCATTTATCAGATCAAGGACATAGCAACACCATAGCAACTACATAGTAATATGAAGGCACCATTGTTCACAATATTGAAAATAGCTAAGACAGCAGAAGGCCAGTTTAAACTGGTCGCGATAACAGCACAGAATCACATTCCATAACATGCACAAGTATGCAGACATGAAACATTTAAAGCTAATGTTGTACATTGAAGATTGACAGCTAACCGTCAAATCAAACTCATTTGATTCTATCCCAAACCAATTAGGATGACTTAGAGGTGTAGATAGGTGGCTGAAGACTGATATGATTTCATATAACTGTGAAGGTCCGTACAGCCATCTTTATCCGGATCATTCTATACTTTGACCTAAACTATTCGCTGTCACTATATTTTCACTTTTCCACTCTAACTCTTGAAGTAAATGCAAGCTGTTTTGCTGTAAGCAAGAAACCATTTCTGTATTATTTAAAAAGTTAAATTGTGTACAAGTTGCTTCTCTTTAAGTCCTTTTTGCTAGTCGGACTTATTAGAGAATAAGATTTAAGTGACTCTCAATTGTAATCAAATAGAGGCAATAAATGATTCTTATTTGCACCCAAGAAGTTTTAACTCAAATTTCAACTGAGTTTTAGTGTTCGCAAGTGCCACTAGATCCGCATGGTAGCTCTCTACAGGTGTGCTCTATTTACCACCTTCAGCTGTATCAGCTCCAACCTCACGCACGAGGTGGAGGTGTTCACTCTCCGAAGCACCTTACACCAAAGCCCCTCCTCGCATGAACACAATAATGAGGAAGGATATTAGCTCCAACAATGTGGAATTTGTATAGGTAGAGCTGAGAAACACCAAGGGGCAAAAGACGTTAGTGGGGGTTGTATATAGACCCCTAAACTGTAGAAGCATAGAAAATAGGAGCAGGAGGAGACCATTCTGCCCTTCAAGCCTGCTCCAGCATTCATTATGATCATGGCTGATCATCCAATTCAATAGACTAATCCCGCCTCCCCCCCCACCCATATCCTTTGATCCCTTGTGCCCCAGTTGATATATGCAGTGGTGATGTGGCATTAAACAGGAAATTAGAGACGCAAGCGATAAAGGAACATCCCTACTCATGGCGATTTAAATCTGCATATAGGATGGGCAAATCAAATTAGTCACACTATCATAGAGGATATTATGTTGCGGACCTAATTAGAGAGCAGGCCACCCTAGACTGGGTATTGTGCAATGCGGAAGTTGTGAGAGCCCCTTTGGGGATGAGTAACCATAATATGACAGAATTTTTCATCAAGATGGAGAATTACGTAGTTGATTCTGAGATTAAGGTCCTGAATCTAAATAAATGAATCCAAGATGATCTGAGGCGCGAGTTGGCTATGATGGTTTGGGAATCATTACTGCAAGGGATGACAGTGGATAGGCAATAGCAAACATTCAAAGAGTGCATGGGTGAACTGCAACAATTGTTTATTCCTGTCTGATGTGAAAGTAAAACAGGAAAGGTGGCCAAACCATGGCTTGCAAGGGAAATTAGAGAGTATTTGATCAAAGGAAGAGGCATACAAATTGACCAGGAAAAATAAAAGACCTGAGGATTGGGAGCTGTTTAGCATTCAGCAAAGGTAGAGCAAGGGATTGATTAACAAGGGGAAAATGTATGGGCGTAAGCTTGAGGGGAAAATAAAAACTTACTGTACAAATTTCTATAGGTACGTGAAGACAAAAAGATTGGTGAAGACAAATGTAGGTCCCTGTTGAAATCTACCATGCGGTTTAAGTGTAGTCTCGTATACACTTTTAACTCAGTAGAAATTTAAGCTACATGTCTCGGGTGCAAAACAAAATCTTTTATTGTGTCTATTGATTATAATTGAGAGTTTGAAATCTTCTTGTGGTTACAAATCAAATGTTCTCAGAAAGCCCCTGCAGAAGGCTTTTAAGAGATATAATTAACTTAGTGGTTTACAAACAAATTGAATTTTCAAACTACTGTAATGGTTTCTTACTCGAAGCAAACAGCTTACGCTGACTTTAAGGGTTAGAGTGGAAATATGAAAATACGAAATAAGGATAGCGAGTAGTTAGATAAAAGGTATAGAGTGATCCTGGATGGAAAATGGCTGCTCAGACCTCTATCTTTAAGGAAAATGGTATCAGTCTGACTCCATCTGTCCCTATCCTTGTAATGTGCTGATTGGCTTGGTGAGTCTCAAATGTATTTGATTGGATGGTTAGTTGTCAATCATCAAAGTGCATGAATATGTTGCATCTTTGAATGTTTGTTGTGTATTGGAATATGATTTACACTTTTAATCAGCTCTGGTTTCTACTGTTTTTTTGCTGACTGCACATTTTGGACAATGGTAGATTCATTTTATCCATGATAACTTATTGTGAAGTTCACTGAATTGTTTCAATCGCTTTGAGTTAGACTGTAGATGTTGCAAATGTTTCATTATTGCAAGCTGTACAATTTAGAATCTGAAATTATGTTTGCAGTCTTATGATGGAGTTGATTTTAAAAAGTGAATTTTGACATGGGCTTTTGTATTTACATTAAAATGGCTAAATCAATGACCCGTTTACCTATCAGAAACAGCTGGTTCCCTTCAGTCCTCCCTTCGATAAATCAAAAGATTAAGTGAGAAATATCATAATAAAATAAAAGGAAGGAGAAAATTTGATAGGATAGGTAAAAGCGCGAAGAGGAACTCATTCACATTGTCTTTGATGGTTTCCTGGTTTGAAAACAACCTTCAACAATAAAGCGGAAACGCTTTGCATTTCAAGCATTACAGCAAAAATTATTAAAATTATTAAAGAATTATTATTATACAATAACAATTAATCAATTAATTGAATTTGATTCTACTGATTCAGTAATAATCTTTTAGAAATATATTCGTAATGCAACAAATAATTGACAGGTTTGATCAAATAGTCAGTCAAATAATTGATAGGTTAGTAACGGTTCAACAGTAATATTTTAGTTCTATTTCATTGAGTGGTGTTTCAGTGGGATTAATGTGGATCATTCTGATTGGTGGGGCCCTGCATTTAGTGAATAATTTGCTAGCACATTTGATCACCAGGAGTGTCATGTAGATGATGAATCCTGCACACAAAAGAAAAGGATTGTCTGTACTATGGATATTCCTGCTAAATAAATAACCCTTTTACCTATCAGAAATAGCTGGTTCCCTTCAGTCCCTACAGTCTCTACAGTCAGAAACTGGGGAATTTATAACGGGGACAATGAAATGGCTGAGCAACTAAATACATACTTTGGTTATGTCTGAACAAATGAGAACACAAATAAGATACCAGAAATGCTGGTGGACACAGGTTCAGTGAGAGAGAGAAACTGAAGGAGATTAATATCAGTAGAAAAATGGTGTTGGGGACATTGATGGGATTTGAAGGCTGAGAATCCCCAGGGCCTGATAATCTACATCCCAGGGTACTGAAAGAGGTGGCTCTAGAAATATTGGATGCATTGGTGGTCATCTTCCAGGCTTCTATAGGCTCTGGAGCAGTTCCTGCAGATTAGAGGGTGGCTAATGTAACTCCACTATTTAAAATGGGAGGTAGAGAGAAAGCAGAGAATTATAGACCAGTAAATCTGTCGTCAGTAGTGGGGAAAATTCTCGAATCAATTATCAAGGATTTTATAATCAACATTTAGAAAGAGTCATCGGACTCAAAACGTCAGCTCTTTTCTCCCCCTACAGCTGCTGCCAGACCTGCTGAGATTTTCCAGCATTTTCTCTTTGGTTTCAGATTCCAGCATCCGCAGTAATTTGCTTTTACTTAGAAAACAGTGGCAAGATTGGACAGAGTGAGCATGGATTTACGAAAGGGAAATCATGCTTGACAAAGCTACTGGAATATTTTAAGGATGTAACTAGTAGTGTTGATGAGGGCGGGCCAGTGGATGTGATATATTTGGGCTTTCAGAAGATTTTTGACAAAGTCCCGCATAAGAGATTAGCGTGTAAAATTAAACCACATAGGATTAGGGGTAGTGTATTGAGATGGATAGAAAACTGGTTGGCAGATAGGAAACAAAGTGATGGGTAAAGGGGAGGGTACGGTGCTGGGGAATGGACAGGGTGTGCACTGTTTGACCATATCTGTGTTCTCTGCTTCAATCACTTAGATCTCACCATATCAGATGGCAGCTCAGGCTGCAGGTCCCATTGTCTGTCTTTGAAAATATAGATTGGAATCTGTCCAAAAACCTGAAAAACAGATAACAGGTGCTGTCACTCCCACCAGTCCACACTCCTCCCACTTAAAGGCACACTTCCCTTTAATGAATATTGTTTCACAACCATTTTGTTCTATCTGAGTTCATCGGGGGAATGTCAGCAAATGAAAGCACTACATTCAAACATTGTTGATGAACAACTGTTGCCACAGTAACGCATGGAGCCAAATGTTGGGTTGGCGACTCAGATTGGTCGCGACCCTGATAATTTGATCACATGACAGGCCACCGCCAACCATCACACGCGGTCTTATAACCTCCTTGTCTGCCAATGTCGATATTTTTGTACCCAACAGACAGGAACTTAACTTAGCAGAAACTTATAGCCAAGTTCCGCACACATGAGTACGGCCTCAACCAGGACCTTGGATTCATGTTGCATTAAGTTCACCCCCCCACCATCTGGCCTGGGCTTGCAAAATTCTGCCAACTGTCCTGGCTTGAGACAATTCACATCTCTTTGACCTGTGATTATCCCTCCCTCCAGTTGCTCCATCTGGACCTGTAAAGACTTACTTACCTGCAAAGACTCGCATTCAAAGTATCATTTTGCATCTTTGACTTTGTCTATATATATGTTTCTGGAACCCACCTCTTCATTCACCTGAGGAAGGAGCAGTGCTCCGAAAACTAGTGATTCAAAACAAACCTGTTGGACTTTAACCTGGTGTTGTAAGACTTCTTACTGTGCCCTCCCCAGTCCAACGCCGGCATCTCCACATCGATGTTATAACTGGACGGGAAGATCCCAGAATGGAACTCTGGCTCAAAAGACTGTAACTGCTGTTACTTTTTTAAAAAATCAAACATGGAGGAACTGAGTCACCGGACCACTAATTAGTTTTAACAGCAAAAAAAAATTTTACACATGAAATAATAGACAATACCATACTCCTTTACTGCCCCCTTAGGTTAACAATTTACACACAGGTTTTAAGATTAACACAGACAACACAACCTCGCTGGGCGAGATCTAGATCAGGATATGTAAATGAGCATTGGGCTCATTTAAATACCCAGATACCAGCCAGGCCGCCATTTAGTACTGGTCACACAAATGGGAGATCTTGCCAAGAAGAGGGGGATGAGGGGGTTCGTGGAGGCCTCCACAAGGTTGGGCAGGGTGCGAGTGTCATAAAGACAGGGGAGGGGGTCTGAAAGGAACCAGGGGTACGATAGGGGCTGCTGAACAAATTGGTGCCCCACCTGCGAGGAGCCAATCCTCTTTAAGTGTGGTCTCGGTGGGGAGAAACTCGCCAATGCCAAAAGAAATGGCAAAGTGCCGTTGGATAGCGGGGTTTTCCCCCAGGGCTGCAGTTGTTGAGAAACACCCAGCTAAACGCACCATTCAGGGGACCTCAACCTGAGTCTGTAATGATATGTATATTGACTGGGATGTAAAGAGTTAACAAGTTAATGATAATGCTGTTACCACTAGAGGGAACTACAGAACAGTCATATATATATCATGTGACTTTGGGGACTCTGGGAGTCAGGCGTTAGAAGGCAGCTGGAAGAGTGCCAGGCCTAGGAGCATCTGTACTTGAGAAGTCTGCAGTTAGAGAGAGCATAGTTTAATATAGAAACCTTCTACTTTAGGAATGTGAACAAATCTTAGTAGTGTAATAAATTTATACTTTTGTTTGTTAACAAAGCTTTGTCTTTTTTATTCAACACCATGCATCTGAGCCATCAAAGTAAAGCAAAATAGAGAACACAACATGGTACCAGAAGTGGTCTTAGAGTAGAATAGTCAGGTTTAGGGAGAAAGAAAGAATCTCCGTTTAGAACATAGAACAGTACAGCACAGAACAGGCCCTTCGGCCCTCGATATTGTGCCGAGCAATGATCACCCTACTCAAACCCACGTATCCACCCTATACCCGTTACCCAACAACCCCCCCCTAATCTTACTTTTAGGACACTACAGGCAATTTATCATGGCCAATCCACCTAACCCGCACATCTTTGGACTGTGGGAGGAAACCGGAGCACCCGGAGGAAACCCACGCACACACGGGGAGGACGTGCAGACTCCGCACAGACAGTGACCCAGCCGGGAACCGAACCTGGGATCCTGGAGCTGTGAAGCATTTATGCTAACCACCATGCTGCCGTGTTTGAAAAGGAACTTGCGAAGAAAAATCTCATCCAGATCGTCCAACAGGAACTGGTATCACAAAGCCTGATGAGACATCAGATAATCCCAAGGACACGGATGGTAAACAAGTTAACATTGAATCAACCAAGCGAAAAGGAACTGATCCTGAGCGGACCAAGGATAGTTATGGTACCATAGTATATACTCAGAGGTACGACTGTGATACCAAAAGACAATTCAATGACAATTCATGGCACTTGAATGATGACAAAGTGTTGGAACTTGCAGTCACGCTTCACAAACCATACAAGATGGTAAGCAATCCAGATGACAACTGGACAAGGGACTGCAGCAGACTGTGTGCAACACACTACCATTCAAGGTAGAACAAACCGATGCGTGTGTTGACAATACCAAGTTGACGCATAATGGCACCGATGTCAGGAAGAACAGGACATTGTTTGGAAAGAAACAACGACATTCCAATGGTCTGGAAGTGGTTCCTCTGAGCGCTATACTGCAGGGTCCCTCCAGGGCGGCCCCTCTGAGCTATACTGCAGGGTCCCTCCAGGGCGGCCCCTCTGAGCTATACTGCAGGGTCCCTCCAGAGCGGCCCCTCTGAGCGCCAAACTGCAGGGTCCCTCCAGAGCAGCCCCTCTGAGCGCTAAACTGCAGGGTCCCCCCAGAGCGGCCCCTCTGAGCGTTATACTGCAGGGTCCCTCCAGAGCAGCCCCTCGGAGCGCCAAACTGCAGGGTCCCTCCAGAGAGGACCATCTGAGCGTTATACTGCAGGGTCCCTCCAGGGCAGCCCCTCTGAGCGCTATACTGCAGGGTCCCTCCAGAGCGGCCCCTCTGAGCTATACTGCAGGGTCCCCCCAGAGCGGCCCCTCTGAGCGCTATACTGCAGGGTCCCTCCAGAGCAGCCCCTCTGAGCGCTATACTGCAGGGTCCCTCCAGAGCAGCCCCTCTGAGCGCTATACTGCAGGGTCCCTCCAGAGCGGCCCCTCTGAGCGCCAAACTGCAGGGTTCCTCCAGAGCAGCCCCTCTGAGCGCTATACTGCAGGGTCCCTCCAGAGCGGCCCCTCTGGGCGCTATACTGCAGGGCCCCTCCAGGGCAGCCCCTCTGAGCACCAAACTGCAGGGTCCCTCCAGGGCAGCCCCTCTGGGCGCTATACTGCAGGGTCCTTCAGAGCAGCCCCTCTGAGCTATACTGCAGGGTCCCTCCAGGGCGGCCCCTCTGAGCGCTATACTGCAGGGTCCCTCCAGAGCGGCCTCTCTGAGCTATACTGCAGGGTCCCTCCAGAGCGGCCCCTCTGAGCTATACTGCAGGGTCCCTCCAGAGCAGCCCCTCTGAGCGCTATACTGCAGGGTCCCTCCAGAGCAGCCCCTCTGAGCTATACTGCAGGGTCCCTCCAGAGCAGCCCCTCTGAGCGCTATACTGCAGGGTCCCTCCAGGGCAGCCCCTCTGAGCTATACTGCAGGGTCCCTCCAGGGCAGCCCCTCTGGGCGCTATACTGCAGGGTTCCTCCAGAGAGGCCCCTCTGAGCTATACTGCAGGGTCCCTCCAGAACGGCCCCTCTGAGCGCTATACTGCAGGGTCCCTCCAGGGCGGCCCCTCTGAGCGCTATACTGCAGGGTCCCTCCAGGGCGGCCCCTCTGAGCGCCAAACTGCAGGGTCCCTCCAGGGCAGCCCCTCTGAGCTATACTGCAGGGTCCCTCCAGAGCGGCCCCTCTGAGCGCCAAACTGCAGGGTCCCTCCAGGGCAGCCCCTCTGGGCGCTATACTGCAGGGTCCCCCCAGAGCGGCCCCTCTGAGCTATACTGCAGGGTCCCTCCAGAGCAGCCCCTCTGAGCGCTATACTGCAGGGTCCCTCCAGAGCAGCCCCTCTGAGCGCTATACTGCAGGGTCCCTCCAGAGCAGCCCCTCTGAGCGCTATACTGCAGGGTCCCTCCAGAGCGGCCCCTCTGAGCGCCAAACTGCAGGGTTCCTCCAGGGCAGCCCCTCTGAGCGCCAAACTGCAGGGTCCCTCCAGAGCAGCCCCTCTGAGCGCTATACTGCAGGGTCCCCCCAGAGCGGCCCCTCTGAGCTATACTGCAGGGTCCCCCCAGGGCAGCCCCTCTGAGCTATACTCCAGGGTCCCCCCAGAGCGGCCCCTCTGAGCTATACTGCAGGGTCCCTCCAGAGCGGCCCCTCTGAGCGCGATACTGCAGGGTCCCCCCAGAGCGGCCCCTCTGAGCTATACTGCAGGGTCCCTCCAGAGCGGCCCCTCTGAGCGCGATACTGCAGGGTCCCCCCAGAGCGGCCCCTCTGAGCTATACTGCAGGGTCCCTCCAGGGCAGCCCCTCTGAGCGCTATACTGCAGGGTTCCTCCAGAGCGGCCCCTCTGAGCTATACTGCAGGGTCCCTCCAGAACGGCCCCTCTGAGCTATACTGCAGGGTCCCTCCAGAACGGCCCCTCTGAGCGCTATACTGCAGGGTTCCTCCAGGGCAGCCCCTCTGAGCTATACTGCAGGGTCCCTCCAGAGCGGCCCCTCTGAGCGCTATACTGCAGGGTCCCTCCAGAGCGGCCCCTCTGAGCGCTATACTGCAGGGTCCCCCCAGAGCGGCCCCTCTGAGCTATACTGCAGGGTCCCCCCAGAGCAGCCCCTCTGAGCTATGCTGCAGGGTCCCCCCAGAGCGGCCCCTCTGAGCTATACTGCAGGGTCCCTCCAGAGCGGCCCCTCTGAGCTATACTGCAGGGTCCCTCCAGGGCAGCCCCTCTGAGCGCTATACTGCAGGGTCCCTCCAGAACGGCCCCGGCACCTGAACCACATCTACAGGAGGCCGAAGCACAGCTCGATCATGTCCCCGGTCGCGGTATGGGTGGCGTTGCAGCGGGTCTCCGGGTCGGTGTCAACAGCCACGACCGCAGCGGATAACCCCTGTTTCCCAGGAGCCAATCCTCCCGAGTCAGGGGGGTGCATTGCGAAGAGGCCAGTAACTGTGGAGTGTGCCAGGATGAAGGCATTATGCACACTGCCTGGGTATCGGGGGCAGGCGTGTAGGATGCACAGCTGATGGTCACACACCAGATGGACGTTCATTGAATGGACCCTCTTTTGGTTTGTGTAGAGCGGCCTGTCATCTGCAGCAGCTCGTCAGGGGGACATGCATCCCATCGATCACCCCCTGGACCTGGGGCATGTCAGTGATGGTGGCGAACCCAGCTGCCCGGGCATCCTGGTGGGTCCGGTCCACATTGAAATGGACGTATTGTGCCGACTGGGCATACAGGGCTTCTGTGACGACATGGATGCACCTGTGCACCGAGGTCTGTGAGATTCCGAATAGGTCCCCAATGGCCACCGTAAAGGTTCAGGGACTGTTGCCTTCGTGGCCACTGGGAGCGGGTGTCCTCCCCCATTCCCCCGCAGTGCCAGGTACGCCATGATGTGTCGCACAGTCTCCCTGCTCAGCCGGAGTCTTCAACGGCATACCCGGTCCAACAGGTGCTCGACAGAGCCGCTGCCGGTATACACGAGGCCTCATGCGACGCCTCCATTGCACATTGCACCTCCTCCTCGGCCTCTTGGGCAGCCAGCTCTTCATCCTCACCGGCTGCCTCCTGTTCCTCTGGGACAGGCTCCACTGCTGCAGTTATCTCCTCCTTGAGGAGCTCCAGCTCATACAGCCGGAGGGCATCCTCCAGGTCCGCGGCGTCCAGCAGGAAGGTCACCATTGCTGGTTGTATCCAATATTCATTGTCTACAGAGGGCTGAAAGGCCGACCTGTTAGCATGGAGCATACATCCGTGCTCAACCAGGTCTCAGGGGCTGCAGTGGGCCCAGTTGGCACTGCGGACTCTGCCCTGCATGTCCCCCCCCTCCTCCCCCATCACTGCACCCCTAGCCCTGTTGGTGCCCAGCACCATGGGGGCCTCTGGCCCTGGCACCCGTATCTGCTGCCAGGGGTACCATCAGCTGCCGCTGCCCATGCCAGTGGTACGTTTCATGGCCACTGTCTGACTCTCCTCATTAGGGGCTACTCTCAGCGTTGACCTTGGGCGGACTGTGTGATGCCCCACCAGGTGGCGGCGTGATGGGGGGGGGGGGGGGGTGGGGTGGTACGGCGAAGGGTGCAGTGGGAGTCTGGTGGGTCGGGGGCACCGATACGGCCGGTGGCACTCTGCAGAATCAGGGGCCAAGGTGAGTGATCAGCGGGGTGCGCAGCAAGATGTCTACCTTTCAGGCTGCGGCAATGGCGGTCCATGCCTGAACATCGTCCCAGTCCCATGGTCCGCCCTCCTCCCACAGGAGGTGGAGAATCACGGAGGCCCTGGAGAAAACCGGGTCAGATCCGCTAATGGTGTGCAAGCGGTGTTTACTGTACGTGTGGAGTGGAACGCATTGACACCGCTGTCGAGGCACCGGAGAATTGCGATTTGGCATGAACACGGCGCCCGCCACGATTTCAGCATCAAAACCAATTCTCCGCTGTCCTATCGCGTTTCCCGATTCCAACGTCAACCGATATTAACAATATTAGGCGGGAACTGAAGAACCTAGATTGGGGGCGGATGTTTGAGGGTAAATCAACATTTGACATGTGGGAGGCTTTCAAGTGTCAGTTGAAAGGAATTCAGGACCGGCATGTTCCTGTGAGGAAGAAGGATAAATACGGCAAATTTCAGGAACCTTGGATAACGAGAGATATTGTAGGCCTCGTCAAAAAGAAAAAGGAGGCATTTGTCAGGGCTAGAAAGCTGGGAACAGACAAAGCCTGTGTAGAATTTAAGGAAAGTAGGAAGGAACTTAAGCAAGGAGTCAGGAGGGATAGAAGGGGTCACGAAAAGTCATTGGCAAATAGGGTTAAGGAAAATCCCAAGGCTTTTTACACATTCATAAAAAGCAAGGGGGTAGTCAGGGAAAGGGTTGGCTCACTGAAGGATAGGCAAGGGAATCTATGTGTGGAGCCAGAGGAAATGGGCGAGGTACTAAATGAATACTTTGCATCTATATTCACCAAAGAGAAGGAATTGGTGGATGTTGAGTCTGGAGAACGGTGTGTAGATAGCCTGGGTCACATTGAGATCCAAAAAGACAAGATGTTGGGCGTCTTGAAAAATATTAAGGTGGATAAGTCCCCAGGGCCTGATGGGATCTACCCCAGAATACTGAAGGAGGCAAGAGAGGAAATTGCTGAGGCCTTGACAGAAATCTTTGGATCCTCACTGTCTTCAGGTGATGTCCCGGAGGACTGGAGAATAGCCAATGTTGTTCCTTTGTTTAAGGGTAGCAAGGATAATCCAGGGAACTACAGGCCGGTGAGCATTACGTCAGTGGTAGGGAAATTACTGGAGAGAATTCTTCGAGACAGGATCTACTCCAATTTGGAAGCAAATGGACGTATTAGTGAGAGGCAGCATGGTTTTGTGAAGGGGAGGTCGTGTCTCACTAACTTGATAGAGTTTTTCGAAGAGGTCACAAAGATGATTGATGCAGGTAGGGCAGTGGATGTTGTCTATATGGACTTCAGTAAGGCCTTTGACAAGGTCCCTCATGGTAGACTGGTACAAAAGGTGAAGTCACATGGGATCAGGGGTGAGCTGACAAGGTGGATACAGAACTGGCTAGGTCATAGAAGGCAGAGAGTAGCAATGGAAGGGTGCTTTTCTAATTGGAGGGCTGTGACTAGTGGTGTTCCGCAGGGATCAGTGCTGGGACCTTTGCTGTTCTTAGTATATATAAATGATTTGGAGGAAAATGTAACTGGTCTAATTAGTAAGTTTGCAGACGACACAAAGGTTGGTGGAATTGCGGATAGTGATGAGGACTGTCAGAGGATACAGCAGGATTTCGATCGTTTGGAGACTTGGGCGGAGAGATGGCAGATGGAGTTTAATCCGGACAAATGTGAGGTAATGCATTTTGGAAGGTCTATAACAGGTAGGGAATACACAGTGAATGGTAGAACCCTCAAGAGTATTGAAAGTCAGAGAGATCTAAGTGTACAGATCCACAGGTCACTGAAAGGGGCAACACAGGTGGAGAAGGTAGTCAAGAAGGCATACGGCATGCTTGCCTTCATTGGCCGGGGCATTGAGTATAAGAATTGGCAAGTCATGTTGTAGCTATATAGAACCTTAGTTAGGCCACATTTGGAGTATAGTGTTCAGTTCTGGTCGCCTCACTACCAGAGGGATGTGGAGGCTTTAGAGAGGGTGCAGAAGAGATTTACCAGGATGTTGCCTGGTATAGAGGGCATTAGCTATGAGGAGCAGTTGAATAAACTTGGTTTGTTCTCACTGGAATGACGGAGGTTGAGGGGCGACCTGATAGAGGTCTACAAAATTATGAAGGGCATAGACAGAGTGGATAGTCAGAAGCTTTTCCTCAGGGTAGAGGGGTCAATTACTAGGGGGCATAGGTTTAAGGTGCGAGGGGCAAGGTTTAGAGGAGATGTACGAGGCAAGTTTTTTTACACAGAGGGTAGTGGGTGCCTGGAACTCGTCACCGGAGGAGGTGGTGGAAGCAGGGATGATAGTGACATTTAAGGGGCATCTTGACAAATACATGAATAGGATGGGAATAGAGGGATACGGACCCAGGAAATGTAGAAGATTGTAGTTTAGTCAGGCAGCATGGTCGGCGCAGGCTTGGAGGGCCGAAGGGCCTGTTCCTGTGCTGTGGGGCAGCACGGTAGCATTGTGGATAGCACAATCGCTTCACAGCTCCAGGGTCCCAGGTTCGATTCCGGCTTGGGTCACTGTCTGTGCCAAGCCTGCACGTTCTCCCAGTGTGTGCGTGGGTTTCCTCCAGGTGCTCCGGTTTCCTCCCACAGTCCAAAGATGTGCAGGTTAGGTGGATTGGCCATGATAAATTGCCCTTAGTGTCCAAAATTGCCTTTAGTGTTGAGTGGGGTTACTGGGTTATGGGGATAGGGTGGAGGTGTTGGCATTGGGTGGGGTGCTCTTTCCAGGAGCTGGTGCAGACTCGATGGGCCGAATGGCCTCCTTCTGCAGTGTAAATTCTATGTAAATCTATGTACTTTTCTTTGTTCTTTGATAGATACATCACGGGATTAGATACAGAGTAAAGCTCCCTCTACACTTTCCCATCAAACACTCCCAGGATATGTACAGCACGGGGTTAGATACAGAGTAAAGCTCCCTCTACACTTTCCCATCAAACACTCCCAGGACAGGTACAGCACGGGGTTAGATACAGAGTAAAGCTCCCTCTACACTTTCCCATCAAACACTCCCAGGACAGGTACAGCACAGGGTTAGATACAGAGTAAAGCTCCCTCTACACTGTCCCCGTCAAACACTCCCAGGACAGGTACAGCACGGGGTTAGATACAGAGTAAAGCTCCCTCCACACTGTCCCCATCAAAGGTATTTCTGCGGCCCACCAAGTCATGTGGAGCATGGTCAGAGATTACAATTCCAGAGTATTCTGCTTTGACCAACCCTGGAAGCTTCACCAAGAAGTCAATCCTTGTGTATACATTATGCACTGGGGAGAAGAAGGAGAACTCTTTCTCCCCTGGGTGGGTGAACCTCCAAGGATCCACCGCCCCCATCTGCTCCATAAGCAGACTGAGTTCCTTCGCCATGTTTGAGGTCTTCCCTGTTTTGGGGTTTGACCTATCTGTCCTTGAGTCCTGTACACAGTTAAAGTCCCTCCCCCCACCCCATTATCAGTCGGTGTGTCGCTATGTCAGGGATTTCCACCATTAAACAGTGCATCCACCATGTGGATCTGCCCTTTTTAAATTAATTTTGTGTCGTCTCAGTTGGGAGCATACACGTTAACAAATACTACCGGTGCCCCGTCTAGGGCCCCGCTGACCATGATTTACCGCCCCCCCCAGGTTCATAACCATCTTTGTCGCATTAAACATCGTCCTCTTGGTGGGTCTGTCCCACCCAGCCCTTTCTTACCCGCAGTCGGTCCTGCTCTCTCAGGTGCGTCTCTTGGAGGAAGATTATGTTAGCTCTCATGTTTGTTAGGTGGGTGAGGACTCTGGATCGTTTCACTGGGCCTCGAGTCCCCTGACGTTCCAGGTGACTATCCTGGTGGGGGGCTTCTGTTCCCCCCCCCCGCTCCTGCACTCCGGGGTTTCCCTTTGCGAGTGGGGCTGTCCAAGATGGCCGCTGTCACTGCTCTCCCCATGCAGTCGGGTCTCTGAGCTCCAGGGTTTCCCTTTGTCCAGGGGGCACACAACATGGCTGCCCACAGTGCGTCCGCCATATGGGTAGGCCCCTGTACTGCGGGGTCTCCCTTCACCCAGAGACCATAGTGGATGGTTGCTTGCGGAGCTCGTTTGCTCCAGGTCTCTGGTTGCGGCCCTTTGCAGCCATATTGCTGCTCTCACTCTGTC
Source organism: Scyliorhinus canicula (assembly GCF_902713615.1). Taxonomy (NCBI): domain Eukaryota; kingdom Metazoa; phylum Chordata; class Chondrichthyes; order Carcharhiniformes; family Scyliorhinidae; genus Scyliorhinus; species Scyliorhinus canicula. The sequence continues at coordinate 125,207,488 of NC_052149.1, read as the reverse complement.
CCCCCACCCCCAGTCTCCCCCTTCTTCCCCCTTTCCCGTGCTCCCCCCCTCTGTCCCCTTCCCCCAGCCCCTATCCCCCTTTGCTCCCCTGTCCACGTTGCATGCCCCCCCCCCCCCCCCCCGGCCTGGCGCCGTCCCCCCTGTCGGGAACGCGCACCGCCTTTATCTGTTGCATGCTCCCGGCTTTCCCGCTAGTGCGGTGACCCCCTCCCAGGAGTTACTGTCAAGTTTCTCCCTTGCCCGCTCTCTGTAGTTCCTGTCCATCCTTTCACTGTCTCACTCTGCACTCCTCTCACTTGCTGCTTCATTTTCCCTTCTCCACTGCTCGCGTTCCCCATGTGAAGCGGTCCCTCAGGTGGTGGCTTGCCGCTCAGGGTGTGTTTGGTGGGGGGTGGTGGTGAGAGGTGTTTCCTCCCCCCTCGTCGCCCTGCTGTTGTTCCTTGCCAGGGCCCCTTATCGATTCCCCTGCTGTCACTGTTCAAGCCGCATTCCAAGCCAAACTTGTCTGCCTCAGCAGGGGCTGTGAAGAAATGTTCTTTGCCTTGGTGTGTGACCCGGAGCTTCGCTGGGTACTGCATACTAGAGCGTACGTCATTCTTGTACAGGGCTGCTTTTGCTCTGTTAAACTTAGCCCGTTTTCTGGCCAGGTCCACCCCAATGTCCTGGGATAACCTAATACTATGTCCTTCCCAGCTGCAGTTTATGGACTGCCTGGCCCAGCGCGCAGCGACCGGTGTGCTCTGTCTATTTCTGGTGGGTTGCGGAAAGTCTCCCTTCCCACCAGGTTGCCCAGCATCTCGGTCACATATACCGTGGGGTCCCTGCCTTCGATCCCCTCTGGTAGGAACCACTCACCATCTGTTACCGGGCAGGTTACGGCCTTTTGGCCAATTCAATGGCCACCAGCCAACCAATTAAAATTAGTCCCACCCCATCTCTTAGGTGCCACAAAGTCTGGGTTCTGTTGCCCAAAGCTGGCACCACCACATACTATGTTGCAACTTCCTGAATTCCTCATTCTCTCTGCTTCTTAACTAGAAGATACATGTCCATTGAGCGTCCATGGATCAAAAATGATAACGGCAAAAAATAAAGAAAGGGGAAATAAGTGAATTAACTGAAAGGATCCTTACAAGATAAGGAGGGTTGTCGGGGCTGGAGGAGTTTGCAGAGAAAGGGAGGGTTGTAGGGATTGGGGGAGGTTACAGAGATAGGGAGGGTTGTAGGCGGTTACAGAGATAGGGAGGGTTGTCGGGGTTGGAGGAGGTTACAGAGATAGGGAGGGTTGTAGGGGTTGGAGGCGGTTACAGAGGTAGGGAGGGTTGTAGGCGGTTACAGAGATAGGGAGGGTTGTAGGGGTTGGAGGAGGTTACAGAGATAGGGAGGTTTGTAGGGGTTGGAGGAGTTTGCAGAGATAGGGAGGGTTGTAGGGGTTGGAGGAGGTTACAGAGATAGGGAGGTTTGTAGGGGCTGGAGGAGGTTACAGAGATAGGGAGGATTGTAGGGGCTGGAGGCGGTTACAGAGATAGGGAGGGTTGTAGGGATTGGAGGAGGTTACAGAGATAGGGAGGGTTGTAGGGGTTGGAGGAGGTTACAGAGATAGGGAGGGTTGTAGGGGCTGGAGGTGGTTACAGAGATAGGGCGAGTTGTAGGGGCTGGAGGCGGTTACAGAGATAGGGCGAGTTTTAGGGGCTGGAAGAGGTTACAGAGATAGGGAGGGTTGTTGGGGCTGGAAGAGGTTACAGAGATAGGTAGGGTTGTAGGGGCTGGAGGCGGTTACAGAGATATGGCGAGTTATAGGGGCTGGAAGAGGTTACAGAGATAGGGAGGGTTGTAGGGGCTGGAGGCGGTTACAGAGATAGGGAGGGTTGTAGGCGGTTACAGAGATAGGGAGGGTTGTAGGGGTTGGAGGAGGTTACAGAGATAGGGAGGGTTGTAGGGGTTGGAGGAGGTTACAGAAATAGGGAGGGTTGTAGGGGTTGGAGGCAGTTACAGAGATAGGGAGGGTTGTAGGGGTTGGAGGAGTTTGCAGAGCTAGGGAGGGTTGTAGGGGTTGGAGGAGGTTACAGATAGGGAGGGTTGTAGAGGTTGGAGGAGGTTACAGAGATAGGGAGGGTTATAGGGATTGGAGGAGGTTACAGAGATAGGGAGGGTTGTCGGGGCTGGAGGCGGTTACAGAGATAGGGAGGGTTGTAGGGGCTGGAGGTGGTTACAGAGAGATAGGGAGGGTTGTAGGGGCTGGAGGCGGTTACAGAGATAGGGAGGGTTGTAGGGGCTGGAGGCGGTTACAGAGATAGGGAGGGTTGTAGGGGCTGGAGGTGGTTACAGAGATAGGGCGAGTTTTAGGGGCTGGAAGAGGTTACAGAGATAGGGAGGGTTGTAGGGGTTGGAGGCAGTTACAGAGATAGGGAGGGTTGTAGGGGTTGGAGGAGTTTGCAGAGATAGGGAGGGTTGTAGAGGTTGGAGGAGGTTACAGAGATAGGGAGGGTTGTAGGGGCTGGAGGCGGTTACAGAGATAGGGAGGGTTGTAGGGGCTGGAAGAGGTTACAGAGATAGGGAGGGTAATGACCGCCGGTGGCAAGGATGTGCTGAGTAGTCATTTGAAAGGTGGCTCTCCCCTTAGACACTGCAGCCCAGGTCCTTTTGACCCGAACATCGGTGGCCAAGACCACCCCTCCCCGTCACCTTCATCATGAAACATTGAACATCCAAGGAAATGCCCTCAAACCAGCAAAGGGGCTGAAAAGGCAATAAGAACAGTAAGAGACAGGAGAGGAAGATCAAGGCCACAGGCAATAGGAGCGAGGCAGGGCAGGTAGGATGAGCGGAGTCACCAATGCAACTGTCGGCCCTTCCGCTGACAGGGCAATCGATGGAGCTCTCGACACAAGAGTTCCTAAAACATCGGGACTCCATTAAGGAGGACCCCATGGCGACTGTGAAATCGGCGATAGCAGACACCTTGGCACCCTTCAAAAGAGAGTGCTGGAGAGGACTGAACATCGCTTGGGGACACAAGAGGCGACAGTGCGGGAATTAGAGATGGCGGCCACCGAGCAAAGTGATCGGGTCACTTCTTTCGGAGCAGAGGTGGCGAGGTTGATGGTGGCTCAGGGAGTGCCCAGGGGAAGTTGGAAGGCCAGGCGAACAGCCGCCAGAACCTTAGGATTGTTGGACGGCCGAGGGCACAGAGTGGAGAAACCCAATGGACTACGTGGAACAGACATTAGGGAAGCTGGTCAGGGGAGAAAGCTTCCAGAAGCCCCCCGAGGTGGACAAGGCCCACAGGTCACCCCAGCAGAGGCCCAAGGCAGGAGAACCACCGCGGGCAAATATCGTCAAGCCCCACCGATTCCAGGACAAGGAAACGATCCTGAACTGGGCAAGGAACACGCGGTTCTGCAAATGGGAAGGGCATACAATCTGAACATGCCGGGGCATTGGGGCTGAATTGGCCAAGCGCCGGGCCAAGATCAAAGGGGCCAAGGCAGCTCTATTCAGGAGCAAGATGCATTTCAAGATGCTGTACCTGGCAAGACTCTGGATGACATTTGGCAATAGGGAACACTACTTCACCACACCGGGAGAAGCAGAGGACTGGGAAAACAGCAACAGTAATAGGCACATATGGACCATTAATGATGACAGCGTTTCTTTGTTTCCTAATAACTGCGCGGAGGGGGGGGGGGGGGCCATGCTGCTGGTGCAGGGAAATAAGAGGGGACTGGGAGGGGGGGGGGGCACAGCACATCTGGATAGGACAGATGTACCAAGCGTGCTACAGGACGAGGGCTAGGGAGGTGGCCATACTATCCGATAAGAGGACAACATTTACCATGCCAAACATGGTGATGGACCCAGGGCCCAGTACATAACGGTCACCGCTACCCTGAAAGGGTTGAGAGAACTGAACATCTTCATGGAGATGGGGGAATGGACACATGGAGGTTCACACACCCCAGGGAGGAGGAGTTCTCCTACTTCACCCAGATTCACAGGCCTACACCAGAATTGACTACTTTGTAGTGGATAAATCGGTGCCTCCAGGGGTGGTAGGGGCAGAAAACTCCGCAATAATCATCTCGGACCACACACCACACTACGTGGATGTGAGGTTGGAGATGGGGTAGGCCCAGCACCCCCCACAGAGGCTGGACACAGCCCTCCTCATCGACAAGGCATTCTGCAAAAGTATGTCACAAGCCATCGACGGGTATGTAACCTGCAACATTGGGAGGCACTGAAGGCGGTGATAAGGGCGGAAATAATTGCATATAAGGCACTCCGTGATAAGAAGGAGGGGGCAGCTTGGCAGCGGGATGGTCGGATCCATATTAGAAATGGATCGGCGATGTTCCACAGCCCCCATTGGGAAGTACTGGCGGAGGGGAAAAAACTATAAATGAAATTCGACCTGCTCTCCACTGGGAAAGCAGTGAACCAGCTCTGCCAACACAGGGGGCCTGAACACAGAGACAAGGCCAGCCACCTGCTGGCTCACCAGCTGAGAAAGCAGGTAACCATGAGGGAACTAGCTCGGGTGAAGGATGGGAGAGGCAAGCTAGTCACAGCACAGCATAAGATCAACAAGGCCTTTGTGACTTTCCACCGAGAGCTGTACACTTCTTTTCTGTAAAATTTAGAGAACCCAATTCATTTATTCCAATTAAGGAGCAATTTATCATCAGAGGATCATAGAATTTCCAGTGTAGAAGGAGGCCATTCGGTCCATCGAGTCTGCACCGGCTCTTGGAAAGAGCACCCCACCCAAGCCCACACCTCCACCCTATCCCCGTAACCCCAACAAACCTTTTTTGGACACCAAGTGCAATTTAACATGGCCAATCCACCTAACCTGCACATCTTTGGACTGTGGGAGGAAACCCACACAGACACAGGGAGAATGTGCAGACTCCGCACAGACAGCGACCCAAGTAGGGAATTGAACCTGGGACCCTGGAGCTGTGAAGCATCTATGCTAACCAATGTGCTGCTCTTTAGTGTGGCCAATCTACCTAACTAGCGCATCTTTGGGTTGTGGGGGCAAAACCCATACAAACATGGGAGGGATGTGCAAACTCCACACGGACAGTGAGCCAGAGCCGGGACCTCGGTGCCATGAGGCTGCAGTGCTAACCACTGCGCCACCGTGCTGCCCTTGCTGGACACTGGAGGGGGCCTCGAAGAGGAACCAGTTCCTCTGGACATACCAGTCATGGGGGAGGAGAGAAAGCAGGGCCTGGAAGCACCATTAGGACTGGGAGAAGTCATGGACAGTATCCACTCCATGCAGACGGGGAAAACATCGGGTTCAGACGGATTCCCGGTGGACATTTTGCGACAGCCCTGGCCCCGCAGCTGTGGGGGATATTCAATAACTCGCTGTCAAGAGGGCTGTCAAAAGCCTCGATATCACTGATCCCTAAAAAAGACAAAGAGGTGGGTCATGACCCCACCCGGGGAGGGGACACCAGAAGTGATTATCTCCCTGGACGCAGAGATGGCCTTCGACAGAGTCGAATGGAGGTACCTCATGGAGGTACTGGAACGATTTGGGTTTGTGCCGGGGTTCACCTCGTAGGTGAAACTACTGTACAGCGCTCCCACGGCGAGCGTACGGACAAACACCATTGCTCTGAATATTTCTGGCTGCATAGAGGAATGATGATGTGGAGATGCCAGCGTTGGACTGGGGTGAGCACAGTAGGAAGTCTTACACACCAGGTTAAAGTCCAACAGGTTTGATTCAAACACGAGCTTTTGGAGCACAGCTCCTTCCTCAGGTGAATGAAGAGGTTTGTTCCAGAAACATATATGTAGACAAATTCAAAGATGCCAGACAATGCTTCGAATGCGAGCATTTGCAGATAATTAAATCTTTACAGATCCAGGGATAAGACCATAAGACATAGGAGTGGAAGTAAGGCCATTCGGCCCATCGAGTCCACTCCGCCATTCAATCATGGCTGATGGGCATTTCAACTCCACCTACCAGCATTCTCCCCGTAGCCCTTAATACCTCGCGACATCAAGAATTTATCTATCTCTGCCTTGAAGCCATTTAGCGTCCCGGCCTCCACTGCACTCCGCGGCAATGAATTCCACAGGCCCACCACTCTCTGGCTGAAGAAATGTCTCCGCATTTCTGTTCTGAATTTACCCCCTCTAATTCTAAGGCTGTGCCTACGGGTCCTCGTCTCCTCGCCTAACGGAAACAGTTTCTTTGCGTCCACCCTTTCTAAGCCATGTATTATCTTGTAAGTTTCTATTAGATCTCCCCTTAACCTTCTAAACTCCAATGAAAACAATCCCAGGATCCTCAGCTGTTCATCATATGTTAGACCCGCCATTCCAGGGATCATCCGTGTGAATCTCCGCTGGACACGCTCCAGTGCCAGTATGTCCTTCCTGAGATGTGGGGCCCAAAACTAAACACAGTACTCCAAATGGGGCCTAACCAGAGCCTTATAAAGGCTCAGTAGCACATCGCTGCTTTTATATTCCAACCCTCGAGATAAATGACAACATTGCATTCGCTTTCTTAATCACAGATTCAACCTGCATGTTTACCTTTAGGGAATCCTCGACTAGCACTCCCAGATCCCTTTGTACTTTGGCATTATGAATTTTCTCACCGTTTAGAAAGTAGTCTATGCTTGGATTCTTTTTTCTAAAGTGTAAGACCTCACATTTTCTCACGTTGAATTGCATCAGCCATTTCCTGCACCACTCTCCCAAACTGTCTAGATCATTCTGCTACCTCCCCACTTCCTCAGCACTACCTGCCTGACCACCTAACTTCATATCATCGGCAAACTTCGCTAGAATGCCCCCAGTCCCTTCATCCAGATCATTAATATATATGGTGAACAGCTGTGGCCCCAACACTGAACCCTGTGGGACACCGCTGGTCACCGGCTGCCATTCCGAAAAAGAACCTTTTATCCCAACTCTCTGCCTTCTGTCAGACAGCCAATCCTCAACCCATGCCAGTAGCTCACCTCGAACACCATGGGCCCTCACCTTACTCAGCAGCCTCCTGTGTGGCACCTTATCAAAGGCCTTTTGGAAATCCAGATAGACCACATCCACTGGGTTTCCCTGGTCTAACCTACTTGTCACCTCCTCAAAGAATTCTAACAGGCACGACCTCCCCTTACTAAATCCATGTTGACTTGTTCTAATCCGACCCTGCTCTTCCAAGAATTTAGGGGTAACCCCAGGTTAAAGAGGTGTGAATTGTCTCTAGCCAGGACAGTTGGTAGGATTTTGCGAGTCCAGGCCAGATGGTGGGGGATGAATGTAATGCGACATGAATCCAAGGTCCTGGTTGAGGCCGTACTCATGTATGTGGAACTTAGCTATAAGTTTTTGCTCGGCAATTCTGCGTTGTCGCGTGTCCTGAAGACCGCCTTGGAGAACGCTTACCCGGAGATCAGAGGCTGAATGCCCTTGACTGCTGAAGTGTTCCCCGACTGGAAGGGAATATTCCTGCCTGGTGATTGTCGCGTGGTGTCCATTCATTCGTTGTCGCAGCGTCTGCATGGTCTCGCCAATGTACCACGCTTCGGGACATCCTTTCCTGCAGCGTATGAGGTAGACAATGTTGGCCGAGTCGCAAGAGTATGTACAGCGTACCTGGTGTTCTCACGTGTAATGGTGGTATCTATGTTGGCACGTCTTGCAGAGATTGCCATGGCAGGGTTGTGTGGTGTCGTGGTCGCTGTTCTGAAGGCTGGGTAGTTTGCTGCAAACAATGGTTTGTTTGAGGTTGCGTGGTTGATTGAAGGCAGGTAGTGGGGGTGTGGGGATGACCTTGGCAAGATGTTCATCTTCATCAATGACGTGTTGAAGGCTGCAAAGATGTCGTCGTAGTTTCTCCGCTCCGGGAAAGTACTGGACGATGAAGGGAACTCTGTCAGTTGTGTCCCGAGTGTGTCTTCTGAGGAGGTCGGTGCGGTTTGTTGCTGTGGCGCGTTGGAACTGTCGATCGATGAGTCGAGCGCCATATCCCATTCGTACGAGGGCATCTTTCAGCGCCTGTAGATGTCTGTTACACTCATCGTCTGAGCAGATCCTGTGTGTACGGAGGGCTTGTCCATAGGGGATGGCTTCTTTAATGTGTTTAGGGTGAAAGCTGGAGAAGTGGAGCATCGTGAGGTTATCCGTGGGCTTGCGGTAAAACAAAGTGCTGAGGTGACCGTCCTTGATGGAGACGAGTGTGTTTCAGCCTCTGATCTCTGGGTAGGTGTTCTCCAAGGCGGCCTTCAGGACGCACGACAATGCAGAATCACCGAGCAGAAACTGATAGCCAAGTTCCGCACACATGAGTGCGGCCTCAACCGGGACCTGGGATTCCTGTCACATTACATTCACCCCCCATCTGGCCGAGGCTTGCAAAATCCCACCAACTGTCCTGGCTTGAGAGAATTCACACCTCTTTAACCTGGGGTTACCACTATCTATGGATCCGTAAAGACTCAATTACCTGCTAATGCTCACATTCTAAGCATTGCCTGGCATCTTTGAATTTGTCTATATATATGTTTCTGGAACAAACCTCTTCATTCACCTGAGGAAGGAGCTGTGCTCCGAAAGCTCGTGTTTGAAACAAACCTGTTGGACTTTAACCCGGTGTTGTAAGACTTCTTACTCTGCTCACCCTAGTCCAATGCCGGCATCTCCACATTATAGAGGAATGAGGCAGAGATGTGTTCCCAAGCCTCCTATTTACCCTGACAATCGAGCCACTGGCCATCGCTCTCAGATCAGCGAAGGAGTGGGGAGGCATCCAGAGGGGAGACAGAGAACATAGAATACTCTATGCAGATCACCTGGTCCTCTACGTCTCGAACCCCCGAGCCAGCATGGGAGGAATAACGGAACTCCTAAGAGAGTTTGGATCCTTCTCAGGTTACAAATTTAACCTGAGAAAAAGTGAAATCATCCCCATGAACCCACAATGCGGGGTAATCAGAGCTGGGGTAGCTGCCATTCAAGCTGGCCCAAACCAAATTCCACTACCTGGGGATTCCAATAGCCGACAACTGGACATGGACCCACAAATGGAACCTCACGAGGCGGTGGAGGGGGACCTGCGGAGATGGGAGTAACTGGCACCCTCCCTGGCGGGGGGGGGGGGGGGGGGGGGGGGGAGTGCAGACAATCAAAATAAACGTGCTCCCCAGGTTCCCCTTCCTGTGCAGATCCCTTCCGATCTTCATCCCCAAGGCCTTCTTCACTAAGATAGACAAATTAATCATGCCATTTGTGTAGGGGGTGAGCGGGGGTAAGAACCCAAGGATTAGAAAGAGTGTACTGAAAAGGAGGATGAACATGGGGGCTTGGCCTTCCCAAGCCTCCTATTCTACCACAGAGCAGCTACCGCAGAAAGTGTTTGGGGATGGCACAAGGAGCCGGGAGCAGAATATGTTAAAATGGAGAAGAGCTCCTGCACTGGGACATCCCTCCGAGCACTGGCCACAGCCCCATTCCCACTCCCCCAGCCAGCTACTCAAGAAGCCCAGTGGTAGTGGTCACCCTGAAAATGTGGAACCAACTGAGACACCATATTGGTCTGATCGCAATGTCAACCAGGCACCCCCCCCCCCCCCCCCCCCGCCCCCATCTGCAGGAATCATAAATTCCCCTCCGTGACTATGGATGCCTCCTTTAAAAGGTGGAGAAAGTTTGAAGGTGAACTGACGGAAGGGAAACTGACGGGTAAGGGACTTGGATGGCAGACTAGCAACCCTGGGGCAATACACGGATAAGCTCCAGCTCCCAAAAGTGAATGAGTTACATTCTCATGCAAATAAGGAATTACCTCCGAAAGGCAACAGCAACGTCCCCCAGCTAACAGGACACTGCCGAATGGACAGACATCTGACCGCCGGCATACTAGGGGACGTTAACTGTGCTCACACTTACGGATGTCTACTGGAGGAGGTATGGTCACCACTGGACGAGGCGTGGGAGAAGTGGGAGGGAGAGTTAGGCACAGAGATAGGGAATGACTCTGGATCGAAGCACTACACAGGTCAAACTCCACCCCCCACGAGCACAGGGCTGAGCCTAGTGCAGCTAAAGGTGGTGCACAGGACGCACCTAACCAGAACTCGAATGAGCAGGTTCTTCCCAGAGGGGGAGGACAAATGTGAACGGGACCAGGGAGGCCCCGCCAAATGCACCCACATGTTCTAGTCTTGCCCTAAATGGGCACTGGACAGCCTTTTCCGAGGCCATGTCCAAGGTTGTGGGGGTGAGTAAGGAGCCATGCCCACCATGGCGATCTTTGGGGTATCGGAGCAGCCAGAGCTCTTTATGGGGAAAGGGGTGGATTCACTAGCCATTGCCTCCTTTATTCCCCACCGAAGACTCTTGCTCGGCTGGGGACCAGCAGCGTCACCCAAGGCCGCAGACTGGCTGTCCGGCTTGGCAGAGTGTCTCAAAGAGGAAAAAATAAAATGCGCCATTCAGGGATCGGAGGAAGGATTCCACAGCATGTGGAAGCTATTCACCAGCCTGTTCCGAGACCAGTTCGTGACCAGCGGCCAATAAGTGAGGGGGAAGGGAGGGAAGATCAAATCAGACAATGGAGGGAGAAAAGAAAGGGGTGGTGAGGGGAAAGGCGGGGGGATAGGATGGGGGGGGGGGGGGGCAGGAGCAAGGGAAACAATGCCAAGGAAAACACAGGGCAAGGAGGGCAGGGGAAACTGAAGGGCCAAAGCATGAGGGCACACATGGGGGAGGCCAGAATGACCACTGCAGCAATGCCGAAGCAGGCCGGGCCTTCACAAACACTCCCTCTGATATGTTCTAGTACCAGGAGGAAACAGTATCAGACCTAAAACGGTATGGTTGTGGCAACTAACCAACAGGGGGCTCAAAGGTAGGAACTCCCACACCTGTACATAGGGTTCCTAATGATTTCGGAATCCCCGTGAGAAACACTAACCATTTATTCAACTCCCAACACTTACCGGTAAGCTGAGGAACGTGTTTAGGAAGTCCACAAATATATCATTTTTAAGTAGCTCGTGGAAATTGGGCCGGCCTGAAACACAAAGATCATAGGGAGAGGTCAAACAGGGCGGGATGGTGCCAGATACAAAACCACAAGCAGGGTGGTGGCTGTTACAGAGCCTGCAAGGAGAGGATGCGGAGAGGGGGGAGGGGGGGTGCTCTTTGCGTTTTTTAACGAACTGTCAACTAGCAACCCCAATCAAAATACTACAAAAAGCAGACAAACATAAATGAAGACACCAATTCGTAGATTCCAATATGTTTCTACTCACTCCCGGGTATCTGTTATTCCATATATAAACCACCCAAACCCCTCGATTAGATTCCAGTCTGTAACTCACTCCCAGGTATCTGTTATTCTATATATAAACCACCCAAACCCCTCGATTAGATTCCAGTCTGTAACTCACTCCCGGGTATCTGTTACTCTATATATAAACCACCCAAACCCCTCGATTAGATTCCAGTCTGTAACCCATTCCCGGGTATCTGTTATTCTATATATAAACCACCCAAACCCCTCGATTAGATTCCAGTCTGCAACTCACTCCCGGGTATCTGTCATTCTATATATAAACCACCCAAACCCCTCGATTAGATTCCAGTCTGTAACTCACTCCCGGGTATCTGTTATTCTATATCTAATCCACCCAAACCCCTCGATTAGATTCCAGTCTGTAACTCACTCCCGGGTACCTGTCATTCTATATATAAACCACCCAAACCCCTCGATTAGATTCCAGTCTGTAACTCACTCCCGGGTATCTGTTATTCTATATATAAACCACCCATACCCCTCGATTAGATTCTAGTCTGTAACTCACTCCCAGGTATCTGTTTTTCTATATATAAACCACCCAAACTCCTCGATTAGATTCCAGTCTGTAACTCACTCCCGGGTATCTGTTATTCTATATATAAACCACCCAAACCCCTCGATTAGATTCCAGTCTGTAACTCACTCCCGGGTATCTGTTATTCTATATATAAACCACCCAAACCCCTCGATTCGATTCCAGTCTGTAACTCACTCCAGTGTATCTGTTATTCTATATATAAACCACCCAAACCACTCCATTAGATTCCAGTCTGTAACTCATTCCCGGGTATCTGTTATTCTATATATAAGCCACCCAAACCCCTCGATTAGATTCCAGTCTGTAACTCACTCCCGGGTATCTGTTATTCTATATATAAACCACCCAAACCCCTCAATTAGATTCCAGTCTGTATCTCACTCCCGGGTATCTGTTATTCTATATATAAACCACCCGAACCCTCGATTAGATTCCAGTCTGTAACTCACTTCCGGGTATCTGTTATTCTATATATAAACCACCCATAACCGCTCGATTAGATTGCAGTCTGTAACTCATTCCCGGGTATCTGTTATTCTATATATAAACCACCCGAACCCCTCGATTAGATTCCAGTCTGTAACTCACTTCCGGGTATCTGTTATTCTATATATAAACCACCCAAAACCCTCGATTAGATTCCAGTCTGTAACTCACTCCCGGGTATCTATTATTCTATATATAAACCACCCGAACCCCTCGATTAGATTCCAGTCTATAACTCACTTCCGGGTATCTGTTATTCTATATATATACCACCCGAACCCCTCGATTAGATTCCAGTCTGTAACTCACTCCTGGGTATCTGTTATTCTATATATAAACCACCCAAACCCCTTGTTTGGATTCCAGTCTGTAACTCACTCCCAGGTATCTGTTATTCTATATATAAACCACCCGAACCACTCGATTAGATTCCAGTCCGTAACTCACTCCCGGGTGCCTTTTATTCTACATATAAACCACCCAAACCCCTCGATTAGATTCTAGTCTGGAACTCATTCCCGGGTATCTGTTATTCTATATATAAACCACCCAAACCCCTCGATTAGATTCCAGTCTGTAACTCACTCCCGCGTATCTGTTATTCTATATATAAACCACCCAGAACCCCTCGATTAGATTCCAGTCTGTAACTCACTCCCGCGTATCTGTTATTCTATATATCAACCACCCAGAACCCCTCGATTAGATTCCAGTCTGTAACTCACTCCCGCGTATCTGTTATTCTATATATAAACCACCCAGAACCCCTCGATTAGATTCCAGTCTGTAACTCACTCCCGGGCATCTGTTATTCTATATATAAACCACCCGAACCCCTCGATTAGATTCCAGTCTGTAACTTACTCCCGGGTGTCTGTTATTCTACATATAAACCACCCAAACCCCTCGATTAGATTCTAGTCTGTAACTCATTCCCGGGTATCAGTTATTCGATATACAAACTACCCAAACCCCTCGATTAGATACCAGTCTGTAACTCACTCCCAGGCATCTGTTATTCTATATATAAACCACCCAGAACTCCTCGATTAGATTCTAGTCTGTAACTCATTCCCGGGTATCAGTTATTCTATATATAAATCATCCAGAACCCCTCGATTAGATCCCAGTCTGTAACTCACTGCCGGGTATCTGTTATTCTATATATAAACTACCCAAACCCCTCGATTAGTTTCCAGTCTGTAACTCACTCCCAGGTATCTGTTATTCTATGTATAAACCACCCAGAACACCTCGATTAGATTTCAGTCTGTAACTCACTCCCGGGTATCTGTTGTTCTATATGTAAACCACCCAAACCCCGCGTTTAGATTGCAGTCTGTAACTCACTCCTGGGTATCTGTTATTCTATATATAAACCACCAAACCCCTCGATTAGATTCCAGTCTGTAACTCACTGCCAGGTATCTGTTATTCTATATATAAACCACCCAGAATCCCTCGTTTAGATTCCAGTCTGTAACTCATTCCCAGGTATCTGTTATTCTATATATAAACCACCCAAACCCCTCGATTAGATTGCAGTCTGTAACTCATTCCCAGGTACCTGTTATTCTATATATAAACCACCCAAACCTCTCGATTAGATTCCAGCCTGTAACTCATTCCCAGGTACCTGTTATTCTATATATAAACCACAGAAACCTCTCGATTAGATTCCAGCCTGTAACTCACTCAGAGGTATCTGTTATTCTATATATAAACCACCCAAACCCCTCAATTAGATTCCTGCCTGTAACTCACTTTCGGGTATCTGTTATTCTATATATAAACCACCGAAACCCCTCAATTAGATTCCAGTCTGTAACTCACTCCCGGGTATCTATTATTCTATATATAAACAACCCCAATCCCTCGAATAGATTCCAGTCTGTAACTCACTCCCAGGTATCTGTTATTCTATATATAAACCACCCAGAACACCTCGATTAGATTCCAGTCTGTAACTCACTCCCAGGTATCTGTTATTCTATATATAAACCACCCAGAACACCTCGATTAGATTGCAGTCTGTAACTCATTCCTGGGTATCTGTTATTCTATATATAAACCACCCAAACCCCTCGATTAGATTCCAGTCTGTAACTCACTCCCAGGTATCTGTTATTCTATATATAAACCACCCAAACCCCTCGATTAGATTGCAGTCTGTAACTCATTCCCAGGTACCTGTTATTCTATATATAAACCACCCAAACCTCTCGATTAGATTCCAGCCTGTAACTCACTCAGAGGTATCTGTTATTCTATATATAAACCACCCAAACCCCTCAATTAGATTCCTGCCTGTAACTCACTTTCGGGTATCTGTTATTCTATATATAAACCACCGAAACCCCTCAATTAGATTCCAGTCTGTAACTCACTCCCGGGTATCTATTATTCTATATATAAACCACCCGAATCCCTCGAATAGATTCCAGTCTGTAACTCACTCCCGGGTATCTGTCATTCTATATATAAACCACCCCGAACCTCTCGATTAGATTCCAGTCTATAACTCACTCCCAGGTATCTGTTATTCTATATATAAACCACCCAAACCCCTCGATTAGATTTCAGTCTGTAATTCACTCCCGGGTCTCTGTTGTTCTATATATAAACCACCCAAACCCCTGGATTAGATTCCAGCCTGTTGTGGTGTTCATTGTGTTGTTAATTTTAGGGTCGTTGATGCTGTGTTCACAAAACCACAAATAGCTTTCATAGAATTTAGTGAGAAGGAGGCCATTCGGCCCATCGAGTCTGCACCGGATCTTGGAAAGAGCACCCTACTTAAACCCACACCTCCACCTGATCCTCATAACCCAGCAACCCCACCTAAGCTTTTATTTTTGTCACGAAAGGCAATGTAGGGGCCGGTTTAGCACAGGGCTAAATCGCTGGCTTTGAAATCAGACCAAGGCAGGCCAGCAGCATTGTTCAATTCCCGTACTAGCCTCCCCGAACAGGTGCCGGAATGTGGCAACTAGGGGCTTTTCACAGTATCTTCATTGAAGCCAACTTGTGACAATAAGCGATTGTTATTATTATTATTATTTATCATGTCCAATCCACCTAACCTGCACATCTTTGGACAGTGGGAGGAAACCAGAGCACCCGGAGGAAACCCATGCAGACATGGGGAGAATGTGCAGACTCCGCACAGACAGTGACCCAGCAAGGAATCGAACCTGGGATTCTGGAGCTGTGGAGCAACTGTGCTACCGTGCTGCCCTTTAAATTGAACAAAGCTATAAATTTATTAACACTACTTATTTGGATTTGACACTTACTCCTAAATAATACACTTGATGATAATCAAATAATCTATCCTCATCGACTAATAATCTTTACACTATCACATTAACTATGATCTGCTCTCACTCACACTGTCTTTCCTTCATTCTAATCTCTAGCTTTCTCCTCAACCTCTCACCTATAAGGCTCAGCATCAATGTCTTATATACATCTAGCTCCCTCTCATGGTTTATTTCGACATTACATTAACCCTTGCAGTTCTTGCAATTATGATAATGTCACATCCCCATTTCTTTGGAAAAAAGCTTTGTAACATTTTTTTTCTTTGAACATTACAATGATGAGCATAAATCATTAACTTGTTTTTTTACATTCAATTGCAAGAATAACTGTTGCGTGATGACAGATGAATAGTTATTACAGTCATTACAAATTGAATCTGTTTGGTGATCTCCTGGTTCTAGTTGATCTTCTCAGTGGTTTTGTCAAAGTATGCGATCTTGGGCTTTATAAATAGAGAAATTGAGTGCAAAAGAAGTTATACTGAACCTTTATAAAGCTCTGGTTAGGCCACAGCTAGAGAACTGCATCCAGTACTGGTCACCACACTCCAGGAAGGATGCGAGGTTCCTTGACAGGGTGTAGAGGAGATTGACCACAATGATTCGAGGGATGAGGGATTTTAGTTGCAAGGTTAGGCTGGAGAAGCTGGGGCTGTTCTCCTTGTGGCAAAGGAGAATGAGGGGAGATTTGACAGAGGTGAATAAGATGGTGGTGTAATGGGATTGTCCCGGACTAGTAATTCCAGGGACCCAGGGTAGTCCTCCTGGGACCCGAGTTCAAATCCCGTCAGATGGTGAAATTTGAATTGAAGAATTAATTTCATAGTAAAGTGGTTGTTTTTGACCGACATAGACGCAATGGACCAAAGGGCTTTTTCTATGCTGTCGACCTCCAAGACTCTATTACAAACCAGATTAGATAAAGTAGACAAAGAAAAATGTTCAATTAGCTGATGGTATAAAGATTAGGAAACACAGTTTAAGGTTTTGGGGAAGAGATGCAGGAGGAATGTGAGGGGGAACCTTTTTAACACAGCATGTGGTGATCATCTGGATCCCGTTGCCTATGAGAGTATTGGAAGGAAGATGGTGGTTTTGTGCTAATGTCAGTGGAATAATAATCCAGAGGCCCAGGCTAACACTCTTGAGACCACAGGTTCAAATCCCACCATGGCAGCTCCTGGAATTTAAATTCAATTTAAAAAATCTAGAATTAAAAGCCAGTAATGGTGACCATGAAACTGTCAATTGTTGTAAAAAAAAAATCTGGTTCATTAATGTCCTTCCGGAGAAAAAAAAACATCTGGTTCATTCATGTCCTGTAGGGAAGGAAATAGGGGATGGGATTCTCAAACCCCGGCGGGCTGCGCAAATCACGCCACGCTGCCCCGATGCCGGCACGCGATTCTCCGCCCATTGGCGCCGGCATGGTTGGCGCGGTACCGATCGCGGGTCAAGAAAAGAGCCGACTCCCACCGGCGCCGTTCTAACATGCACTGGGCTGGCGGGACCTCGGCGTGTAAGGGTCGGGTGGGCGGCCTTTGGGGAGGGGGGCACCGATCGGGGGGCCAACCTCTGTGGCTGGGGCATCCTTTCCTATGCACCGGCCCTGCGCCATGTTGCGTTGGAGCCAGCGCGTTGAAAGAGACCAAGCGCCTGTCCTCGTTGGTGCCGGCGCAACTGCGCATGCGCAGATCCCGCCGCACACAGTATGCGCCGGGATCTGCAGCTGGAGCGACGTGAACCGCTCCAGCGCCGTGCTGGCCCCCTATAGGGGCCAGAACTAGTCGTGGGAGCGGCCCGTTCATACCATCGTAAAACGCGATGGCGTGGACACTCTGCCGCGGGATGGGTATTTAAGGAAGGGCAACAAGGACAGCAGCAACACCCACATTCTGTTGAACATAGAACATACAGTGCAGAAGGAGGCATTTGGCCTATCGAGTCTGCACCGACCCACTTAAACCCTCACTTCCACCCTATCCCGTAACCCAACAATCCCACCTAACCTTTTCGGTCACTAAGGGCAATTTCTAGAAGCGTCAGCATCATACAGGCAGCAGCCAACAATGAAACACTCAGTGCTGGGGATACCATTGTGACCATAGAGTGTGTGTATGGATCAGGAAAGGGTACCTGAGCATGTTCTCCCTAATGTTCCCGGCAGGAGTCTGGGGTCTAGGGGTTCCTGCTGTAGCTGGGTGTGAGTTTGCAGGGCAAGGTTCACTTGTTGGCACTCTGAGAGAAGGGTAGGGGTGGCCTTCGAGGGTGCCAGGGTGGAAGCCCTAACTGTCAGCCCATCTCCTTCTCCAATTCCTTACAGATATCAAAATGGATGGTGGCGTCAATCCCACAGAGGATGCCCTTGCGGTGCTTGTGGCAGCAGCGTTGTCGCAGGCTGGAGATAGCACCCCATGTGCAGAGGGGACACACCAGTGGCAGCCCAAGGTGCACTGGCATCATTGGTCTTTCGAGGAGATGACAGACAGCATGTGCTGCAGGAGATTCCATCTCAACAAAGAGACAGTGCGGCACCTGTGCCACGCCCTCATGGAGGACAGCCACTCCTGGTGGCTGTGAAGGTCACTGCAGCCCTGAACCTCTATCCTTCGGGTTCATTCCAGAGATCGAGTGGGGACTTGTGCAGCATTTCCCAACCTACAGCCCACAAGTCAAATGAAATGAAAATCGCTTGTCACAAGTAGGCTTCAAATGAAGTTACTGTGAAAAGCCCCTAGTCACCACATTCTGGCACCTGTTCGGGGAGGCTGATACGGGAATCGAACCGTGCTGCTGGCCTGCCTTGGTCTGCTTTCAAAGCCAGCGATTTAGCCCTGTGCTAAGTGCATCTGTGAGGTCATGGATGCCCTGTATGCCCGGGCTGCAGATGTTTATCAACTTTGAGCTGGAAAGGCCATCAAGATGCCCGGGCAGCAGGATTCTCCACCATCACCAGGATGCCCCAGGTCCAGTGAGTAATTGATGAGACGCATGTCGCCTTGTGCACATCAGGGAGTCCTCTTCACTAACAAGGGGTCCAGTCTCTGAAAGTTCAGTCGTGTGCGACCACCACCTCCGGATCATACACATGTGTGCACATTTCCCAGGGAATGTGCATGGCAGCAACAACCTGGGACACTCAGGTCCCTGGCGTCTTTGAGGGCCATCCCAGGATGACGGCTCTTGGGGGATAAGTTGAGTACCCGTTGAGGTCCTGGCTGATGACGCCAATGCAGAGGCCGGAGACCAAGGCGGAGAACCGATATAAAGAGGGCCATGTTGCCACCTGTACTGTCATTGAGCAGTGCATCGGACGGTTACCCCTTATCCTGAGATTATGACCTCTCATTCTAGAATTCCCCACAAGAGGAAGTTTCACGTCTACTTTATCCATACTTTTATTATTTCAAGTACCTCAATTAGACCTCCTCATTCTTCTAAACGTGAGAGAATCTCGGCCTAAACTGCTCAATCTCTCTTCATAGGACAAACTCCTCATCTCTGGAATCAATCGGTGACTGCTCTCTCCTTGGCCAACCCCACGATCTCCAGGGCCCATTCCTCATAGGAACCCCCCCCCCCCCCCCCCCCCCATCCTGAGCCTTTCCCACTTATAATGAGCTATTTTCTCCTGCTGGGTTGAAGAGAAAGCATTGTGAGCCATACGCTTGATGGAACGGGGGGTCCATCTATAGCAGGTGGCATGTGTGGCCACTGCACCTGGACATGAAGGGGTTGTGCTGGTGGGTGCCGAGGAACAAGTGCGCAGATCGAATGTAGTGTGGGTGCGAGTTGACAGTCAGTGATTTGTGGGGGGTGGGGGTAGATTCAGGAATTTGAGAGGTGGCAGGTGGAACTGATGCCAGGAGAGAGTTGGTAACTTACCCAAGCAGCTCGGTGGAGGCTGTTGGTCTTCTTCCTACATTGGACGATGGTCCTCTGCCCACACTGACAACCACAGCCTCCCAAGTGGTATTGGTGATCCTGCTGCTGGTCCTCCAACCCCCTCGGGGAAACAGGATGTCCCGTCTCGCATCAACAGCGCCCAGAAGCCTGTCCAGGTCAGCATCCCCAAAGCGAGGAGCAGTTCTGCACACTGCCATGATTGTGTGTTGACTGGGTGAGTGGTGAGGAACACAGGAGCATAGGAATTAGGAGCAGAAGTAGGCAATTCAGCCCTTCCAGCCTGCTCCGCCATTCAATCAGATCATGGCTGATCTCTTCCTGGTCTCAAATCCACCTCCCTACCTGTTCCCCATATCCCTTTAACCCATTTTTTAAAATCAGAAATATATCTATCTCCTTCTTGAAACCATTTAATGACTCAGATTCCACCGCACTATGGGGCTGCGAGTTCCACAAATTCACCACCCTCTGCGAGCAGTTGTTCCTCCTAATTTTTTTTTTAAAAAGCAGCTCCCCTTTGTTAGTGGTGAGACACAGGCGTGAGACTGGTGAATCAGGTGGCGAGACAGTCAATAATGTTGCAACACTCATGGCCCCTTAGAGTGTTGTTAAATACGGGGCACGATCTCGCCAACGCAGCCATCAAGAAACATCCCGCCAATCGTGCCCAAAATGCCACTTAGACATACTTCCATTAAATCGTGCCCCTTGTCTCAAAACCAGGATTCCTCCCCCACCTGCAGGCGACACAAACCAAGGAGACTGCATTGGGGATGGTTTGAAAGCTGAAATCCAACTTTTGATTTGCCCCCAAGCTGTTTGGAGATGGCCCACAACAACCATTTCTGGTGTGGCGAACCCTCACTTTCTGCTTCATGCTCCCAACAGCGAGCAACTGATGTGAGGTTAACGCAAAATAAACCCCCTCCCGTCTTCTACTCTTTCCAATTGTAAAGCAGCGTGGGGAGGAAACAGTCTCCTTGAACAACTCTACACCTCAGGAGGACCCGCTCAAACAGGATCGCAGGCTTTGAGGAAGTGAAACCTTCAACAAACGGCCTTTCTTCCAGAAGACCACACAAGCGGGGGGGGGGGGGGGGGGGGCTCAGATTTTTTGTCAGCTCCCTTGCCTTGCAGGTACATTTCTGGAAATTTATACAATGTCAATCAGCTTCCAAAACCCAGCCGGCACAAGCAGCCCTTGTTGTCAACTTACCCGATTCGCCCATTTTCAGATGGGAGATACTGGAACAAGTGTGCACAAAGTCACCCCCCCCCTATATTGAGAGGTTTCTATATGCCGGCTGAGGGGAAGATCAAGGCGCTTAATTGTTACTTTCTGCCGCGTCAGTGTCTGCATTGTGACTGTTCAACTCAATGTCGGCCCAGCTTGGGGGGGAAAAGATAGAAAATTGCAAGTCCCCCTCTTACACTTCCCTCCCTCACCATCTAATTAATTATTAAACGAAAGAGAAAATGCTGGAAAATCTCAGCAAGAGATTTGAGACTGGCTGAGATTTTCCAGCATTTTCTCTTTCGTCTCAGATTCCAGCATCCGCAGTAATTTGCTTTTATCCAGTAGTTAATTATTTAGTCTGATGGGGTGTTATTGTTAATGCATTAACACAGGGGCGTGTCGGGAGGAAGGACAACATTTTTACCCCTGGCAGGGAAAAAAAAACGGCAACATTTTCTAAGGTTTAGGAGATTGTGTTTTTTTTTCTAATGGCAGATGTGTGAAGCATGGGCAAAAGACAGACTTCACCCAAGAGAGATTATGCTTCACTTGTACAGAGCACTCGTGAGATCACATCTGGAGTATTGTGCACAGCGGTCATTTTCAAACTCAGGATCGTGACCCATAGGTGGTCAGGGGTGGGTGTCGGGATGGTCGCAGAGTGATCGGTCGCGGTGTTCCTGATCGTGGGAAGAAGTGACCAATGGTCACAAGCGGTTTTTAAATTATCAGCTGCAATCGGCTTTCAAGAATGCCAGCAGACCCACGCAGGGGTCACCCACCTCAGGCGGATCTAGCAGTACACAGGCCTGAAGCCCAGCTGGACAGACCACCTCCGTCGTACGTCAGAACGCTGTTCCAGGAGCAGATGTTTTTTTAAATCGATTAGTCTTCCCGTCAGAAGCGGCGGCAGAGAGTAGGTCACATGCCAGGTATACTGGTGTCACGTGCTCTGGGCACAAAATTACTGAGGAGAGCATCCTCCGTTTTGTAGCTGCCAGCAAGCAAGCAACAGGACTGCGTGAAGAACTGAAGATGGATAGAACATAGAACCGTAGAGCACAAAACAGGCCCTTCGGCCCTCGATGTTGTGCCAAGCATTGTCCGAAACCAAGATCAAGCTATCCCACTCCGTGTCATTCTGGTGTGCTCCATGTGCCTATCCAATAACCGCTTGAAAATTCCTAAAGTGTCCGACTCCACTATCACAGCAGGCATGGATCTTTTTGGATTAAGGAAGAGAGGGCCAGAGACACAAACAGGCCAGGGTCTCACAACTGAATCTGCTGGAGGGAACTTTGCCGGAGAGTCCACAGCAGGACAAAGCAATGCTGGTGTGAGCTCCAGGACCTCTGATGAACAACCCATACAAAAATGTAACCTTGAATGACAGAGCAAGTGAGATCGTGAGAACCAAGCAAGCTCACCTGTCGCAGTAAAGGTAAGCAAAAATGGGTCGCAAAGTTCGGGCGGCATGGGTACCGAAAGTCAGCCGGTTGGGAAAAATGTTTGAAAAACACTGGTGTACAGTATTAGTCTAAGGAAGGATGTAAATGCATCAGAAGCAGTTCAGAGAAGGTTTACTAGACTAATATTGGGAGTGGGCTGGTTGTTTTTTAAAATTCATTTATGGGATGTGGATGTTGCTGGTTAGGCCAGCATTTATAACCCATCCTTAGTTGCCCTTCAGAAGGTGGTGGTGAGCTGCCTTCTTGAACTGCTGCAATCCCTCAGGTACTATGAGGAAAGGGGCTATGAGGTTAGGTTTGTATCCACTGAGTTAAGAAGAGTCCACTGGAGTTAAGAAGAGTAAGAGGCAATTTGATTGAAACCTTTTAAAATTATGAGGGGTAGCGACAGTGTGAATGTGAAGAGAAAGTTTCCTCTTGTGATAATAACTATTCTCCCATGTGCTTGAGCCATGGACTCCCTACAGCAGACGTATGAAGCAATTGGACAGGTTCCACACGGAGATGCATTCGTAACATAATGAGCATCAAATAGGAGGACAAAGTGGCCAACATGGAGGTAGTTCAAAGAGCAGAAATGTCTGGAATTGAAGCACTCATAATCAGACCCCAGTTCAGATGGGTACGGGATGAATGTAAGAAATTGGTATATATATTCTATTTTATATCTGTTGCAGTAATGCTCGAGTTCAGGTATATACATCTGTTAAAGAATCTAGGTTAAAGTTTCCAGACACTGGCCGCAGAAGGTGCAATTGTCATAAAAGATCGATCATCATTCATTCCAACTATGCATATTGATACCTATATAGGGCTAATGGATTTCTGTTTATTGAAAGGTTCCCTGGGGTTTAGATAATTGAGGGGTTGTGGTTAGCCTTAGTAAGGTGGTCATAATGCAGTTAGTGGGATAGAGATGATGTAATTAATGGGAGGAGCCAGGTCTGTAGTAGGCCTAATAGTTTTGCTGGTAGCTTGAAGCTGAGCAGGAGTTTTGCCAAAGGCAGTCAGGTTAAGCAACAGTCTCCCAAAGACAGCAAAGACCTGCAGCTGATGTCTGAAAGGGCTTCTCTCT
Organism: Scyliorhinus canicula; assembly: GCF_902713615.1. Classification (NCBI taxonomy): domain Eukaryota; kingdom Metazoa; phylum Chordata; class Chondrichthyes; order Carcharhiniformes; family Scyliorhinidae; genus Scyliorhinus; species Scyliorhinus canicula. Next base: position 125,184,110 of record NC_052149.1, on the reverse strand, counting down.
CTCTTCAAGCAGTATTTCCAAGAAATAGCTAGCCAGAGGAGGGCAAGTATTCTTGTGTTTGCTAACTAAATGGCATTTGACCTGTGGCTTTGCTTGATGCGAGATATAAAGATATAAGAAGTTAAAGCATTTCCTTTTATTGTTAGGAATTGTTTAACTGTTAATTGTAAGCTATTTTATGTGATCTTAATGTAGTTTATCACTTAATAATAAAGCTTCTTTTAATATAAAAAATAATTTGTCAGTGGAATCAGTCCTGGAGTGAAGTACCCTTTCCTCAGTTTTACAAATTTTTTTTTAACAAGTGCTTTGAGTTCTTGTCTGATATCCTAACACATGTTGGGGTCTGGGGTCTTAACAGATGGGATATAGAAATACAAAATAGTAGGAAGAGGCTTTTGGCCCTTTGAGCCTACTCTACCATTCATTATGATCATGGCTGATTGTCCAACTCAGTAACCTGTTCCTGCTCCCACCCCACCATATCCTTTGATCCCTTTAGCTTGCAAGTGCTGTATCTAACTTCTTCTTGAAAACATACAATGTTTTGGACGCAACTACATCCTGTGGTAGTGAATTCCACTGGCCAACCACTCTCTGGGTGAAGAAATTTCTCCTCATCTCAGTCCTAAATGGTTTACCCTGTATCCTCAGATTGTGCCCCCTGGTTCCGGACACCCACCACCATTGGGAACATCCTTCTTGCATCTACCCTGTCTAGTGCTGTTAGAATTTTATAGGTTTCTATGCGATTCCTCCCCTCATTCTTCTGAACTCCAGCGAATATAATCTTAACCAACTCAATCTAGCCTCATACTTCAGTCCCTCCATCCCAGGAATCAGTCTGGTACACTTTCCCTGTACTCCCTCTATAGCAAAAACATCCTTCCTTAGATAGGGAGAGCAAAACTGCACACAATATTCCAGGTATGCCTCACCAAGGCTTTGTATAATTGCAGCAAGGCATCCCTGCTCCTGTACTCCAATTCTTTCGCTATGAAGGCCAACACTTGCTGCACCCGCTTGCTTACTTTCAGCGACTGGTATAGAAGGACACCCGGGTCTCATTGTATGTTCCCCTCTCACAGAAAATAGAAGCAGGAGTAGGCCATTCAGTTCCTTTGAGTCTCCTCCGCCATTCATTATGATCATGGCTGATCATCCAACTCAGTAACCTGTTCCCACTTTTCCCCCCATATCCTTTGGTCCCTTTAGCCCCAAGAACTAATCCTTGAAAATAATGTTTTGGCCTCAACTTCTTTCTGTGGTAGCGAATTCCACAGGTTCACCTCTGGGTGAAGACATTTCTCATCTCAGTCCTAAATGGTGTATCCTTAATTCTCAATTTGCAGCCATTCAGATAATAATCCGCCTTCCTGTTTTTGCTACCAAAGTGGATATCCTCACATTTCTCCACATTACATTACATCTGCCATGCATTTGCCCACTCAATTTGTCCAACTCACACTGAAGCATCTCTGCATCCTCCTCACAGCTCCCCCTCCCACCCAGCTTTGCCATCTGCAAATTTGAAAATATTACATTTAGTTCCATCATCTGAAGCGTGAATATACATTGTGAATAGCTGTGGTTCGAGCCCCAATCTCTGTGATACCCCACTAGTCATTGCTTGCCACTTGGAAAAAGACCCATTTATTCCTACTCTTCATTTCCTGTCTGTCAACCAGTTTTCTGTCCATCTCTACTCACTACCTCCAGTACATATGATTGATGATAAATCCCTAAGATGATCATGTACTCTGGACACTGCCTGTGAGCTGAGTCAAGGTTAACATTTAAGGACTTCTTGACGGAGAACCTCCACAAGGGATCTGTTCTGGGACCTCTGCTCTTTGTGGTTTTTATAAATGACTTGGATGAGGAAGTGGAAGGGTGGGTTAGTAAGTTTGCCAGTGACACGACGGTTGGCGGAATTGTAGATAGTGTTGAGGGCTGTTGCAGGTTACAACGGGAAATTGACAGGATGCAGAGCTGGGCTGAGAAGTGGCAGATGGGGTTCAATCGAGATAAATGTGAAGTGATTCATTTTGGAAGGTCGAATTTGAATGCTGAATACAGAGTTAAGGGCAGGATTCTTGGAAGTGTGGAGGAACAGAGGGATCTCGGGGTCCACGTACATAGAGCCCTCAAAGTTGCCACCCAGGTTGATAGGGTTGTTAAGAAGGCATATGGTGTGTTGGCTTTCATTAACAGGGGGATTGAGTTTAAAAGCCGCGAGGTTTTGCTGCTGATTTGGAATATTATGTCCAATTCTGGTCGCCTCATTATAGGAAGGATGTGGATGCTTTGGAGAGGGTACAGAGGAGATTTACCAGGATGCTGCTTGGACTGGAGGGCATGCCTTGTGAAGAAAGCTTGAGGGAGCGAGGGCTTTTCTCACTGGAGCGAAGAAGGAAGAGGTGACTTGATAGAGGTGTACAAGGTGATGAGACGCATGGATAGAGTGCGGAAATAGCTGTCAAGAGGGGACATAATTTTAAGGTGATTGGAGGAACGTATAGGGAATATGTCAGAGGTAGGTTCTTGACACAGAGTGGTGGGTGCGTGGAATGCACTGCTAGCGGAGGTGGCGGAGGCGACTCTTGGACAGGCACATGGACAGCAGCAAATTGAAGGGGTGTAGGTTAGGTTGATCTTAGATTAGGATAAATGATCGGCACAACATCGTGGGCAGAAGGGCCTGTACTGTGCTATGTTCTATGTTCTAAGACTGGGGAAAAAATGCATAAGAACAAACTACCTGGGCAGCAATCTCAAGTAGTGGTGTCTGAGGATATGGGGTAGACCAGTTAGGACTACGATAAGGAGAAATTTCTTTACCCAGAGTGGTCAGCCTGTGGCATTTTCTACCACAGAAAGCAGAAGCAGTTAGATATCGCTCTTGGGGCGAAGGGGATCAAAGGATTTGGGAGGTGGGGGGGTGAGGGGGGTATATGCTATATATGCAAAGCGGCTTCTATGTTTCTCCCATTACGTGAAGACTATATTTCAAATCGTACTTCACTGGTTGGGAAGCACTTTGCTCTCAAGTTGTGAAAGATGGTGCAAGATCTTTTTCCCCCACAAGAGGTTTTTCCCATGTGTTTCTGCTGGACAGGAGGCAGATGCTTCCCAGTTTTAAACTGACTAAATCCCAACTTAACCTGTTCAACAGAATTCATTCACCTATTTGTACAAATAGCATTGACCACATACAGTTATAATGTATAGCAACTTGCAATGTGAGGGGCTTTGGAACACTGATAATGATGAGGACACAAACAGCGTGAATTGTGATTTATTTCTGAGTTTTCACAGGAGTCTGTCAAACTCGAACAGTTCTCCAACAGAACCCGGGGAAAATTATCCTCCTTTACCATGGATTTTTCCCATTTTTCACTTCACAACTAAACTGCAACTTAGGGAGGCAGAATTTAGTCCAGGAAAGCACCCTGGGTAAGGGACGCAACTTAGAACCCAAACTAATAAAGAAATTCCTCCAACTTCACATCTCAGTGCAAAAGAATCGGAAGAAATTGAAATCCACTTATAAATCAATAAAGGTTTATTTACAAAATTCTTAAGTATTAATAAGTCAATTTGTTATCAAATATATATACAGATATGTATACAGAGGAAAAACCCATTATTTTACATTTCCAAACTACACACTGCCCCTTCCCTAAAAATTACAAAAGGGAAAAGAATTGCCTCATACAGGAATGCTCAGCCAGTCAGTCAGTCACACACACACACACACACACACACACACACACACACACTATACAAAGTACATAGTCAAGTATTCCTCTGTGTAGCTCTGCACTGTAAAGTACACATAGGCAAGTCTCCTTGTATTTGTCTACCCAGAATATTGAGAGACTAGGCAGAAAGTAATGGGGAGACCAGTCTACTACAGCACTGAGCACAGCAGCATTTGAACTTCAAGTTCTTAATAAATAGATTTCATTATCTTTTTCCGTGTTGTCGAACAGCCAAGCACGAGTGCTGAACAACACACAGTACTGGCTTTCTCAAGTATATAAGTAACTAAGGCAAAATTTTAAACTCAAGCCCTATGGATAACCTGGTCACAACATCCCTGAACAGGCCGAGGATTAGAACAACAACTATTGAACAAGTTGCGTTTGTCAGTGCTTGGCTTAGATGCTGTGGTTTGCGTTGTGTCCTGTATCTGAAGGGACAGTGTGCCAGAGCCAGCATTCTATGCTGTCCCATGAGTGTGTGAAGGAGGCAACCAATTTTGCAGGAAGTATACTGAGAGTGCAAACCCCACCTCCTTTGGTACACTGTTAATTACAAGAGTGAGAGAGTCTTATATAGAATCACGGTGAAATAACTTCACTCCAACACAGTCCTGTCAACCTGGCAATTCTTGACCAACTAGCAGAATTGTAGCCAATGTGGATACGGCAATGGTTGGAGGATTACCATATTAATCCAGCAAGTATATACCTTGTACATACTTGTATTTTGTAATGAACAGAAGAGAGGACCAAGATACACGGAAAGGGAAAAGGCCTGTTTGCTAAGTAGCAGCATGGCTAACGGTGTTTATGCATTCACTACCCATCAGATGAATCCCTCACAATATTTTGTGAATGCCTTGCATCAATGGGGAGGCTTCCTTCTGTTCAGCTGACACCTTTCACAGCCTTCAGGGCTTTAATTACACCAGCAGAGAGTGAGAGCTCACATCATCAATGCAGTGCTGAAGATGCACCTCTGGGAAACTTCTTCCTTCCTTTCAAATTCACGACCAGTTGCTCAGGAGAAAATTATCCTCCTTTACCATGGATTTTCCCCATTTCCAAAGAAGTCCCACTCTTCCAGAAGGTACACTCCAATTTACAGCAGGAAACATGTGCCTCGTGTCTGGCCAATTGCTGTGCTTTCATTCTCACAGCATGTTGATCTACAGTGATCTATAACCTGTCGGTGCAACATGTGTGTGGGGAGAGGGGCAGGAATACTCCTTGCCTGAAAGCAATGTCCCAAGCCTGACAAATGAGATGGCTAAGGACAAATTTACTTGGCACAAAAACTAACAATCTGCATCAAAGAGCAGGTGGATAAAATCATTAACGGCCTCCAGTGAACAGAATGTCTGAAAACAATTCACCGAGCTGAAGGTTCTGCTTTGATTTCCCACATGGTGAGCTGCTGCACCATAATTGTTCCAAGAAAGCCCGTCTCCAGGGTTATTAATAAAGAGGGGAGAAAAAAACATCCAGGACTCGGTCCTGTTTGAGAGTGGGTTTTACTGTAGTGAGTAACTGAGAAATACCACAATCACCTCAGCAAGAAGCAGAGAAAACTACAAGTCATCACTGGCATTATCAGACATCTCGTGTCCTCGCAAGCAGAGAGAGATTAACTTTGCTTATTGGAACGCCAAAACTCAAAATTCATGAACAAGCCAGGCCAATACAATAAACAAGAAACCTCCCCTCACCCTCCCACAACTGCAGAGTCATATAACGTGAATGCAGAAACAAGATCATGACAACATAAAAAACAATTCACCACCACTTTCCAATAATGCCCACATTATAGATAACCAGCATGCCAGCGGCTAATCGCGATGACTGGGTTGGGTAAATAGCTCAAGGAAGACAATTAGAGATCCAACCTCTCAAATTTTTCATGACTTCAAACTTAATCCCACTCAGCTACTGCCTGAAGGAGTCGCCAGGAGCTAGTACATGTAGGAAGGATACTAAAATAACCCTGATTGGAGATACCAGAACAGTAGGGCACATAGATTTGTATAGGAACAAGATTTAGTGCAACCGATGGGCAGTGGGGGAAAAGAGATTGCCATCTGAGAGGCATAGCCTTGTATATGTAGATTGGTTATCACTACATGGCTTCTAGTCAGACCCTTTACATGGGCAAACATCCCAGGGATTTGCCTTCAAATGCATACGTTTTACTACTGACACAGAGTAGAAATTAATATAAAGAACACAAACACTGCGCTGGTCAGCTTCAAGAAACCAGGTTATTGTGACTTGTTCTGTTTTAGCAAGTAGTTCCCAAATCATCTCGAGTCATCTCCAAAGTCACTTAAAGTATGCAATATTTCCCAAGAATGAACTCCAACAACAGAGCATACTTCATTGAATTAAAAGCAAATTTCCTTCCCGAAATAACTTAAAACCAAAAATTAAAATCGCGAGTTCTAGTAATGGAGTAAGAAGCACTTTTCTACCTCAATTTCTTTGTCCTCCACTTCAATCAAGCACATATATTCCTGGCTTGTAGGTAGTGCTCACTCAATGATATCAGCCATCATTAAATTCAACTCTCAGAGCTAGCGTACACCACACACAGACACCAAAGCACCTCAAGATACACAGATACATTTTTTAAATGGTAAACGTAGGCGTAAATGCGAGAAAAAAAGTGAATGTGCAAACTTCTCTGAATTCAAGTCTATGCTACAGTTTGGATAAATAAATGGGATACGGGTGTATATAAATAGGAGGGAGGGAAAAATTGGCACTTCTGGTATCCACATGTTGCCTGTCGGCCGACTCCGGAACAGCATCAATATCCCACACCATACCAGATGTCACAACCTAATCAGTGGGATGGGGCTGAAGGCTAATCCCCCTCAACTTGCTGACTCTCTTGCCCGAGGAGGTTGAGGCTTGGCCTCGTTTCTGTAATCCACGAGTCGGGCGATGGCATGGCCCGTGTTAGGATGAGAGTCTTGACCGTTTCCCCTGAATCTGATGCAGTACGTTTATTGTGTCTTTTATCAGGGCATCGAAAATCCCATCTGCCAACTGCATCTTCACACAAAGCTCATCCTCGTCATAATTCACCCACTGGGCTTCTTCCTCATGAAGCTCCTGTACCTGTAAGAGCACAGACAGAATAAATTATGCTTTTATAAAATACTATCTGGTGCAGATATTTTCTCTAGCAGTTTCATTATCATTTCTGGGCTTCCATTTCTCTTGTTGTACAGTGCCACATAAAGCAAACATGTTCCAAAGAGCAGCAACACCGTGGCCAGCAGCCGTGGTAAGTTCATCGTGAGAGCAGTCATTCTTGCACAGGATGATACAGGGGCTATAAAGTAAAGTCATCATAGCCCCAGAGGACCATAGGCTGCTTTCCCCTTTGAGGGGGAGAGCTGACTGGTGGTGATTTAACCCGAGTATCACAACATCCCAGGACAGGGGCAAGATTGAGAAGGTGGGGTCTTCATGAATAAACCGGTACGATTATGTTATGAACACTGGGTCCGTAAAATAGGCTTGACCTGCTGAAAATTTCTATTTATTTCTGTTTTTATTACATTCTCTTCAGGATCTGGAGCCACATGTAGGTAGGCCGGACCAGGTAAGGATGGCAGATTTCCTTCCCTGAAGGACATTCGTGAACCAGATGGGTTTTTACGACAATTGTTTAATGGTCATCATTAGACTTTTAATGCCACATTTTTATTGAATTTAAATTTCACCATCTGCCGTGGTGGGATTCAACCCGAGATCAATACCCTGGGCCTCTGGATTTCTTAAAGGTCACAACTGTACACAATACTCCGGATGTGTTCTCACAAATGCCCTATATAGCTGCAGCAAAACATCCTTACTTTTATATTCAATTCCTCTTGTAATAAATACCAACATTCCATTTCCCTTCCTGATCACTTGCTAGATCTGCAGACTAACGTTTTGTGATTCATGTACCAGGACACCCAGATCCCTCTGTAGCAGCCAGTTCCTCAATCTCTCGCCATTTAAATACTTTACTGCTTTTCTATTCTTCCTGCCAAAATGGGCAAGTTCACAACAATACATTGTCTGCCGAATTTTTTACCACTCACGTAATCTATCTATATCCCTTTGCAGGCTCCATTTGTCCTCTCAACTTACTTTCCTACTTACGTTTGTTTCGTCAACAAATCGAGCAACAACACATTTGGTCCCCTTCATCCAAATCATCAATGTAAATTGTAAATTGTTGACCCCGCCCCCCCAGCACTGATCCCTCCGTTACTCCACCATTTACAGCTTGCCCACCAGACAGTGACCCGTTTATGCCTGCTCATTGTTTCCTGTTAGCGAATCAATCCTGCTATGAGCTCTTATTTTGTTTAGTAACCCTTGGCACCTTGCCAAATGTAATTTGGAAATCTAAGCACAGAACATCCACAGGTTTTCCTTTATCTACATTGCTTGTCACTGCCTTAAAGTCCAATGAATTAGTCAAAGATACTTTTCCTTTCATAGAACCATGTTGACTAAGCCAGAGTGCCCGCTGTAATCCCCTTAGCTTTTACATTTCCCTATGACAGATATTAAGCTAGCTGGCCTGTAATTACAGACTTTCGGTCTCCCTCCTTTATTGTATAGAGGAGTTACATTCACTATTTCCTAACCTGATGAGATCTTTCCAGAGTCCAAGGTGTACGTAAGCAGCCCCATCAGGCTTTCCCTGTCGGTTGAATGATGTATTAGACAGAAAGAATGCGGAGGATCCTGAAGATTACAGGTCCAGAACGCAAACTGCTCAGCAATGTCACTCGGAGAGGCCAGGAAAGGGTTAAGACCATGCAATTGTAGTAAAGAATGCTCCTTTGAGCCAGAGGATAGGGAAATTCAGTGTGTGTCTAATGGGTGCACTGGATGATCCAGAAGTGCTTGACCCCAAGCAGAAAGAAAGACAGAAGGATGTTATTTGATTTTTAGTTAATTTAAGCAGCCACTTTAAAAAAGTGTTGGGTATGCTTTCCAAGATGGCGCCGGAGTGAGGCGACTCTCTGCGAGCTCTCCCCAACAGATCCACTTTTTACTTAACTTATACTCGTTCCAATCTTTTTAAAATTAATTCTAAAACTAACATTATTACTAACCTCCCTCTTTTATCTTTTCTTGCAGGCTTAAACATCATCCGAGGCCCTTGGAGACCTTTTGACCCGACCCGCCTGACCTCCGCAACCTGGAAGATGATCGGGCCCAAACCCGTAATGAAGCCCCAACCTCAATTTGGAGCCGACCTGGACCTCGGAGCTCCAAACCCAGCCTAACTACTGACGCCAGCCCCCGGATCGCCCGGCCAAGTCCCCGGAGCTCCCGACCCGACCCCCGATGGCAAGACCTGGCCCAACGCGACCCCGAGAGACCCACTCAGCGACCCGACCCGGAGAGGCCTGCCCAGCAACCCGACCTACCTGGTGATGGAAGAAAGAAAAATCCACGTGGAGGCCCGACCGGGCCTACTTCAAGACCCGACCCCAGGAGCGCCCAGGGAGGGAACAGACCATGGGACCCAGCTCAACCTGCCTCAGGAAGCTCCTGCCCACGACCCAGGACCCCAGAAACAGCAGAGACCGCGCGCGAGGACCCGAACGCGCGGCAAGGTATTCCCGCACCCGCAAAATGCCGGGAACCATCCGGATCACAAACTCGCCCTCCGAGCAACCCATCAACCTCAACCAGCACTCGGGACCCTGCCAGACGTGACCCCGGATACGTAAACAGCGCCCTGGTCCCCGCCAGACGCAACCACCTACCTTCAACAAGGGCTGACGTCTCCCATCAGATCCCAGGATCATCCAGCAGCAGCCGCCGACCGAGGAAGCAAGGGCAACGTGGCGGTCTGCACGTTAGACTGAAGCAACGCGGTTTCAAGACCCCTCTCCCCAGCATACTCGTGGCAAACGTCCAAGCGATCGAAAACAAGCTGGATGAACTTAACGCCAGACTTACCTCTCAGAGGGAAGTAAGAGACTGTTGTGTGCTCTGTTTCACAGAGACATGGCTCACCCCCGCCTCACTGGACTGTGCCATACAACCTGAAGGCTTCTCAATTCACCGGGCGGACCGCGCCACGTCATCAGGCAATGTAAAGGGTAGAGGGGTTTGCCTCCTCATCAACTTATTCTGGTGCCTTGGATGTGGCGACCCTGGCGACCTACTGCTCCCCGGACCTGGAATACCTGACCGTGATGTGCCGCCCATACTAGCTTCCATGTGAGTTCACTTCAGCCATTATCACAGCGGTCTACATCCCATCCCAGGCAGGAGTGAGGAAGGCGCTGGACGAACTGTACACAGTTATAAACAACTACGAAACAGAACACCCGGAGGCCTTGTTCATCGTGGCCGCAGACTTCAACAAGGCCAACCTCAACAGTGTATTGCCAAAATTCCACCAGCACATCTCCTGTCCCACCAGGGGCGACAACACTCTTGACCACTGCTACTCAAAAATCATGGTGCCTACCATTCCATCCCCCGACCGCACTTTGGGAAATCAGACCATAAGATAGTGCTCCTTCTCCCGGCATACAAGCAGAAACTCAGGCGAGAGAATCCAGCTAAGGTCGTGCAGTGCTGGTCAAAGGAAACAGAAGAGCTCTTACGTGACTGCTTAGAGACAATGGACTGGTCCATGTTTAAGAACTCAGCGACCAACTTAAATGAGTATGCCACCACCATCACAGACTTCATCAGCAAATGTGTGGACGACTGCGTGCCAAAGAAAGCAGTACGTCCGTTCCCCAACCGGAAACCATGGCTCAATCGCGAGATTGACTCCATACTGAAGGACAGATCTGAGGTGTTCAAGGCAGACGACCCTGACCTATACAAGAAATCCAGGTGCGACCTCCGCAAAGCCACCTGAGATGCCAAGAGAGAATATCAAACCAAGCTAGAGTCACAGACAGACTCTCGGCGGTTGTGGCAAGGACTAAACAACATAGCGAGCTACAAAGCGAAGCCGAGCAGTATCTCTGGCAGCAGCTCACCCCTCCCCGATGAACTCAATGCATTCTATGCTTGGTTTGAGCAGGTAACCAACAATCTGCTTTCAAGTGCCCCAGCAGCCCATAATTGACCCATACCCACCATCACAGCTTCCGAAGTCAGGTTGGCCTTCCTGAAAGTGAACCCGCGGAAGGCGACGGGCCCGGACGGGATCCCTGGTCGTGCACTCAGAGCCTGCGCGGACCAGCTGGCAGAGGTATCCACAGACATCTTTAACCTGTCCCTACTCCACTCCGAGGTCCCCACCTGCTTCAAGAAGACCACCATCATACCGGTACCAAAAAGAACCAGGCCACGTGCCTCAATGGCGACCGTCCGGTGTCCCTGACTTCAGTCGTAATGAAGTGCTTCGAGAGGTTGATCATGAAGCGCATCACCTCCATACGCCTTGATCCACTGCAATTTGCATACCGTTGTAACCGGTCCACATCAGACGCCATTTCCCTGGCCCTACACTCATCCCGAGAGCATCTCGAAAACAAGGACTCCTATATCAGACTCCTATTTATTGACTACAGCTCCGCCCTCAACACCATAATCCCAGCCAAGCTCATATCAAAGCTCCAAAATCTAGGACTTGGCTCTCCACTCTGCAACTGGATCCTCGATTTTCTGACCAACAGATCACAATCATTAAGAATGAACAACAACACCTCCTCCACAATAGTCCTCAATACCGGGACCCCGCAAGGCTGCGTACTTAGCCCCCTACTCTACTCCCTGTACACACACGACTGCATGGCAAAACTTGGTTCCAACTCCATCTACAAGTTTGCTGAAGATACGACCATAGTGGGCTGGATCTCGAATAACAACGAGTCAGAATACAGGAGGGAGAAAGAGAACCTAGTGGAGTGGTGTAGCGACAACAATCTCTCCCTCAATGCCAGCAAAACTAAAGAGCTGGTCATTAACTTCAGGAAGCAAAGTACTGTACACACCCCTGTCAGCATCAACATGGCTGAGGTTAGCAGTTTCAAATTCCTAGGGGTGCACATCTCCAAAAATCTGTCCTCGTCCACCCACGTCGATGCTACCACCAAGAAAGCACAACAGCGCCTATACTTCCTCAGGAAACTAAGGAAATTCGGCACGTCCACATTAACCCTTACCAACTTTTACAGATGCACCATAGAAAGCATCCTATCTGGCTGCATCACAGCCTGGTATGGCAACTGCTCGGCCCAGGACCGCAAGGAACACCGCCCAGTCCATCACACGAACCTGCCTTCCATCCATTGACTCCATCTACACCTCCCGCTGCCTGGGGAAAGCGGGCAGCATAATGAAAGATCCTTCCCACCCGGCTTACTCACTCTTCCAACTTCTTCCATCAGGCAGGAGATACAGAAGTCTGATAACACGCACGAACAGACTCAAAAACAGCTTCTTCCCCGCTGATACTAGACTCCTAAATGACCCTCTTATGGACTGACCTCATTAACAGTACACCCTGTATGCTTCATCCGATGCCGGTGCTTATGTAGCTACATTGTACATCTTATGTTGCCCTATTATGTATTTTCCTTTATTCCCTTTTATTCCCATGTACTTAATGATCTGTTGAGCTGCTCGCAGAAAAATACTTTTCACTGTACCTCGGTACACATGACAATAAACAAATCCAATCCAATCCAATCCAATGTGAGTGGAACTAAGAAATATTGCCTGTCCCTATTTGCCCTTGGATGGTCTTTTTCTTGAACTGCTGCAGTCTGCATGTTGAAGGTACTCCCACAATGCTGCGTGGGAGGGAATTCCAGAATTCTGACTCAGTAACTATAAAGGAAGGTCATATAAATCAAGTCAGGATGGAGTGTGATTTGGAAGTGATGGTGTTCTCATATACCTGCTATATTTACCCTTCTTGGTGATGGACGCCAGGTTATTACACACTAATAACAACCGGGAAATAATGAAAGGGTCCCATTTCTAATTCAACTTGAAAGTTTTCCATAGAAACCCTACAGTCAGGAGACCATTCAGCCCATCAAGTCTTCGATGGGAAAGGGAAAGCGACAGGGAGTAGGGAGTTAAATGGAAGGATAAGCAGCAGGTTAGCATGTGTGCAGGTGGGTTTAAGTTCAAGGCAGACTAGGAATGAAGCAAAAAGGAAGGATAACTTAGGACATCTCATGATGTCCAATTTCTCTAATAATGATAAGAAAGTCAGCATTAAGGCACTTTACCTGAATGCTCGTAGCATTCGTAACAAAGTTGATGAATTAACGGCACAAATCATCGTGAATGAATATGACTTGATAACCATTACGGAGACATGGTTGCAGGATGGTCATGACTGGGAGTTAAATATCCAGGGGTACCAGATGTTTCGGAGGGATAGACAGGTATGTAAGGGAGGTGGAGTAGCACTAATAATCAAGGACGACATCAGAGTGGCATTGAGGGATGATATAGGTTCTATGGAGAATGAGGTTGAATCCATTTGGGTAGAAATTAGAAATTCTAAGAAGAAAAAGACAGATAGGCGTAGTCTATAGGTCACCAAATAATAGCATCACACTGGGACGGGCAGTAAATGAAGAGATAACTAATGCCTGTGAAAAGGGTACAGCGGTTATCATGGGAGATTTTAATCTGCATATAGATTGGTCAAATCAGCTCGGTCAGGGTAGCCTTGAAGAGGGGTTCGTTGAATGTATCCGGGATAGTTTTCTGGAACAATATGTAATAGAACAGACGAGAGAGCAAGCTATCCTAGATCTGGCCCTGTGTAATGAGGCAGGAATAATTAATGACCTCATCGTTAGGGATCCTCTTGTGAGGAGTGATCCCAGCATGGTTGAATTTAGTATACAGATGGACAGTGTGATGATAGAATCCAATACCAGGGTCCTATGCTTGAACAAAGGGGACTACGATAGAATGAGGAAGGACCTCGCTAAAGTAGACTGGAAACAAATATTTTATGGTAGGACAGTTGAGGAGCAGTGGAGTACTTTCAAAGAAATCTTTCATAGTGCTCAACAAAAGTATATTCCAGTGAGAAGGAAGAATTGTAAGAAAAGAGGTAATCTACCATGGGTGTCTAAGGAGATACATGAGGCTGTCAAATTGAAAGAGAAAGCTTACAAAGTGGCCAAGATCAGCGGGAAACTAGAAGATTTGGAAAACTTTAAAGGTCAGCAGAAAGCCACGAAAAGAGCCATAAAGAAAAGTAAGATAGAACACGAAAAAAAACTGGCACAGAATATAAGGACAGATAGCAAAAGTTTTTATAATTATATAAAACTAAAAAGAGTGGCTAAAGTAAACATTGGTCCGTTAGAGGATGAGAGTGGTCATTTAGTTATGGGATATGATGAAATGGCGGAGGCATTGAACAAATATTTTGTATCGGTCTTCACAGTGGAGGACACTAATAACATGCCAGCAATTGACCGAGAGAAGAAGGTAGGTGAGGACCCGGAAACCATTACTATCACGAAAGAGCACGTGTTGGGCAAGCTAATGGAGCTCAGGTAGATAAGTCTCCTGGCCCGGATGGAATGCATCCCAGGATACTGAAAGAGATGGCTGGAGTAATAGCAGATGCACTGGCAGTAATTTTCCAAAATTCGCTGAACACTGGGGCAGTCCCAGAGGATTGGAAAACAGCAAATGTGACGCCACTGTTTAAAAAGGGAAGTAGACAAAAGATGGGGAATTATAGACCTGTTAGCTTAACCTCTGTCGTGGGGAAGATGCTTGAGTCTATTATCAAGAAAGAGATAGGAGGGCACCTCGATAGATATTGTCCCATTGAACGGACGCAGCATGGATTCATGAAGGGCAGGTCATGCTTGACGAATCTCTTGGAATTCTATGAAGACATTTCGAGCAAGGTAGACAAAGGGGACCCAGTGGATGTGGTGTACCTAGATTTCCAAAAGGCCTTTGACAAGGTACCGCACAAGAGGCTGCTGCATAAGATAAGGATGCATGGTGTTAAGGGTAGAGTACTAGCATGGATAGAGGATTGGTTGTCTAACAGGAAACAAAGAGTGGGAATAAATGAGTGCTATTCTGGCTGGCAATCAGTGACGAGTGGTGTGCCTCAGGGATCGGTCTTGAGACCACAATTATTTACAATTTACAGAGACGATTTGGAGTTGGGAACTACATGTAAGGTATCCAAGTTTGCAGATGACACGAAGGTGTGTGGCAGAGCAAAGTGTACTGAGGACTGTAAAACCTTACAGAGGAACATTGACACATTGAGTGAGTGGGAAAAGGTCTGGCAGATGGAGTATAATGTCAATAAGTGTGAAGTCATGCATTTTGGTAGGAGTAACAACAGAACAGATTATTACTTGAATGCTAAAAAGCTGCAGCATGCTGCGATGCAGAGGGACCTGGGTGTACTTGTGCATGAGTCCCAGAAGGTTGGTCTGCAGGTGCAACAAGTAATTAGGAAGGCAAATGGAATTTTGTCCTTCATTGCGAAGGGGATTGAGTTTAAAAGTAGAGAGGTAATGTTGCAGTTGTACAAGGTGCTGGTGAGGCCACACCTGGAGTACTGTGTGCAGTTTTGGTCTCCACACTTGAGAAAGGATGTGCTGGCACTAGAGGGGGTGCAGAGGAGGTTCATTAGGCTGATTCCGGAGTTGGGGGGCTTATCGTATGAGGAGAGGCTGAGTAGATTGGGATTATATTCACTGAAATTCAGAAGGTTGAGGGGGGAATCTAATAGAAACATATAACATTTTGAAGGGAATGAATAAGATAGAAGTAGAAAGGATGTTTCCACTGGTAGGTGAAAGTAGGACAAGAGGGCATAGCCTCAAGATTAGGGGGAGCATATTTAGGACTGAATCAAGGAGGAACTTCTTCACTCAGAGGGTGGTTAAAGTATGGAATTCCCTACCGACAGGAGTAGTAGACGCTACTTCATTGAATATATTTAAAGACAGGGTAGATGTTTTTTTGAAAAATAAAGGAATTACAGGATATGGCGAGAATGCGGGTAAGTGGTTCTGAGACCACGAAAAGATCAGCCAAGATCTTATAGAATGGCGGAGCAGGCTCGAAGGGCCGGACGGTCTACTTCTGCTCCTAGTTCATATGTTCTTGAACCCCCGGAAGAGCACACTTCCTAGGCCCATACCCCCACCCTATTTCCGTAACCTCATTTAGCCTGGCCAATTCTGGACACCAACATCAATTTAGCATGGCCAATTCACAGCTAACCAGCACATCTTTGGACTGTGGGAGGAAACCAGAGGAAACCCATGCAGACATGGGGAGAATCTGACACAGTCACCCAAGGCAAGAATCGAACCCGGGCCCCTGGCCCTGTGAGGCAGCAGTGCTAATCATTGTGCCACCGTTTTCTTTTAGTGACAGCAGGGTAGCATGGTGGTTAGCATAAATGCTTCACAGCTCCAGGGTCCCAGGTTTGATTCCCAGCTGGGTCACTGTCTGTGTGGAGTCTGCACGTCCTCCCCCTGTGTGCGTGGGTTTCCTCCGGGTGCTCCGGTTTCCTCCCACAGTCCAAAGATGTGCGGGTTAGGTGGATTGGCCATGCTAAATTGCCCGTAGTGTCCTAATAAAAGTAAGGTTAAAGGGGGGGGGGGGGGGGTTGTTGGGTTACGGGTATAGGGTAGATACGTGAGTTTGAGTAGGGTGATCATGGCTCAGCACAACATTGAGGGCCGAAGAGCCTGTTCTGTGCTGTACTGTTCTATGTTCTATGTATATATGAATGAAGGACAACCAGGCAGAAAAGCACAGCCAAAATTCTGTGCCACTTAAAATAATAGCAGAGTTCACTTGTTGGGTGTTTATATACATGATGTGATGGTACAATATAAAACTGAACTGAAAGACTTACCAGAATGTGGTCCACTCGATCACGTTTCTTCCTACCAAACTTCATCATCTTCTGCCAGTCTGTCTTGTGGTTTTGTTCTTTACTGAATCCAAACAGCTTCAGGACCTCGTTAGAAATAAAGGTCTGTGAATGGAAGCACAGCAGAATTAGAATCTGTTGCAAAACCCCAATGTCACAGCAAATGGTACGTTAGCCTTAATAGCGAGAGGTTTTGAGTGTGGGAACGGGGGTGCCTGAGCGTAGGAACGGGGACGTTGAATGTAGAACATGGACGTTGAGTCTAGGGACGGTGAGTATAGGGACGGGGACGGTGAGTATAGGGACGGGGACGGTGAGTATAGGGACGGGGATGGTGAGTATAGGGACGGGGACGGTGAGTATAGGGACGGGGACGGTGAGTATAGGGACGGGGACGGTGAGTATAGGGACGGTGACAGTGAGTATAGGGACGGGGACGGTGAGTATAGGGACGGGGACGGTGAGTATAGGGACGGGGACGGTGAGTATAGGGACGGGGACGGTGAGTATAGGGACGGGGACGGTGAGTATAGGGACGGGGACGGTGAGTATAGGGACGGGGACGGTGAGCATAGGGACGGTGACGGTGAGTGACGGGGACGGTGAGTGACGGGGACGGTGAGTACAGGGACGGTGAATATAGGGACGGGGACGGTGAGTATAGGGACGGGGACGGTGAGTATAGGGACGGGGACGGTGAGTATAGGGACGGGGACGGTGAGTATAGGGACGGGGACGGTGAGTATAGGGACGGGGACGGTGAGCATAGGGACGGTGACGGTGAGTATAGGGACGGGGACGGTGAGTATAGGGACGGGGACGGTGAGTATAGGGACGGGGACGGTGAGTGACGGGGACGGTGAGTACAGGGACGGTGAATATAGGGACGGGGACGGTGAGTATAGGGACGGGGACGGTGAGTATAGGGACGGGGACGGTGAGTGACGGGGACGGTGACCCACTCCCCCACCCTATCCCTGTAAACTCTTCTAACCTGCACATCTTTGTGGGAGGAAACCAGAGCACCCAGAGGAAACTCACAAAGACGCAGAGAACGTGCAAACCCCAGTCACCCAAGGCTGGAATTGAACTGGGTCCCTGGCGCTGTGAAGCAAGTGTGCTAGCCACCGTGCCGTACAAGGATTAATATCGGCAAGGATACCAGGGAAAACACCTCTGCTCTTCAAAATAGTGCCAATGTATCTTTTACTCGAGTAGTCAGTTAGGACCTCGCTTTGAAAGACACTGGCACAGCTGCACTCTATCAGTACTGTATTGGGATTGTCACAGCTTGGTTATGCTCACATCTTTGGAATGAATCTAAAATCCACAACTTCCTAATTCAGAGGTGTGAATTCCACTCTGCCATGTGTAAGGGTCTTTCCTGCTTGTTATTGTTTATTCCCTGTTTATTACCTTATTACCCCCCCCCACCCACTTTTATTTTTGCTGTTATATTTTTGATCCATGAATATTTAGTGGACCTGTGCCTTTCAGGCAAAGCAGCCTGTAAGCCGTGGCCTGTGCCATTAATTCAAACAGCAGGATCCAGAAGGCTGTGCTGACTTAGGTTGACGATTGCCGCTTGGCCAGTGTCAGTAATGACTCTGTTTGATTATTTGACGGTGGCCAATGACTGGGCCCAAAAACCTATGCTCTACAGCTGTACAGGAGGTGATTGGATCTGATCCCACTGGAATGTTCTGAGTCACGAGATTCTAGTCTGGTTTCACTTTTGATTCTGCAGCTTAGATGGAGGGTTCTAATTAACTCTACAGAAGATCCAGCTAAGCTCGCTTCGGAAGGCTCATGTAAGGGCTGATCCGCTCTCCTGTAAGTCTGGGTGTTATTCCCTCAAGACTGCAAAGGCTTGAAGTCAAACCACAAGCTGGATGCAGGGTTTGATCAGAGAAAGAAATAGGCCTGAGTGTGAGCCTCAAGTTCACGGTGCAATTTGAAAAGAACCTAAACTAACTCTCCAGAAAGCCTGCTTCCTGCAAGTACTGTACTGAATGAGTGACTGAAAAGACCATTACCAGCTGTAAACCAGAGAATTTGATCAACCAGCATGCTGTAATGAATGTCTGCTACAGAACCACCATTTGAAGCAAAGGCTCATCTTTTGATATTCATCCTTGTTATTTTTACCCCTATCTCCCCCTTCCTCTGTGTTTGTCTGTCTTGTGTGTGTGGGTAGAGGGTGGGACAGTTAAGGGAGGTAGTAGATT
Source organism: Scyliorhinus canicula (assembly GCF_902713615.1). Lineage (NCBI taxonomy): Eukaryota > Metazoa > Chordata > Chondrichthyes > Carcharhiniformes > Scyliorhinidae > Scyliorhinus > Scyliorhinus canicula. Next base: position 125,165,220 of record NC_052149.1, on the reverse strand, counting down.
AGCTTGTTATTCAGCTGCATTTACTACATATTTCATCATTAACTTTGCTATAAATAAACAGTAATTATGTTTCAACTTACAAACCTGGTCACTGTAATTATTGGGCCATCCAAGCGCCAAAAATTGAAGGAATTTTTACAAGAATTATTAGTTAATTCACTTGTGTTGTGACTCCAGGGCACATGGGGCTGGAATTGACCACATACTTACCCAAGGTGGTGTAACACATGTCTAATGCCAAGTTATCATATTTTGAGTTTGCAGTAAAACAGGGTTCTCCAGCAATCACTGAGGAGTTTGGCTGCTGTTTCCAAAGCCCTGATTGAGTAAGTTATCATTCAATCTATACATATCAGCTCCAACCAGCATCATGCTTGCATGATTTGTGACAAGTGGGACTAGAAGATTATATCGTACAGAATCATTACCTTTACTTCATGTAAATCCTGTGGATTCCTCACTCGTCTGAAATAAGCAAAGCTAATCCTGCTGGGCTTCATCCACGGGGGCTGGCTGACATTGGGGTCTTCGGCAAAAATCTCAGTGAATATCTCTTTCGTCAAATTAAATACAGCCTGGAAGAGGAGGGGGGGGGGGGGGGGGGGGGGGGGGGGGGGGGGGGTGGAGGAGAGAGAGAAACCTTTAAACTAATTTCTTCTTATTCCCCCAAATTTAAAAAAAAAATATTGCTATTAAAAACAGCTACTGCTAAAACAAAAGAAAATACTGTTCACAATGCATAAAACAGCAACTGTTTGCTTCACAATCTGGACCAGGTATAAATTTAGAATTCTACTAACTTGCAAAAATGAAGACGTGGCTGAGATACTCTCTCAAAGAAGGGGGTTAATAGGACCACCAAAGGAAGACAAGGTTACTATTATGGTATTAGAGAAGGCATTGTAACTTAAAGGGATAACATAAACATAACAAAAATAAATCAATGTGAACAAATGACCTATATCTGAAGGCTGTGTAAAAAATAGAAAGGAATCAGCAGCAGTTCCAGCGATCAGCTTCTAACATTACATGAAAAGCAAAATTCTTCAGAGGATTGGAGGACAGTCAATTTGAGAAACTCCAAAAAAAAGGGCCAGAAAATTCTAGACCAGTTAGTTTTGCTGCATTTACTCGTAAATTGTTGAGTCAATAATTTTGGATGATAGTACTGAGCACTTACATAGAGTTACATAGAACATACAGTGCAGAAGGAGGCCATTCAGCCCATCGAGGCTGCACCGACCCACTTAAGCCCTCACTTCCACCCTATCCCCGTAACCTAATAACCCCTCCTAACCTTTTTGGACACTAAGGGCAATTTATCATGGCCAATCCACCTAACCTGCACGTCTTTGGACTGTGGGAGGAAACCGGAGCACCCGGAGGAAACCCACGCAGACACGGGGAGAACGTGCAGACTCCACACAGTGACCCAGCAGGAAATTGAACCTGGGGCCCTGGTGCTGTGAAGCCACAGTGCTATCCACTTGTGCTACCGTGCTGCCTTGGTGAGACTAAAGCTAATCAGGGACAGTCAGCATTTTGCACTTATTATCGAAACTCTGCTGAAAAATACAGAAACAACCATAATAATAGTAACAATAATTAGAAGGTTGTGCTCAATCAAAAGATTGAATAAAGCAGAGTAGGTCAATAAGAAAATGCAGTGTATGTGGTTTATAGATGTCTTGAAATATTCCACAAGTTTCCATGTTGGAAACAGGGCAAAAAAAGTCAACGGTACTGGGAATTAAGGGGAATGCGATCAAATAGGAGAGGTAAAGAGTCATAGTAAAAGAAAGACTTTGGACAAAAGGTGTGGAGAGTAAGGGCCCCACAGGAGCCCATGTTGGGACTGCCCCCAATTGCTATAGAGTAAACAATCTTGACGTAGAAATTAAGAGTACAATATCACAATGACTCCAGTTTGGTTGGTGCAATGGAGGGTGAGAAATTGTAATGACATTGAGAGATTGCAGGAGTGTATATGCTGGTTACACATGGAAGCTAGGGGGGCAATGCAGTTTAATTTAGCGAGGTATGAAGTAATACATTTTGAATGGATAAGAAACATACACTTGAAATGGTGAGATTCTAAATTGGACAGGACAAGAGGTCATATCATAATTGCATATACAGGCCAATGAAGGTGATAGTTAAGGTTGAAAAAGACCCTTATTGTTCCATCTACATCCATTAATCAAAGGAGTAAAAGAGGCAACATTTGAGATCTTAGTTAGAAATTATGCAGTTAGAATATTGGATACCATTCTGGGAACTCTACAATAGAATATTTAGAACGTAAATTCACTAAGACATTACCAGAAAAGAGCTGTAGTCATGGTGCACTTGGGATGTTAGGGCTATCTTCATACTAAGGTTATTAGGGTGACCATCAGAAGTTCAAGAGTCAAGAAGGTTTTCAGATGGTAAATAATCACAGATTGTTTCCACTGATTGACAATGCAGCAACAAAAAGGCAAGTTTAAGAGAACAAAGAGGGGAATTTGGAAAAATATATACAATAGTGGCTGGAAGAAGGAATTATAAATTGTGTAAAGTAAGCAAGAGAAAAGATCTAGTGAGATGAATTTGTAAATGGATTTCTGAGCAGTAATATCTTTTGAGTTGACAACAGAAATCTGGCATTATTGCGGACTTTGGTTTCAGTATCCCCATCAGTTACGTACATAGTCAACCAGAGCTGCTGTGCAGCACCACTCACCACACCTTTTTTGTTGCAGAAACGAGGTATGAATTTTGTTTTTAAACACAAAAACTAGATCTCACCTCACAATAAACTCTTTTGCTGACGCTCTCTACATCCTGCCCTTTATTATTCCCAAAATAGCCTGTGGGCATTTGCATGTCCCGCAGATCGTTGCCAAGCTCCTGCCACTTCCATAGCTCCTCGGCTGCTGCATGGACCAATTTTTCAACCTCAAATGCATCATGAGGTACCGCAAAGTAGGGCTCCTCGTGGATTTTTTGAGGTATAGTCTTTGGCGGCGTGGGTTCCTGGACTGGCTGCTGGGCTTTACGACAGCTCAGACCAAAGTCCTCATCAAACCAGTCTTGGTCGTCTGGCAGGTCATCAAGCAGCTCACGACTCAATTCCAGCTCCGCCAAACGCTTGGCCAATTCTTCCTGCCCACTTGTGCCAAACACTGGGCTGCCCTGTTGCAAAGTACAGAGAGCAAACTGTTGGGCCAATATAGCAATTTGAAGTCAGTAACATGGTGAGGTGAAATTTATTTCAAAATGTAAATAGACAAAATTAGATTTTAATAAACTAAAAATTAAAAGCTTTAAATCAGGAACAAAACAACATGAGAACAGCAGCTTTTTAGATCTCAGTATATCTGATAAAGACTAGAGCATCAACCTCTGCAGCCCACCTTTCAACGTGCGAACAGCCATAAAATGAAAAATTGAGGTGCCCATATAGAGTTGGGATGTAAAAGAGTATCTACTTTAATAAGGCCAGGAACTCCCACCTTCATGGGCAAGGGTAGTTCCCAATAAGCAAGGAAGTGAAAAACAAATTCTCTATAGATGTAATCTCGCAAAGTATCTTCAAGACGTCTTTCTGAACTATAAAGCTACATGGATAAATGTAACATGTCGCTTTTCTACATGTGTGTGATCACTGTACCGTCTCCAGTAGTTATTTCACAAGGCTCACAAAGGGGGATATCACAGTATGATGGAGTGTGGAGAATGAGAGGGATACTGCTTTTGACTGATTTAGGAACAGTTACGTCAAGACAAAACCAGTCAAACTCTCTTAAACTAGACACTCATAAGGAAAGCAGAGAGCTGCCTATAACCATGGATATAGTAATGTGCATTTTAGGCAACAAATTTTGATGGGTGCTTTATAGGCCTCTCACAGATTGGACAGGGCCACAGGTCACTCCAGCAGTGAACCCTAGAGATAATGGAATGTACCAGGACACATTTTGTGAATTGATGGACAAGGTAGAAAGCACCCAGACACCATAACATGAAGGAGATTCACCAAGGTTTGGTTTCATTACCTGCAAATATATTTATCAAATTAGCAAGATATTCCTCACAATAATATTTTACTAAAGAGTCCATTTATGGGGAACTCTTTGAAAATGATGCACCTGAATAATTGGGGTTGTGTCTTGTTTCCATGGCAATGAGTAAGTTAAAATTTTGGGAGCTGAATAGGCCCCTGGGATTATCAAGACAATTACATCATTGCTTTACAATAGATAATGCATCATCAATTCTTAAAAGTAAAACCCATCCAAAATATAGTTTCAAAATTAATACTCACAGGTCTAGGGCAAAGATCTGGAGATAATACTTCCTCCTTCTCCTCATCACTATCATCTCTTTCAGCAGATGTCTGTAATTGGACAACAGCCAATATCTCCAGACTCTTGGGAGATGATCTGGGTGAAGATTCAACTTCTGATTTGAACTGCAACTCTTGATTAGTTAAATGGATCTTCTCATCTCGAGACTTCTTGAGTTGCTGCAATTGACTAAGAGTGTCCTTGACAAAGGAAAACAGGATAGTATCAGCAAAAGAGCTGGCTTTTGTCTCATTGCTCTTCAGATCTTCTTCTTTATACTCCTCACTGTCCTCATGATTGTCCTTTGGTTCCTCTTCTTTAAAGCCTTCACTCTCCTCATATACTTCCTCGGATTCAGGCTTAAGGTTTGATACTCTGAACTGGGCCTCAAGTTGCTTTTTTTCCCTGTTCAGTAAATCCAAGAGAGGAGTTGAAGATTTCTCATGGAATGCAGGTGAAAATCCCTCCTTTGTTTCACCAGTAGAAGACACCGGCAACTCAGTGACAAAATCAGTGGCTATCTCTAGTATGGTCTTGGATGCCTTCTCTCTGGACACATCAGGTAGGTTAAACTTTTGTTCATCCTGGTCTTTGCTCAAATTTACCAATTGTTCTTCCTCACCAGACTTGGGCAAATTATCCTCTAAATTCTGATTATGTACAAAAGATTCCACCGCCTTGCCAGGTTCATTGATAATATGCAACAACTCAGTGGCACAACGTTCAGAAAACTGATTGCTCGCATGTAGATCATTTAAGTTGTTTTCAAATGCAGTCAGCTTAAAATCTACTTGATCAAAAGGGGTTTCACTTAGATGAGATTCTACATCTTGCAATTTTCTTTCTTCCTTTGAAAGCTCTGGCCTTTCCTCATCCCCACTGCATGTCTTGCAGTCTTTATCTAATTTAACCTCTAAGAAAGGGTCATTTTCATCCTCCATTGTATCGATGACATTCTCATAATGCTCAGACAGAAGGGAAAGTTTATGAGGAGGAGCGAAGATGCCATATTTGTCCTTGCATCTGAAGTACTCAACTCCATCATATGTGCCATTATTACTGCCTTCTGGCTTATCCAGCTCCACACCAGCCCAAAAACCATTGGCGAAGTTCGTTCTTCCCTTGAAACAAAGTGTCCCTGGTTGGATGCTACTAACCAACACTCTGGAACCAATGTGGAATTTGGGCAGCTCATCAATTTCGTGCGATGTAGGTGTTGGGGTGTGACATGGGGAGGGAGAGTGCGATGGCACAGGTGTCTGTTCTTCATTGCTGGCATCACTTCGTTCCTCATTTCTGCTCTTCTCGGTTGGTGATTTTAAATCCAGAAGTTGCTCTGAATGCACACTGCCACAGCTGGAAAAGGATTTCTCGCTCAGCCGTTCACTGATTTCATCATCCATGCAGACACTTGGTGAGACACTTCGAGAAAGCTTCTCCTCTTCACTCATTTCCTCCTGCTTGGACTGTCCAAGATAGGAGAGCACTTGGGGCTTGAATACATTCTCATCATAAATAACCTCGTTTCTTGGTGAAAGGACCTCTGCAGATTTGGAGCCAGCTTTGCAACTCCCAACATGTGAACTTTCATCGATGTCTTCAGATGCCTCCTTTTTTGGCGATGACTCAAAATCTTCGGAGTAAGTTGTCTCCTTGCCCAGGGAAGGGTACTCAAAATCCTGAGGATAGGGATCATTCTTCGGTGCCGTTTTTTCCAAAGCTCTGTGGTGAGAACTCACAGTTCCAACTGAAGTGTCCAATTGAACTGATTTAACAACCCTCACAGAACTGGCTGACTGTTCACTCATTACATCTTCCTCATCAGTTTGGCCATCCTTCTCCAAGTCACCGCTTTCATCCTTCAAGTCTTCAAACTTATTTTCAATATGGGCAGCTACAAAAGGCTGTTCTGTGTCATCAGATAGGGCTGTGCTACGTTGAGTCAATCCCTCGATAAGCTCAGAGATGTTGAGGGTCTGTGGTTTCTCACCGTTGAGTTTCAATAAAGGTTCAGCCTTACTAGATTGCCGGGAGAGGTCAAGTATGTCATCTACATCAGACTCTTCCGATTTTATATTTTCTAGTTCTTCCTGGACATAATCTTGCACGGATCGATGACTGGACACAACACTTTCATCACCAGAACCGTCCTCGGACTGATCGGGCAAACGGCCACATTCGAGAGCTCCCTTTTGATGGGGGATTGCTGGTACATTATCTAGTTCCTCAGCAAAATCAGGTAGAGATCTCATATGGGATTTGAAAATTGGCGAAGGGCTTCCAGAGGATTCATCAGCTCGACTATCAACGATTGCAGACTTGCTTCGATCTGATGCCAGCAATTCGCTGAGCAAGTTGGATTTCTGCCCATCTGGACTTGATGATCTTTGGTCTGTATCAGATACAGGTAATTGGTGTTACTCAATCACTCTTTATAAAAGAAAGGAAGTGCATGTATATACGTCTGATATGCGTTTGATAAGGTTTCCCATGGCAGGTTGATGGAAAAAGTGAAGTCGTATGGGGTTCAGGGTGTACTAGCTAGATGGATAAAGAACTGGCTGGGCAACAGGAGACAGAGAGTAGTGGTGGAAGGGAGTGTCTCAAAATGGAGGCGGGTGACTAGTGGTGCTCCACAGGGATCCGTGCTCGGACCACTGTTGTTTGTGATCTACATAAATGACCTGGAGGAAGGTATAGGTGGTCTGATTAGCAAGTTTGCAGATGATACTAAGATTGGTGGAGTTGCAGATAGCGAGGAGGACTGTCAGAGAATACAACAAAATATAGATAGATTGGAGAGTTGGGCAGAAAAATGGCAGATGGAGTTCAATCCAGGCAAATGCAAGGTGATGCATTTTGGAAGATCAAATTCAAGAGCGGACTATATGGTCAATGGAAGGGTCTTGGGGAAAATTGATGTACAGCGAGATCTGGGAGTTCAGGTCCATTGTACCCTGAAGGTGGCAACGCAGGTTGATAGAGTGGTCAAGAAGGCATACAGCATGCTTGCCTTCATCGGATGGGGTATTGAGTACAAGGGTTGGCAGGTCATGTTACAGTTGTATAGGACTTTGGTTAGGCCACATTTGGAATACTGCGTGCAGTTCTGGTCGCCACATTACCAGAAGGATGTGGATGCTTTGGAGAGGGTGCAGTGGAGGTTCACCAGGATGTTGCCTGGTATAGAGGGTGCTAGCTATGAAGAAAGGTTGAGTAGATTAGGATTGTTTTCGTTGGAAAGACAAAGGTTGAGCGGGGACCTGATTGAGGTCTACAAAATTATGAGAGGTATGGACAGGGTGGATAGCAACAAGCTTTTCCCAAGAGTGGGGGTGTCAGTTACAAGGGGTCACGATTTCAAGGTGAGAGGGGGAAAGTTTAAGGGAGATGTGCGTGGAAAGTTTTTTACGCAGAGGGTGGTGGGTGCCTGGAACGCTTTACCAGCGGAGGTGGTAGAGGCGGGCACGATGGCATCATTTAAGAGGCATCTAGACAGGTATATGAACGGGCGGGAACAGAGGGAAGTAGACCTTGGAAAATAGGAGACGGGTCTAGATAAAGGATCTGGATCGGCGCAGGCTTGGAGGGCCGAAGGGCCTGTTCCTGTGCTGTAATTTTCTTTGTTCTTTGTCTTTCACAACCTCTGGAGTCTTCCCTCCCCACACCCCCCCCAAAATCACGACAACAAATCAAACACTTTTTTGAAATGCAATCATGGCTGAAAAATTGGAATCATGGTAGCCAATTTGTGAACAGCATGATTCCACAACTTATGAGATCAACAAAATAATCTGTTTGAGGTGTTGGTTTTGAGCTAAGTAAAGATCAGGACACCAAAGAGAGCTCCCTATGCTTTTCTTCGTATAGTTCATCCACCCAATGGGGAGACGGGGCCTCAGTTTAAATTCTTAACAAAAGATAGCACCTCCAATAGTGAAGCACTCCCTCAATATTGTACAGGAGTGTCAGCCAGGATTCTACAGTTAAAATTTCTGAAGTGGGACATTACCCACATAAGCTTGCAATTTCACCCCGATTTTGATCCTTTTTTTAAAAAACAATTGCATTCTCAATAAAGGAAGAAAAAGCCTTATTGAAATAAACACTATTTGGATTTGTTTTTTAAGTCGGTCGAGTGACTGATCCGAGGTCTCAATATCCAAACTATATAAATGTGAACGATCTTGTCACAAGGGAGAGGAGTTTGAACTGAAGTTCAATTTCATTTCATGTAGCAAAAGATTGTGGAATTACAAAAAAAAATACATCAGCTGTCAATTTACCTTGCTTTCAATTTGAAGGCTGAATACTTGCTGCTGTATACATCAAGTTAATGCATTAAAATGAAAGCAAATAGTTTATAGAACCTCTCAATCCTACATTAATTTAAGATTATCATGGCTATTTTAAAGACACAGCCCGTGGGTTTCCAAATCTATCAGTTTGTGATGTGATGTACATACCCTGGTTGGCAATGGAGCCCAGTGATGCTCTGGATGTTTCACCCTCAGTGAGGGATTTCCAACTCTTTGCAGAGTCAGACCTGAAAAACAGAAAACAATTTCTAAACGTAGAGCTCAGCAGCGAAACGTCGGTGGGGTATAAATAACTTAGTTATTCGGTGATGGATAAATCCAGTCACAGTGATGCACAAACAGGCAGTCTCCAAACAGAGTAGCATTTCCGCAACTCTGCCTAACCTTCAGGAGAGACTGCAGTAGATACAACATTGATCTCCCAGTCAGAATCCCGAGACTGTTATGTCATTATTTCCCAGCAAGCTTTTGTGACTAGCTTTTCATCTTGTAACCAGTAGAGTCATTTACAGCACAGAAGGAGCCCATACGGCCCATCGAGTCAATATCAGTTCTCCATGGAGTTAAACAGATGTCTCCAGGTAATCACATTTTTAATTCCAAGAACAGATGTCTGCACTGCTGTCTGTAAGAGTTATAACAATGAAACAGCAATCAAGAGTGTAAAACAATTCCCACTCTGATGCTTAATAGTGCTGAATAAAAATAAATCAGGATCTGATAGTCCATTAGTGCCATACACAAAATACTATAGAAACCTACCATTTTCAGTTAGAAAAAGTCACAATTTTAATTTTCGCGCACACATTTCTCTCCATGCACTAGTTTTCTTTTAAGGACATTAAATTAAAATTCCACTCAGTTGAAAGGACCAGTCCACCGAAACCAGCAGCTTACAAAGTTTCAATTAAATTACTCTCTGCTACCAACACCTAAAAGAGAAGGTACTGCAGCACTTGGAATAAACTAATTGAATGTGGTATTGGACTTTGTGCATATTGTGTGGAAGCAATGGGGAGAACAAAGTTGAAATTTTCCTTACTCCTTCCCTCACCAAGGTGTAAACTTTACTTGGCTTGATCAAGATGAGACCAGAAAGTGGCAACATGGAATGTGGGCTCATTTGACACTGGAAGTGGCCACAGAGTAGTACTCACTACATACTTAACCGGGCCCCCAGGCTGGAGCAACCAGCTCTTCAGACAATACCTGTCAGGTGGAGACAGGGAAGAGGGAGGCAGAAAAAAAATCAAGACTCAAGTATAAAAGAGTGTAAAATATAAATGGCGAAAAGAATCATTGTCCATTTCAATGTGTGCAAAATTACAACATGGGGGCTAGGAGTAAACAAATGGCAGTTTAAAATCCAAAAAATACTGACGACTTTGTCGAAATCCTGCAATCCTAGGCAGGCAAATCTAAAATCTCACCCAATTAACTTGCTCAGATAATGTATGAACATATAACATTCTCCATTGATCACTTACTTGGTTAAACAATGGAATAATGGTCTTTTCTCACATACTTCACTTACATAGATGAGTCTCACAAAGAGTGCACTCAGATTTGTTTTGTAAAGACACTAAACCCCAATGAAACATTTAATAACCTGAGGTTATAACCATCACAGAAGGTTGAACAGGGCGGAGGTTTTCCGCTAGAAAAGTGAAGGCCAAGGGATGGCCTGACACAAGACTTTATGATATGAAGCTGTTAGAATCATGTAAAGATAGAGATGCTTCCAATTGTAAGGGAGACCTGAATGAGAGGCCATAAATGCAAGAAAGGCATTAATTATTCCAATAGGGAATTCAGGAGAAAATTCTTTACTCTGGCAGCTGAGAGAATATGAAGCTTGCGACTACAGGAGCTCTTAAGTTGAGTGATATAGATCAGTTTAAGATGCAGCTAGACAGGTACCTGATGGAGAAAGAAACAGATAGATGCAGTGATAAGACCATGTAGGAGCATAAGTTGGCCATTTGGCCCATCGAGTCTGTCTTATCCTGTTAACCCTACGGCAAGATGAAATAAGGACATATTGAACATAAATACCTGCATTGGCTGGTCAAATGCTTGGTTCTGTGCTGTAAAGTCTGTGCAAGTGTACTGCTCCTCTCAACTATTGCTTCGAAGTAACTAAGAACCCTTCACCCACCAACTAAAACAAGAGCCCACATGGATAAGGCCATCATTACTTTTATATTTATCATATAAAAGAGCAATATAAGAGACGTTCTTTCAGAAGTTCATACAGTTAACATCTAACACTGACAGTACCTTTGCAGGGAGGGTGGTTTAATCTTGGGCTTCTCAGCAGCAGTTGAGTTGAGGGTTTTGATCTGTGGTTTGGTTGAACTGGCCACATCAAGGTCTTTACTTAGTTCAGCCTGGGTCTTCTTAATAAATTCATCGTAGGACTGGTAGTGAAGGAGACAGAGAGAGAGAGAGAGTGAAACCAAACACTCGGAGCTAAAGAATCACAGTCCATCTCATTTTTCCAACTGAAATAGACAAATAAACAGAGCTTTACATGCAACCTGCCACTGGGTCAACAAAGTGAACTAAAAAGATTAACTACAAAGGAGAACAATAACCTAGTTGGTTAAATGTTGTAAGAAGTTTGTTAATTGAGGACACCCCCCCCCCCCCCCCCCCCCCCCCCCCCCCCCCCCACACCCCCACCCCCACCACCTCCCAAGCACTTACATACTCAATTACAACATTACAACAACCTGTAATAATCCAGCATAATGAAGCAAAAAGCCTCCAAGCTGCTTTACCACTTGAGCTGGGCACAGAGTCAGCATAGGAGAGGCTACCCAAGATGCCAGTGAAGCATGTAGGCTTTCAGGAAGCTCCTGAAAGTAGGATGAGATGGGAAAATATAGACAGATTTCAGAAAGGGGTTTGAATGAACATTAGGTGTTATATGAAAGCTTATTAATGGTGGAGCAGAGATAAAAGTCAAACCTGCCTTTACATGGCAACTTGCGTAAAATCTGTGGGACACACTAAACTGCAGCTTCTGCAGTGACTGATGCTCTAATACCCCAGCTGCAAACTGGCTGGATAGTGTAAGATTAAGTCCCTTCCCCAATCATCTCACCTCGAGTTGTTTGATGAGGCTAGCCTCCTGTGCTTTCAATCTCTCCTTTTGACGTTTCTTCTGCTCTTTCTTCAGCTTGTCCACAATGGACTTGCGCTTCCTAAGCTCATCCTTCAGTGCACGGATCCTGCTCTCAATATCACTCTGGTCTGATGTTGTTTCTGTGAAGGATTCACTCAGATGAAGATTTTTTCAGTTTTATCGCAACCACACTCATTTATCAACAGTACACCAAACCAAATGTGGGAAAAGAAGGAATCCACTTTGAAACTTTTTGTTCTAGGTCCATGATGTTTAAAAATACATTTTAATGATTGCTCAGATAATATGTTAACAAACAGTATTTGCATACTAACATCAGCTGATAGAGATGAAAATAAATCAGTAAAACTATAGATTCAGTCAGCACAATCTCTTCCATGAGGGTAACCTAACGTACGACGCTACAATATTCGCTTGTCTGACAGCGGTACTGTACACCCCGACTGATCACACAGCGGCACTGTACACACCGACTGATCTGACAGCGGCACTGTACACACCGACTGATCGGACAGCGTCACTGTACACACCGACTGATCACACAGCGGCACTGTACACACCGACTGATCTGACAGCGGTACTGTACACACCGACTGATCTGACAGCGGCACTGTACACACCGACTGATCGGACAGCGGCACTGTACACACCGACTGACCTGACAGCGGCACTGTACACACCGACTAATCTGACAGCGGCACTGTATACACCGACTGATCTGACAGCGGCACTATACACACCGACTGATCACACAGCGGCACTGTACACACCGACTGATCACACAGCGGCACTGTACACACCAACAGATCAGACAGCGGCACTGTACACACCGACTGATCACACAGCGGCACTGAACACACCGACTGATCAGACAGCGTCACTGTACACACCGACTGATCACACAGCGGCACTGTACACACCGACTAATCTGACAGCAGCACTGTATACACCGACTGATCTGACAGCGGCACTATACACACCGACTGATCACACAGCGGCACTGTACACACCAACTGATCTGACAGCGGCACTGTATACACCGACTGATCTGACAGCGGCACTGTACACACCGACTGATCACACAGCGGCACTGTACACACCGACTGATCAGACAGCGGCACTGTACATACCGACTGACCTGACAGCGGCACTGTACACACCGATTGATCAGACAGCAGCACTGTACACACCGACTGATCAGACAGCGTCACTGTACACACCGACTGATCAGACAACGGCACTGTACACACTGACAGATCAGACAGCGGCACTGTACACACCGACTGATCACACAGCGGCACTGTACACACCGACTGATCAGACAGCGGCACTGTACACACCGACTGATCAGACAACGGCACTGTACACACTGACAGATCAGACAGCGGCACTGTACACACCGACTGATCACACAGCGGCACTGTACACACCGACTGATCAGACAGCGGCACTGTACACACCGACTGTTGTACACACCGACTGATCAGACAGCGGCACTGTACATACCGACTGACCTGACAGCGGCACTGTACACACCGATTGATCAGACAGCGGCACTGTACACACCGACTGATCACACAGCGGCACTGTACACACCGACTGATCACACTGCGGCACTGTACACACCGACTGATCAGACAGCGGCACTGTACACACTGACTGATCAGACAGCGGCACTGTACACACCGACTGACCTGACAGCGGCACTGTACACACCGACTGATCAGACAGCGGCACTGTACACACCGACTGATCTGACAGCGGCACTGTACACACCGACTGATCTGACAGCGGCACTGTACACACCGACTGATCAGCCAGCGGCACTGTACACACAGACTGATCTGAAAGCGGCACTGTACACACCGACTGATCTGAAAGCGGCACTGTACACACCGACTGATCTGACAGCGGCACTGTACACACCGACTGATCTGACAGCGGCACTGTACACACCGACTGATCTGACAGCGGCACTGTACACACCGACTGATCTGACAGCGGCACTGTACACACCGGCTGATCTGACACTAATTGATCTGACACTCACTGTACACACTGACTGATCTGACACTAACTGATCTGACACTCACTGTACACACTGACTGATCTGACACTCACTGTACACACCGGCTGATTAAATAAAGGCACTATACACACCGACTGTTGTACACACCGGCTGATCAGACAGTGGCACTGTGCACACCGACTGTTCTACACACCGACTGATCTGACAACGGCACTGTACACACCGACTGATCTGACAGCGGCACTGTACACATCCACTGATCTGACACTCACCGTACACACCGACTGATCTGACACTAACTGATCTGACACCATCACTGTACACACCGACTGATCAGACAGCGGCACTGTACACACCGACTGATCAGACAGCGGCACTGTACACACCGACCGATCAGACAGCGGCACTGTACACACCGACTGATCTGACTGTCACTGTACACTCCGACTGATCTGACAGCAGCACTGTACACCCCGACTGATCTGACAGCGGCACTGTACACACCGACTGATCTGACAGTGGCACTGTATACACCGACTGATCTGACTGTCACTGTACACCCCGACTGATCTGACAGCGGCACTGTATACACCGACTGATCTGACTGTCACTGTACACCCCGACTGATCTGACAGCGGCACTGTACACACCGACTGATCTGACAGTGGCACTGTACACACCGACTGATCTGACAGTGGCACTGTACACACCGACTGATCTGACAGTGGCACTGTACACACCGACTGATCTGACAGTGGCACTGTATACACCGACTGATCTGACTGTCACTGTACACCCCGACTGATCAGACAGCGGTACTGTACACATCGACTGATCTGACACTCACCGTACACACCGACTGATCTGACACTAACTGATCTGACACCATCACTGTACACACCGGCTGATCTGACAGCAGCACTGTACACCCCGACTGATCTGACAGCGGCACTGTACACACCGACTGATCTGACTGTCACTGTACACACCGGCTGATCAGACAGCGGCACTGTACACACCGGCTGATCTGACACTCACTGTACACACCGACTGATCTGACACTAACTGATCTGACACTCACTGTACACACTGACTGATCTGACACTCACTGTACACACTGGCTGATCAGACAAAGGCACTATACACACCGACTGTTGTACACACCGGCTGATCAGACAGTGGCACTGTGCACACCGACTGATCAGACAGCGGCACTGTACACACCGACTGATCTGACGCTCACTGTACACACTGGCTGATCAGACAAAGGCACTATACACACCGACTGTTCTACACACCGACTGATCTGACAACGGCACTGTACACACCGACTGATCTGACAGTGGCAGTGTACACACCGACTGTTGTACACACCGGCTGATCAGACAGTGGCACTGTGCACACCGACTGATCAGACAGCGGCACTGTACACACCGACTGATCTGACGCTCACTGTACACACTGGCTGATCAGACAAAGGCACTATACACACCGACTGTTCTACACACCGACTGATCTGACAGCGGCACTGTACACACCGACTGATCTGACAGTGGCACTGTACACACCGACTGTTGTGCACACCGACTGATCAGACAGCGGCACTGTACACACCGACTGATCAGACAGCGGCACTGTACACACCAACTGATCAGCCAGCGGCACTGTACACATCGACTGATCTGACACTCACCGTACACACCGACTGATCTGACACTAACTGATCTGACACCATCACTGTACACACCGACTGATCAGACAGCGGCACTGTACACACCGACTGATCAGACAGCGGCACTGTACACATCGACTGATCTGACAGTGGCACTGTACACACCGACTGTTGTGCACACCGACTGATCAGACAGCGGCACGGTACACACCGACTGATCTGACAGCGGCACTGTACACACCGACTGATCAGACAGCGGCACTGTACACACCGACTGATCTGACAGCGGCACTGTACACATCGACTGATCTGACACTCACCGTACACACCGACTGATCTGACACTAACTGATCTGACACCATCACTGTACACACCGGCTGATCTGACAGCAGCACTGTACACCCCGACTGATCTGACAGCGGCACTGTACACACCGACTGATCTGACTGTCACTGTACACACCGGCTGATCAGACAGCGGCACTGTACACACCGGCTGATCTGACACTCACTGTACACACCGACTGATCAGACAGTGGCACTGTACACACAGACTGTTCAACACACCGACTGATCTGACAGCGGCACTGTACACACCGACTGATCTGACAGCGGCACTGTACACACCGACTGACCTGACAGCGGCACTGTACACACCGACTGATCTGACAGCAGCACTGTACACACCGACTGATCTGACAGTGGCACTGTACACACCGACTGATCTGACAGTGGCACTGTACACACCGACTGTTGTACACACCGACTGATCAGACAGCGGCTCTGTACACACCGACTGTTGTGCACACCGACTGATCAGACAGCGGTTCTGTACACACCGACTGATCAGACAGCGGCTCTGAACACACCGGCTGATCAGACATTAACTGATCTGACACCATCACAGTACACACCGCCTGATCTGACAGCGGCACTGTACACACCGACTGATCTGACAGCAGCTCTGCACACACCGGCTGATCAGACAACGGCACTGTACACACTGACTGATCTGACAGCGGCACTGTACACACCGACTGATCTGACAGCGGCACTGTACACATCGACTGATCTGACAGTGCCACTGTACACACCGACTGTTGTACACACCGACTGATCTGACAGCGGCACTGTACACGCCGACTAATCTGACAGCGGCACTGTACACACCGACTGATCAGAGAGCGGCACTGTACACACCGACTGATCTGACAGCGGCACTGTACACACCGACTGATCACACAGCGGCACTGTACACACCGACTGTTGTACACAACTGACCAGACAGCGGCACTGTACACACCGACTGATCTGACGGTGGCACTGTACACACCGAATGTTGTCCACACCGACTGATCTGAAAGCGGCACTGTACACACCGACTGATCAGACAGCGGCACTGTACACATCGACTGATGAGACAGCGGCACTGTACACATCGACTGATGAGACAGCGACACTGTACACATCAACTGATGTACACAACAACTGATCAGACAGCGGCACTGTACACATCGACTGTTGTGCACACCGACTGATCTGACAGCGGCACTGTACACACCGGCTGATCAGACAGCGGCACTGTACACACCGACTGAACTAACAGCGGGACTGTACACGCCGACTGATCTGACAGCGGCACTGTACACACCGACTGATCTGACACCATCACTGTACACACCAACTGATCAGACACCATCACTGTACACACCGGCTGATCACACAGCGGCACTGTACACACCGACTGATCTGACACCATCACTGTACACACCAACTGATCAGACACCATCACTGTACACACCGGCTGATCACACAGCGGCACTGTACACACCGACTGATCTGACACCATCACTGTACACACCAACTGATCAGACACCATCACTGTACACACCGGCTGATCACACAGCGGCACTGTACACACCGACTGATCAGATACTATCACTGTACACACCGACTGATATGACACTGTCACTGTACACACCGACTGATCAGACAGCAGCACTTTTCACACTGACTGATCTGGCAGCGGCACTGTACACATTGACCAGACGCAGTTGCACTGTACACACCGACCAGACAGTCGCACTGTGCACACCAACCAGACACAGTTGCACTGTGCATACTGACCAATCAGACAGTTGCTCACTGACCAGTCACACTGTGCACACTGACCAATCAGACACAGTTGCACTGTACACACTGATCACACAGTCACTCTATACACACTGACCAATCAGACAGTCACACTGTGCACACTGATGAATTAGACACAGTCACACTGTGCACACTGACGAATCAGACACAGTCACACTGTGCACACTGACGAATCAGACACAGTCACATTGTGCACACTGACCAATCAGACACAGTCACATTGTGCACACTGACCAATCAGACATAGTCCTGCTGTAATAGTGAGCATGTTGTGCACTGGTTATATAGAGAACCACTGAGCAAGGTGGCAAAATTAGGAGCTGGTGATTATAAAGCTTTGCCAAAGAGACGTGTTTGATGGAGTGTGGTCAGGGAGAGGAGAATGTTTGGATTGTTGAGAGGGAATTACAGAATGTGGGTTCTATAATTTGGAAACATGATTGACTGTGAATGGTGCTGTGACAATGGGGGGGTGAAATGTACATGTACATGCGGCCAGAGGCAGTGGAACGGAGAGCACAAGGGTGGGAAATGTTGTTGAACTAGATTAAGTTATATCGAGAAGCAGAGATTCATCCTGAAGGATTTCAAGAATTCGTAATTTAAATTGTGTAACCAGAGAAAGTTAACAAATGTAAACCACTGCGACAGTCTAATGATTTTCATACTCAGTGCTGCTCAAGAATACAGGGAGCAGAACTTTGGATGAGCTGAAGTTTGTGAAGTAAGGGAATGTCAGTATGACCAAAATACAATCGGATTGGTCGAGTCAGGGGCTAACAGAGCTGTGCATGAGGGTTTGAGCTGCAGATTGACTGGTGCAGGAATAGAGATAGGCAAGGTTAGAAAAAGGGGTTGGAGTCTGGAAGATTTGTTTGGGGTTGAACATGTCGCCGAGGTGTGAACAACCTGATTCCTCTCAACAGTGACTGGGAAGGTAGATACATAGCAAAGCGTATTTGGTTTTTACTTCCAGTTTTGTGTTGATTTCTTTGCTAAGCCTTTTAGTGGCTTGAGATTCTTTGCATAAAGATGCTGGTATCCTTCCTTCATCTTAGACATACATGCAACTCAACCAGTAAGTCACAGGACTATGCTGACCAATGCAGTCAGCCTTACATAGGTACTCAACTCTCACCCTCTCACTCAACAGATTCTCAGGGGGAAGTGAAATAATCCGATATGAACAAACCACCTGCCATATCTATGCTGACTTACTCTGGGCTGTCAACTCCGATTATATTCAGGATGGCGATGCAGAAATCTGCAGTAACAAACAAAACTAGAGGGCCATCTCTCCTGTGACAGAACCCATGTCATTTTTCCCTCTCAGCGTGGCCACATCAGCTGCTATTTTCACCTCCGTAACACAAGAGCGCGCCCCCCCCCCCCCCCCCCCCCCCCCCAACAACCGCCCCCCCCCCCCAACAACCGCCCCCCCCCCCCCCAACCTCCGCCCGCCCCGGCTGGCATTAATTCCGATTTAGGAGGTAGATCGGATAAACAGGGAGATGCATTCCAAGCCTCCCAACATGCTCACTCTTGAAATTAAATGAAAATCGCTTATTGTCACAGGTAGGCTTCAAATGAAGTTACTGCAAAAAGTCCCAAGTCGCCATATTCCGGCACCTGTTCGGGGAGGCTGGTATGGGAACTGAACCGTGCTGCTGGCTTGCCTTGGTCTGTTTTCAAAGCCAGCGACTTAGCCCTGTGATAAACCAGACTCTTGCATGAAATCGTGGCCTTACCAGCTATTCAAATGAATGCAAATGATCCCATGGCATTCCTTAGAGTGAAGCACTTCTGGTGGTCTAGCTGACAATCATTGATCAATTAATATCAGCAAAAATTAGGTTAACTGGTGCTGTACTCAGCCATATGAATGCAGAATTCTGAGCTACTTTGCAACTAAAACATTGAAAACCTTGAAGAAACTCGGGTTGATCTGGTGACTATTAGGAATTTCTTACCCGACTGTGTCACAGAAACAGATTCATCAGACCAGCTGCCAGATGCATGGCGGGATTTCAATGCAGGCCTGATCGGCACACTGAAGCTGGAACTGCTTTTCTGACCATCTTGCTTTGATGTACTGACAGTCACTTTCGAGGGAGGAGACTGTAAAACAGGAAAAGAAAGTCAACATTAGTTCCCTGGCTGACATTAATTCCGATTTGGGAAGTAGATCGGATAAGCAGAGAGATGGATTTCAAGCCTCCTGACATGCTCACTCTTTCTGGTGAAATCGTGGCCGTACCAGCTATTCAAGTGAATGCAAATGATCCCATGGCATTAATACCAGCAAAAAATAGGTTAACTGGTCATTTATCTCTCAGCTGCCTGTGAGACCTAACAACAACATGTTTCTGGCACTGTTAATGCAGTAATATTTCCAACAGTACTTCACAGGAGGCACTGTCAAATAAAATGTTGACACACAACCACATATTAAACAGTGAGGAAGATGGGGCAACATGGTGGCACAGTGGTTAGCACTGCTGCCTCACGGCGCCGAGGTCACAGGTTCGATACCGGCCTTGGGTCACTGACCGTTTGTGCATTCTCCCTGTGTTTGTGTGGGTTTCATCCTCACAACCCAAAGATGTGCAGGGTAGGTAGATTGGCCACGCCAAATTGCCCCTTCATTGGAAAAAAAATGAATTGGGTACTCTTAAAAAAATATATATATATTTTTTAAAATAAAATGAAATAAAATAAACATTGAGGAAGATGGTGATGGTCAACTTTTCTTTTATTCATTCATGGGACACAAGTATTGCTGGCAAGGCCAGCATTTGTTGTCCATTATTAATTTCACTTGATGAGGTGGTGGTAAGCCGCTATTGTATCAAAGGCTGTATACAGGTAGAGTAGCATGACGAGTGCATGGTAATCAGGGTCACAGTCATACACAATGCAATGTAGGACTTTGATCCCTACCTATACTGTGGTAGGGATGAAAACCTTAGTGGTAGTATCCAAACATGGAGCTGCGGGAAAGATGGGTATCGAATTTGGAAGCAATAACACACTCCAAGGAATCTGGAGAGGAAAGGGACAGTGGAGATAGGGCAGTAGCTTACCAGGACAGGTCGATCAAGTCTAGGGAAGGAGCTTTTTTGAGGAAAGGGGTGATAAGACGGGATTTGACGTGGTCAAGTGTTGCTGAAAGTCACTTGGAAGGTCACAGAAGGACGTGAGATTAGAAAGGGGGTGTAAATAAAAAAGGGGAAGATGAAAGTGATCAGAGGTGACCATATCTGACAGTGGCATGATGAGAGAAGACACATCGATTTACCCAAATACCACATCACAGGCCTTCGGCCCAACAGCCACTCCTCATACTCCACCATAAGCACCCTCATGGCAAACTTAAGGGGTTGACCGTGAATATGAGCAGCAAGTGGCTACAGCTTTTGTATGCACTTTAAAATGAATTCATTGGATGACAAGTATTTGAGATGAGCTGAAGACGTGAAGGATTTCCTAGAAATACAAGTTCTCTTTTACAACACCAGCTTCCAATGCCTCACTGCAGTGTTCGACAGAGGCAGAGAATCAGAACTTACAGTCACTTGTCTGCCTCCAGTAAAAAGTAGCTTGTATAGACTTGAGGGATTGAAATACACATAAATACAAAGAAGTCATAACCTTTGGGCTCACACTGTGTCGAGGACCATATAGTGCAGATAGATAGACTGATTGGTTAGACCAGGGATCGTGGTCTAAAATTTAGAACCAGACTTTTCGGGGGTTAAATTAGGAAACACCTCTATACACAAAGGTTGGTAGAAGTTTCAAACTCACTTCCTGAATTGTACTAATTGTTGTGTTTAAACCAAGATTGATAGATTTTTGTTCACTGAAAGTATTAAGAGATATAGGGACAAGTCAGGTATATGCAGTTATATTTGTGATTAGCCATGATCTCAAGAAATGGCAGAACAGCTAAAGGGACCTCCTCCTGTTCCTAAAAGGACACATAATAAAGCATGAAATAAACAGTTTCACACAATGAGTGATTATAGTCTGGAATGGACTGCCTGACAGCGTGGTGGAGGCACGGTTACTCAAATGATTCAAAAGGGAATTAGACTGTTAACATAAAAGGAAGACTGTGCAGAGTTAAGGGACAATGGCACAAATGACTCATTTGGAGACCTGGAGCAGGCACAAGGGGGCAAATCATCTCCTTCAGCTTGTGAGCCGCAACAGTTCTGAGATTCCATCAGTATTTACCCAAGCAAAAGGTCATCACATTACACTATCATATTGTGATTTGTGGGATCTTTCTGTGCTCAAATTGGTTGCCATGGTTCCTGCCATGTTTCCTATATTACAAGAATGACTACACTTCAAAAGTTCGTTATTGGCTATAAAGTATTTTTGGGATTACCTCAGGTCACCGAAAGGCTCTATATAAATGTAAATGTCTTTTCTTTTATTTACCCACTCTGTTCCCATAATTTGCATCCCCATTTCCTTTATCCCTCGATCCAATCCCAGCTGTCACTACCACAAATTCGGACACTGAATTCCTTCACCTAATCTGTAGGCCAGATCAGGTAAGGATGTCAGATTTCCTTGTCCTAGGGATATTAACGAACCTTTTTTTTTAAAACGGCAATCGGCGATGGCTTCATAATAGTTTCATGATAATCACCATGATTTCATGGTCACCATTACTGAGACTAATGCATTAGCCTGGACTTCCGGTTGCGGCTATGCGGAGCTAAGCCGCACGTTCGGCAGCTCCCGCCAGGAACGGACCTTTGGGCTCTTTTTAGGGCCCCTCGCGGCACTTTTTCGACGGCTCCCGACGTGGGAAGGTTATAACAACATTCCTCCAGCGGTATATGGCCTGGACCAGGAGTGGGGCGAGTAAAATAGCGGTGGCAACAGCATGGACGGAATCATTGCGCTCCTGAAAGAGTTTGGAGCCTTCTCGGGCTACAAACTCAACATGAGCAAAAGCGAGATCTTCCCAGTGCAAGGACCTGCAAAGATGGAACACACTCCCACTCTCCCTCGCGGGGAGAGTCCAGACGTTCAAAATGAACGTACTGCCCAGGTTCCTCTTCAGATCCATTCCGATCAACATCCCCAAGGCCTTTTTCAAAGCGCTGGACAAACTAATCATGGCGTTTGTATGGGGGGGGGGGGTGTAAAAATGCTAGGATCACAAAGATGGTCCTACAAAAATCAAAATCCTCCCAAACCTACAATTCAACCACTGGGCGGCAACATCCGAGCGAGTAAGGGGATGGATCCAGGAGCCAGAGGCCGAGTGGGTGCGTGCGGAGGAGGCCTCCTGCATGGGGACCTCCCTCCGGGCCCTCGCCACGGCAGCACTCCCATCCCCACCCAAAAAACACTCCAGCAGCCCAGTGGTAACAGCCACCCTCCAATCCTGGAACCAACTGCGGCAGCAATTTGGCCTGACCAAAATGCCGGACAAGGCTCCCATCTGCAACAACCATAGGTTCACACCAGCACTGACTGACGCCACCTTCAAAAGGTGGAGGCAGGACGGAGGGACACTGACAGTCAGGGACCTATACACAGACGGCAGGACCGCAACACTGGATGAACGGACAGAGAAATTTCGGCTAGCCAGGGGGAACGAGCTACGGTATCTGCAGCTCAAAAACTTCTTACGAAAGGAGACAAGGACATACCCACAACCACCATGACAGACACTACTGGAAGACCTACTGGATGCAAGTATCCTAGAGAAAGGGAACTGTAGCGACATGGATGACCGACTGGTAGAAAGGGACGACACCGTACTGGACGCAACAAGAAAGAAATGGGAGGATGACCTGGGGATTGAGATAGGGTGGGGACTCTGGAGTGAAGCACTGCATAGGGTCAACTCCACCTCCACGTGCACAAGGCTCAGCCTGACGCAACTAAAAGTGGTACATAGAGCCCACTTAACGAGAAACCGTATGAGTAGGTTCTTCCCGGAGGTGGAGGACAGATGCGAACGGTGGCAAAGAGGCCCGGCCAACCACGCCCACATGTTCTGGTCTTGCCCCAGACTTGTGGAGTACTGGACAGCCTTCTTCGAGGCTATGTCCAAAGTGGTGGGGATGAGGGTGGAGCCATGCCCGAAAGTGGCGGTCTTCGGGGTCTCGGACCAGCCAGATCTATTCCTGGGGAGGAGGGCGGACGCCCTTGCCTTTGCCTCCCTGATTGCCCGCCGTAGAATCCTGTTTGGCTGGCGGTCAGCAGCACCACCCAGAGCCGCAGACTGGCTGTCCGACCTCTCGGAATCTCTCCAAATGGAGAAAATCAAATTCGCCATCCGAGGGGTCAGACGAAGGCTTCCACAGAATGTGGGAGCCATTCATGTTCCGGGACCTGTTTGTGGCCAACGGACAAGAGGAAGAATAGTCGAGTGGCCAAGAATCAGGGGAAAATGGACGGGTTCGTTATGGGGGTTTATTCTCATGGTTTTATGCTCATTTCTTTTTCTTGTTAATTTATTGTTTTTGTATTGGAGGGGAGGGGTTACTGTTTTTCTCTGTTGTGATAAAATTTGTTGTTGAAAACTTGAATAAAAATTATTCTAAAAAAAAAGGAAGCGACAGTCTGACGGCAAGCTAAGGCCCAAAACCAAACTGTAAATAAATGCCTATAAACATGTGCCTCGGCCATATTGAGGAATGTAAAATATGTATGCCGGCTAAAGGGGGTGGCCACAGTTGTTATTATGAAGATGCTTACCTGTAAATATACATGTTAATTTTTGCGTGTTTTTTTTCTAATAATTTGTAATTTGTTGGATATAAAATATGAAAACTCAATAAAAAACATTCCAAAAAAAAAAAATAGCGGTGGCAGCGCCAAAGCAAAAGCAGGGGAAGAGGCACAAGATGGCGGCAGGCGGAGACCTGGAGGCAGTGGGCGCAGGAGCAGCAGGAGACTCTCCAGCGTTGCTACCGGGAGCTCAAAGCGGAGCTGCTAGAGCCGTTGAAGGCTTCCATCGACAAGCTGATGGAGACTCAGACTGCCCAGGGGATGGCAATTCGGGAGATCCGACAACAGGCCTCTGAAAGAGAGGATGAGGCCTCAGCCCTCGTGGCAAAGGTGGAGATGCATGAGGCGCTCCATAAAAAGTGGCAGGAGCTGGAGAACTGGTCGAGGCGAAAAAATTTGCGGATCTTGGGCCTCCCGGAGGGGTCAGACTTGGGGGCCTACGTGGTCATCATGCTGAACTCGCTGGTGGGAGCTGGGTCCTTCCAGGGGCCCCTGGAGCTGGAGGGGGCCCACAGAATTCTGGCAAGGCGGCCCAAGCCAAATGAGCCGCCAAGAGCGGTTATGGCGCGGTTTCATCGGTTCGCTGACCGGGAGTGTGCGCTCAGGCGGGCCAGGAAGGAGCGGAGCAGCAGGTGGGAGAACACGGTGGTACGGATCTACCAGGACTGGGGTGCGGAGGTGGCTAAGCGGAGGGCCGGGTACAACCGGACGAAGGCGGTGCTACATCGAAAAGGAGTAAAGTTCGGCATGCTGCAGCCGGCGCGTTTGTGGGTCACCTACAGGGACCGGCACTTCTACTTCGAGTCCCCGGAGGAGGCGTGGGCTTTCGTGCAGGCCGAGAAGTTGGACTCAAACTGAGGGTTGGGTGCGGGGGACTCTGTGTAACTGTGTTATCTTTTGAGGGGGGGGGGGTTTCTGTTTAATGTTGGTTCTATGTTGTTTTCAGGGTGAGTGGGGCACTGTCTTTTTGCTTGGGCTCGGTGGATGGGCTCGAGGAGGGGGGCAGACTGGCTGTGTGGGGAGCTGATGGTGGGAAGGGGGGCTCGGGCCCCGCGGTGGGAAGGAGGGCTGGGGCCCCGCGGGGGGGATGGGGCCGACAATGGGTGCTGTTTTAAACGTGGCAGGGCCGGACAGGAGGAAAGCGCGGGCTTTTTCCCGTGCTGAGGGCTGAGGAGTCGGAGCTAGTAGCGCGGGCTTTTTTCCCGTGTGAGAGCGGGAGGGGGAGGGGGAGAGTGGGAACTGGGGAGGAGGGGCAGCCCCACGTTGGGAGGGGTCGGAGGAGTGGCGGGAGCTGCCGGGGTCAGCAGGAGTCAGCTGGCTTACAGGAGTACTATGGAGGGAGTGGTGCGGGGGGGGGGGGGGGGGGGGGGGGGGGGGTACCGGGCTGCTGCTGGAATGGCCAGGGAGGAGCTGAAGTATGCAGAGGGGGTCGAGTCGGGGGTTTGCCGCCGTGGGAAATGGGCCAGTGGGAGGCGCGGGCCTGTGGCGGGCAGAAGGGTTATGGCTAGTCGGCGGGGGAGGGGGGCAGGGAGCCCCCTGATCCGGCTGATAACCTGGAATGTGAGGGGATTGAACGGGCCGGTCAAACGGGCCCGCATGTTCGCGCACCTGAAGGGGCTGAAGGCGGACGTGGCCATGCTCCAGATAACACACCTCAAGGTGGCAGGCCAGGTTAGATTGAGGAAAGGATGGGTAGGCCAAGTGTTTCATTCAGGGCTGGATGCAAAAAATCGAGGGGTGGCGATTCTGGTGGGAAAGAGGGTGTCGTTTGAGGCATTGAATGCCCGCATTGGGTGGACCTCGAGCTGGGGGAGGAGAGAGACCAGCGCCCGCTCTGGCGCTTGGAGGTGGGGCTGCTGGCAGATGAGGAGGTGTGCGGGCGGATTCGAGGAGGTATCATGAGGTACCTGGAGGCTAATGATAATGGGGAGGCCCGAGTGGGGACGGTCTGGGAGCCACTGAAGGCGGTGGTCAGAGGGGAGTTGATCTCCATTCGAACCCATAGGGAGAGGAGGGAGCGGAGAGAGAGGGAGAGGTTGGTGGGGGAGCTGGTGAGGGTGGACAGGAGATACTCGGAGGCTCTGGAGGAGGGATTGCTGAGGGAGCGGTGTAGTCTTCAGGCCAAGTTTGACCTGCTGACCACTAGAAAGGCGGAGGCTCAGTGGAGGAAGGCACAGGGAGCGGTGTATGAATATGGGGAGAAGGCGAGTAGGATGCTGGCGCATCAGCTCCGCAAGCGGGATGCGGCTAGGGAGATTGGTGGAGTCAAGGATAGGGGAGGAAATGTGGTGCGAAGTGGGGTAGACATCAATGGGGTCTTCAGGGACTTCTATGAGGAACTGTATCGGTCTGAACCCTTGAAGGAGAGGGGGGGGGGGGGGGGGGGGGGGGGGGGGGGGGGGGGGGGGAATGGGGCGCTTCTCGGACCGGCTGTGATTCCCGAGGGTGGAGGAGGGACAGGTGGAGGGATTGGGGGCGCCGATTGAGCTCGAGGAGCTGGTCAAAGGGATTGGGATCATATAGTCGGGGAACCCGCCGGGGCCAGATGGGTTCCCGGTCGAATTTTATAAGAAGTATGCAGACCTGTTGAGTCCCCTGTTGGTTAGGATCTTCAACGAGGCATGGGAGGGGGGGCTCTGCCCCCGACTATGTCCCAGGCGATGATTTCCCTGATCCTTAAGCGGGACAAGGACCCCCTGCAGTGTGGGTCATACAGGCCGATCTCGCTGTTAAATGTAAACGCCAAACTGATGGCGAAGATCTTGGCCACGAGGATAGAGGACTGTGTGCCACGGGTCATTCATGAGGATCAGATGGGGTTAGTGATGGGGCGACAGTTGAACACCAACATACGGAGGCTCTTGAATGTTATTATGATGCCGGTGGTAGCGGGGGAGGCGGAGATAGTGGTGGCGCTGGACGCGGAGAAGGCCTTTGATAGGGTTGAGTGGGAGTACCTGTGGGAGGTGCTGGAAAGGTTTGGGTTTGGGGAGGGGTTTGTCAGGTGGGTGAGGCTATTATATGAGGCCCCGATGGAGAGCATGACCACGAATAGGAGGAGATCGGAGTATTTTTGGTTATATCGAGGGACGAGACAGGGGTGGAGCAGGGGGTGCTCTTTGCGTTAGCAATTGAATCCCTGGCCGTGGCGTTGAGGGAGTCGAAGAACTGGATGGGACTGGCGCGAGGGGGGGGGAGGAGAACCGTGTGTCGCTCTATGCCAATGATTTATTGTTGTATCTGGCGGACCCGATAGGGGGAATGCCGGAGGTGAAGATCCTTAGGGAACTTGGGGAGTTTTCAGGATACAAGCTCAACCTGGGGAAGAGCGAGCAGTTTGTCGTGCATCCGGGTGACCAAGAGGAGGGGATTGGTAGGCTCCCACTAAAAATGGCGGAGAGGAGTTTTAGGTACTTGGGAGTCCAGGTGGCCAGGAGCTGGGGGGCCCTACACAATCTCAACCTTACAAAGCTGGTGGAGCAAATGGAGGAGGAGTTTAAAAGATGGGACATGTTGCCGCTGTCACTGGCAGGCAGGGTGCAGTCCGTCAAGATGACGGTGCTCCCGAGGTTTTTGTTCCTGTTCCAGTGCCTTCCCATCCTTATCCCGAAGGCTTTTTTCAGGAGGGTCAACAGGAGCATTACGGGGTTTGTGTGGGCGCATGGGACCCCGAGGGTGAGAAGGGTGTTCTTGGAGCAGGGCAGGGATAGGGGGGGCTGGCACTGCCCAACCTCTGTGGGTACTATTGGGCTGCTAACGCAGCGATGGTGCGTAAGTGGGTGATGGACGGGGAGGGGGCAGCATGGAAGAGGATGGAGATGGCGTCCTGTGTGGGCACGAGCCTGGAGGCGCTGGTAACGGCGCCGCTGCCGCTCCCTCTGACGAGGTATACCACGAGCCCGGTGGTGGTGGCTACCCTCAAAATATGGGGGCAGTGGAGGCGACACAGGGGGGAGGTGGGGGCCTTGATGAGGTCCCCGATATGGGGGAACCATTGGTTTGTCCCAGGGAATATTGACGGTGGGTTCCTGGGTTGGCACAGGGCGGGTATTAGGAGTTTGGGGGACCTGTTTTTAAATGGAAGGTTTGCTAGCCTGGGTGAGCTAGAGGGGAAGTTCGGGCTCCCCCCGGGGAACATCCGGGCAGGGTAGCATGGTGCAGCATAAATGCTTCACAGCTCCAGCGTCCTAGGTTCTGCACGTCCTCCCCCTGTGTGCGTGGGTTTCCTCCGGGTGCTCCGGTTTCCTCCCACAGTCCAAAGATGTGCGGGTTAGGTGGATTGGCCATGCTAAATTGCCCGTAGTGTCCTAATAAAAGTAAGGTTAAGGGGGGGGGTTGTTGGGTTACGGGTATAAGGTGGATACGTGGGTTAAGTAGGGTGATCATGGCTCGGCACAACATTGAGGGCCGAAGGGCCTGTTCTGTGCTGTACCGTTCTATGTTCTATCTTCAGATACATGCAGGTGAGGGCATTTGCAGGCGGCAGGTGACGGGGTTCCCGCTGTTGCCCCCGCGTGGGGTCCAGGACAGGGTGCTCTCGGGGATGTGGGTTGGAGAGGGGAAGATTTCGGAAATATACCAAGTGATGCAGGAGATGGACGAGGCCCTGGTGGAGGAGCTAAAGGGTAAATGGGAAGTGGAGCTGGGTGAGGAGATTGAGGAGGGGACGTGGGCGGATGCTCTAGGAAGGGTGAACTCCTCCCTCTTCTTGTGCGAGGCTCAGCCTCATACAGTTTAAGGTGCTGCATAGGGCTCATATGACCGGGACGAGGATGAGTCGGTTCTTTGGGGGCGAGGACAGGTGCAGTCGTCTCGGTGGTTAGGGTTGATGGGATGTGTACATATGTTCTTTGTTTTCTCTTTTGTATTTATTGGGGGGCGGGGGGGGGGGGATTTGTTCTCTTTGGGTTTTCTCAGTTGTTAATATATAATTTGTTGTTATTAATATTTTATAAAATTTGAATAAAAATTATTTTAAAAAAAACCTAATGCATTAGCCTTGGCCGGATTACAAGTCCAGTGGCATTGCCACTATGTTACCGTCTCCGCCAAGTGTTTCTAAATTGTACATCGCAAAACTCTATACATCACTCTTAAGTCTTTCGGTTTAAATAGTCTTGTGTCTTCTAACTTGAATATTCTATATCTCCTGAGATTGGCTTCGAAGTAGTTACAGATCAGACGGTCCAGAATGATGCCAGTGTTTAAAGGATTAAAATGTGTGAACAGGTTGCATAAACCTGGTTCATAGACCTTTGAGTTTAGACGGTTCTTGGGTATTTTAATCAAGGTATCTGAAATGATAAAAGAGATTATACAGGGTAGAATGCAGATAAACTATTTCCTCTTTTGGGAGACTCCAGAACAAGGAAGCACAATTTCAAAATTAGAGCTTGGCCATTCAGGAGTGAAATTAGAAATCACTTCTTCACAAAAAAGCTACATAATTCTGCAACCCTCTCTCCAAAAACCTAGAAAGCTCTGGCGGTGGTAGCTGGGCAGTTGGATGGGGTAAGAAAGGCAATATGGAGTAAGAAAGGCAACATGGAGTAGGTATTATGGGAGCTTTCCAGAGTGCTTGGAAGTGGACATTTGTAACTATTTGAGTAGCAGAGTTCTGATAATCTCAAATTTACAAATCGAATGTGGGAAGTCATCCAGGAGTATTAATTGTATATTAATTTTATTTAATAGCATGCAGTATGCTGCACATTAACCGGGTGTTCCCTTATCCCTTGTAAAGACAAAAGTATATCTGTGGTTGTTGGATTAGGAGGTGTATGTTTGCACTATAATTCTGTAAATAAATATAAAATGGAGTAAAGATTAGCTCCAGCACTATCCTTCACCTGCTAGCTTTCTGAAGTAGGAATGTGTTACAATTGCCAAGTCTGGAGGTAACAAATGCATGAATGAGAGTTTCAGCTGTAGAAGAGGTGGGGCAGAGACGGGTGATGTTACCGATCTGGAAATAGGTGTTCTTACCAGATATGCAGCAATGTAGTTACTTTTTGAAGATTCTTAAGATTTTCCCTACTGCAGATTTTGACAGAGAATACTGGCTATTTTTTAGTTATTTTGTACACACCCCACGGTAGTCTCCCTGCCACTTTCTCTTCCAACTCCCTCAGGATCCAAGAATGCATCTCGTCAAGAGCTAGCAAAAACATTTTACATTTTCCTTCCTGAAGGCACCCAGTTTTGTCAGGGTGCAGCTGCATAAGAGCTTGTCCCTGGTACCTAATCCAGTCGTGATCTTAGATAGTAGGCCTTAGGGCAGGTGTGCACACACCTGAGCAGGAATACCAAAATAACAATCAAGAGCGAAAATCTGGGCAAAATTCCTTTCACTGTTGATTCTTTTTAACGCAGAGATAGATAATTGTTAAGTCATAGCTGCTATGATCCAGTAACTTGGAACTGACTACGAGTCAGGAGCTTTCTATTCTCAATGGCCTCATGCAACCTTGAGTGGTGCCTTTACCCATTAGACCATTTGGAAACTTTTTTTAAAAAAAAGAAAAACACATGAATTATCTTTTAACCTGTTTGCTGCGTGTTGCCACAGATTCAAAATCCTGGGAATAACCATCATCAGTGAAAACGCTATGGTCAGGACTGGTAGACATCTGAAGGACTACTGATGCTGATTCCACAGTCTGTGCAGGTGGACTTCCAACCTCCTCCGGAATAGAACTGTCACTGTGGGGCTGGGAACAAGACGGTGCAGGGCATTCTTCCTCACTGGCTGTGTCTAGAGAGAAGGACACTAGTTAGAATACTTGTCTTGCAGTGGATTAACATCAGTCTTTAGAGTGGAGATGCACCATTCAGTAAGACCATCTTTCAGCTCCACCCTCCTTTCGAAGTATTCTGCATTTCAGAAGCATGCAGGAGTGACTTAAGGGGAGGTTAGGGACTGTTGCCCAGACCAAGCTGAATGTGCGCATTCTCTGAAATCACCTTGCGTTAATTCAGAACCCATTAGATAACCCCGTTAACAGTCAAAACAGTTCATCACACAAACCTGCCTCCCATCCATTGACTCCATCTACACCTCCCGCTGCCTGGGGAAAGCGAACAGCATAATCAAAGACCCCTCCCACCCGGCTTACTCACTCTTCCAACTTCTTCCATTGGGTAGGAGATACAAAAGTCTGAGAACATGCATGAACAGAGTCAAAAACAAGCTTCTTCCCTACTGTTACCAGACTCCTAAACGACCCTCTTATGGACTGACCTCATTAACACTACACCCCTGTATGCTCCACCCGATGCCAGTGTTATGTAGTTACATTGTGTACCTTGTGTTTCCCATTATGTATTTTCTTTTATTTCCTTTTCTTTTCATGTATTTAATGATCTGTTGAGTTGCTCGCAGAAAAATACTTTTCACTGTACCTTGGTACACGTGACAATAAACAAAATCCAAATCCAAAACACTCCACCATTACAACACGAGTGTGCATACTGGTGTCGCAATCTGATGCTGTTGCTAATGATGAGATCAATATTGCACAAGAAAGTGTGATTTTTCCACATGTTAATATTAGCCATGTGAGCCTACTAAAAACACTGTCCAAAGTCACACTCTGATTACAAATTCTGTTGCTTCCCAACTCTGCAACTAACGTCCACCAAGAGACAGCAAAGGAAGAAAAATCTTTAATTACAGCCTCCCTCAAGAGGCTGAGTGAGAAACTGCATTATGATGTGGTGCCGAGACACAGTATAGGAAGGTCCTGGTTCCAATACCTGGGCTAGGTTACCATATCACTGCTGAGGCTATATAAATCAGATTTCCTAAATTAAAGAGACAAAAAAGTTAGCTTTACACCTTGCTTCATATCCTGTAATCCAGACTGACAAGATTGTATATCAGCCTCAAACATGCCATCACAGTCAAAGAGCTCAACAATGCCAAAGGAACAGCAACTTAGTACCAGCCCGCACAGCAGCACATATACTAATGCCTCGAAGGGAGATAAATATTAGAAAAATAAGAAAACAAATGGAATCAGAGACAGAATCCAACATTTACCTTTAGATCCGGGGCTTCTTTCACTAGCCTCTCTCTTTGCCACTTTTTGTTTGAGCTCCTTGTCCCAAGCAGCCAGGGCCTGCTTTTCCATTCGTCGGATCTCAGCTTCCTCAGCATCGAGCCGCCGCTTCCATTCGAGCAGCTCCTCTGCATATCGTCGCCGATGCATCAGTTTCTGCTCCCGCTTAGTAAGAAACCTGATGGACGTGCGAGCAAGGAAGGAGTGGGAGAGAGAGAGAGTCAGCAAACTGCCAACATTTATTTGTGCTATCAGACATTAATCTTGTACCTCAAAATGTGTAATTCTTACATTTTAAACTCAGCACTCTGTTTGGGCTATAGTTTCACAACATGTATAAAATTCAGGCAAGAATCTCCTTCTTGCACAATTCAGGTGTCCTACAATATTGCAGCACTGCTACCACCACTGCATGTAAATAGGCCAAGTACAGTTAATCAATGCCTTTGACAGGATTTTCTCTGCAAGTTTGGTGTTGCACTGATATTTGTAAAAACTGGCAGCTTCAAACACTGCACAGCATCACGCTGCAATGTTTTTTTAAAAATAAACCCTCCAGGCTTACAAGGAGCTCCCCAACCATTGCAATCTGGTAACTTGGATCAGCCAGGGATCATAACTGGGATCTTCCTGGACTGTGAGCGCCAAGGAACCAAGAAAACATGACTCCAGTGGCATACTACTGAAAATTTTCTAAGAGGTTTGCCATGACAAGATGGATATTAGTGCCTTTCTGCATTTAGCCCCCTCCTATTGACAGTATGATTCTTTGAAAAGTAGACAGAATTAGGCTTTCTTAACCTGGGGGATTATTAACCTATATTGTGACACGAGTTGTAGTCTCCCTCCCTCAACCAAATCAATAGGATCTTTTGTTGCGTTTCATTTACAAAACAGATTGGAAAATTCCAATCCGGAGAAAATGAAACCAATCCGGAGAAAGTGAAAGATGTGTTGTGAAGATGAGCAGAGTTTTCATACTTCGGTTACTCCAAGCCGCCTCTGTTTAAAACAAGCTCGCCAATCCAAATGTAGCTGATGTACTTCTGGAATGATGCCCTCCCACCAAGAACTAGGTACTCCGGCACAACATCCTGTAGTGTTTCATACAAACCTCTTGGGTCAAAAAATGATGGTGACAAAATCAAAGACCTGGAAAATACTGGTAACTTCACATTTGTTAACGGTTCAAATAGCCAAAGGTTGGCCGATTGTCACACTTTCCATTCAATAGCTGACTTCACATAGCCTCAGATTTAAGGATCTCCTTGAACTGCTTATAAAATCACCATGATGTGGAGATGCCGGCATTGGACTGGGGTGAGCACAGTAAGAAGTCTTACACACCAGGTTAAAGTCCAACAGGTTTCTTTCAAATCACCAGCTTTTTGAGTACTGCTCCTTCCTCAGGCACCTTTAACCTGGTGTTCTAAGGCTTCTTACTATAAAATCACAACTTGACTTGGCCTCAGATTTAAGGATCTCCTTGAACTGCTTATACAATCACATGTTAGCGCAAGACAATAAATGTCATCATATGAATGCGAGTGCAGTGTTTGTGTGTGTATGAGAGTTAGGGAGGGGAGGGGAGGTGTCCACCCCAGTCCAACGCCGGCATCTCCACATCAGCATTATCTTCATTGCAGGCTTCGAGAAATCACATTCCAATAAATAATAAAATTCTTCAATGTTTCTGCACTTGCTTTGAAACAAATGTTCTTTCCTACCCCTATTCATTCCAGAATCACATGCAACGCTGCTAACTGGATCGACCAATCTCATTTCCTCTCCAACCCCCGAAAGTCTAGAGTAGAAGTTCCCAACCATGTGTGTCTCATGGCACACCTTTATACTATAAAACATTGAGGCACACCTAATTTCTCCAACTGAGCTACCTTCAAGCAAAAAAGCTTTTTATCTCTAAAACTGCCTTAAAATATATCAAGCCATGATTTAATCAGATTTTCATCAGTTTTAGTTTACAATGAAAGCCTTACCACCAGTTGCATGTCAAAACAATATTTTTTTTAAATGTACACAATTTAGACATTTTTTAAATTAAAGATTTCAATTGTTTTCAGTTGCTTTTAAGTTTATATTTCTCAATGTGAAAGCTCAAAAATGAAGGAAATACTACAAGCAGCATCTTTTAATGCGACATTTGGGCCTGCGTCTGGGAGCCGAGTCTCTTGATCTGGGGAGGAACTGATGACAAAGCAACTTACAGATCTTGCCCCAGACAGATGCTCCCTTCCTTCTGTTTTTTTTTTAAACATAAGCCAACTCGCACGGATAGGTTGTGGGAAACAGTAAGAGTAATGCTATAATGTGATCTGAAACAAATGGATATTCGTGCCCTGCAAGCAACAGAAGTGTATATGAAGACATCTCTGCAAACTTCAGTGTACAATCTATTTTGATCTCTGCGATTTCCGCTGGTTCTTTTAATGATAATGTCTTTGATGATTCAAGTGACCTAAACGGATCACGTACCAAGTCCAAATCTTCTATTCTCAAGATAGGGAAGTCGTATTCAAACTCGTAGTGTTGTGTGAAGATGAGGGTTGAGTATGGCTTTGCCAACAGGATTTGCTGATGCCAGCTTGGACATCTCAATTGACCCACTTGCCACTTTTTCCTGCCATAGGGCCAGTTTTGATCTGAAGCTTGAAGTTTCACTGTGGCAGTCAGAATGTTCTTGTGCTTTGCCCGACATTTTAACATTCAGCTCATTCAGATGGCTGAATATGCCTGAAAGATGTGGAAGCTCAGCACACCAAGAATCAGTATGTACTAAATCTTTGTGTGGCAATTCATGCAGAGCTGAAAACTCTTTCAGCACATTGGAAGAGAAGACATTTCCCCCCCGGAGGTAACCATCGCACTTGTGTTCATGAGTAAACCCTAGTACTTGACTCCCATCTCTTCGCTAAAAGTAGTCAACTAGTGTGATTTCAAAGGATGTGACTTCGCATCATTCACATTTTTCGCTGTTTGGTATAATACTGCAGTTCACTCAGAAGGCATTGTTTTGGCCACAAGGGCTTCACGGTGCAGGATATGTGACTGACCTGGATGTCAAGATTCTGTTCTTTCACCTTAACTCACAAACTCTTTGACTTTTCCTATCATGGCAATTGCTCAATCATGCAGACGCTATTGAATTTGGTCCAGTTGAGATCGTTTTCCTCCTCATAAGCAGTTTTGGGGCTGGTTTAGCACACTGGGCTAAATCTCTGGCTTTTAAAGCAAACCAAGGCAGTCCAGCAGCACGGTTCAATTCCCGTACCAGCCTCCCCGAACAGGCGCCGGAACTAAGGGCTTTTCACAGTAACTTCATTGAAGCCTACTCGTGACAATAAGCGATTTTCATTTTCAAAAGGTTTCTTCTCCTGGTTTCTTCTCCGGTCACATGGCCAGGTAATTCTTTGCAAAAGAAGAAATTCTCTTTGAGAGAATCCCAGTCAACACACCTGACATTGGCTAAGAGCTGGCAGAGTCCGCTAACATCTGTGGAATCATCAATCTGCAGGGCAAATTGTCCACTACTTTCACTTGGAAGCACCTATTCAATATTTGTCAATACACTGCTTGACTGTATCAGAAAGAGAAACTTTGCCGACTTCTTTGGCAGCATCAGCTCCCAACATTGCTCTCACAATACTTCTGCATGCTGGTAAAATTAGGATTTTGGGAATGGCGTACAGCTTCTTCGATTTCGCTATGACCTCTGCCACCAGGTAACTCATCTCCTGCACATTATCCAAAACTCTCACTTACTCATTTATACATTGATTTTGCTTTATGTGTTGTTCTCTCAAGCACTTGAACTACTGTATATCCTTGCTGGAGATTGAACAGCGTTTTTGTATTGAAATGGGACATCAACATGATATCATTGCAGCATTTGAGAGCTTCTCCCTGAAAATTAGATATTCTGGGTCAGGGAAAGAGGCATCAAAATCCAAAGGCCAAGTAGCTGTTCCTGTATTGGCCGAGTACGAACCCCCCCCCCCCCCCCCCCCCCCCCCCCAATCTGAATCAGAGCAGGACTCTCGCTTCTCTTCAAGAGCTTATCCACGGCAAACACACCACACTGTGCAATAAACACCCTCAAGCATCAACCTGCAAGCATAATTTCAGCTCTCCAGCCATACCAAGCCCAACACTGCTCTTCTAAAGGCGTATCCTTGCCCCAACGCCATGTAGCATGGAGTTGCCAACCTTCAGGGCAGCATGGTAGCATAGTGGTTAGGGTTACTGGGTTATGTAGGCTTCAGTAGGGTGCTCTTTGCCAGGGTCGGTGCAGACTCAATGGGCCAAATGGCCTCCTTCTGCACTAAATTCTGTGAATCTGTGATTCAGTTGCCTTCTCGGATCTTCAAGGCTTCTTTTGGGGTCTCTTTCACAACTACAGCACACATCACTTAAGATCTGCTCCTTGCAGCCCTTTCTCGAATTTCAGCCTGTTTCTCCTTTTCTTAACTTTATTGGTTTCTGTTTCTTACTTCTGTCTTCTTCCCTTACTGGGAACTTTGTGTTTTTACTTCTCCCCGTCCTCTCTCCTGTTTTTTGAACTCTCCAACTCCTTTGCTTCTCCCAGAGCTTTGCACCATTTTGAGTTTTTACTTTTTGCGCAGATGCACAGGGTTTCATCTTTAGCTCTGTGGTTAGCACCTCCAATCCTGAGGAACATTGGGCCTCTTGTGAATGGGCCACACATCTGCGGTTCGGATTTTGTGTTCGTCAGGACCATGCGCATGACCAACATAAAAAATCCAAACCACGCAGGTGCAGCCGTTTCCCGGCCAGTGTGCGCACTGGAGGCCTAATATTCCTCGGGACTTGGAGATGCTGACCATGGGGCTGAGGAAGATGACTAGATTTTGTTTATTTACCAAAATTTTGAGTAATTTGGAATTTTATTTCACAACACACAGATGCGAACCACTGGTCTCGAGGGTGTTCAGTTGCAGTTAATCCACATTCATCACTTGGAGTTTGTACACTTATTAATACCATTCAGCCATTTGAGGTTACTGTACACTGTGGGATTCTGACCACTGTGGAATGATGCACCCCAATATTCACCAGCCATAACCTATATTATCTGTGGTAACATTACCATCTAGGATTTTTCCTTCAGAATTTTATTTCAGGGTTAAGATCCAGAATGGGCTAAAGCTTGCTAGTCTCTTTAAAACAATTAATTAGTGTGAGTAAAACCCTTAAATGTTCTTGTTTAGAAATCAAAGGTTCCTTGATAGGGACATTCTAAGAAAGAGCACTCTTTTATACAGTTTACTAGATCCTAATAGAAGATTCTCCAGCTATTAATGCCTCTAATGTCTAGAAGAAAGAAATGTGCAACTTATTGCACTATGCATAGTTACCAAAGTAACAAATGGCTGAACATGGAAGAGCCTCAATGAAAGGATTAATGAAATGGGAGCTTGATTGACTTCAATCTTCATCGCAAGTGCATACTATACACAGATCACGCATGCCCACCCCAAAAGCATTCTGCTTTTTGAATGATTGTGGGAAGAATCTGATTATCAAATCAATATGTCAGACACAGGCACTATACAATTTCTCATCTTTGATGAAGGAAGCTATAGGGTCATTTTTCAAGATTAGCTTTGTAATTTTTCACAATAAAATGAAGAAAAGATATCAAGTAGCTTAAAGTACAAAAGCAAAACATCACAGGTGCCGGAAAACTGAAATAAGAACAAAAACTGTTGGAAATACTCAGCATGACAGGCAGCATCTGTGGGAAGAAAGAGTTCAAGTTGAGGTGACCATTTGAAAGCTGAAGTACACTATCCTTATTTAAAGTAGGATTTGCAAAGGTGTACAATGATCCAATTGGCACTGTCTCTTAGATATCACCTATCTTTTTAGGATTATGGTCTTTTCATGGTTGAGATGGTTTACATGCAGGTTTAAAAGAACCACATGGTAAACACGACGAGGAGATCAGAAAGGTTGTGGGGTACAAAATTGTTTCTTTCAGTTGTCTGCATAATTTGGTATCACAAAGTGTTGCCATGGGTTTGCCAATGTGGCTTTGTTAAATTACAATAATTTCCTATTGACCTAACGTATTTAGTTTACGTTCCATGTGGCTGAGATGAATCGGAAATATTTTAATTTCATGAATTGCTTCCTATTGTACTCTGATCTACAATAATTATTCTTAGTTTAATCCACATCTTTCAGAAACTGTTGCACAGTAGCTGGCATAGATTTGTGCCAATATGTACATAGAATGGTTAGGGCAGATTACAATCATGCTAGAGATTATCCTCAGATTTCAGTGCCTCTGACTTCAGTGTGTTTCAGCGTGATCCCGATGTAAGCTTCTAAAATGACCTTCAACCAAGGAATGATTACCAGGGATAGACTTATCAAGTCTCTTGGACATGAATAACAGTACCATGAGTATAGGTTTTATTGGTCATTGTCGAATTAACAATTTGAGGGTACAGTTTCCACCTTGGGTATAACCTGCGATGTGACTGCAATTTGCATTAAAACGTGCTCAGGTTTCTGTTCAACTTCATCTGCATGTCACTGAATGACGATTTGACAGCATTTAGAACATAGAACAGTACAGCACAGAACAGGCCCTTCGGCCCTCAATGTTGTGCCAAGCCATGATCACCCTACTCAAACCCACGTATCCACCCTATACCTGTAACCCAACAACCCCCCCCCCCCCCCCCCCCCTTAACCTTACTTTTATTAGGACACTACGGGCAATTTAGCATGGCCAATCCACCTAACCCGCACATCTTTGGACTGTGGGAGGAAACCGGAGCACCCGGAGGAAACCCACGCACACAGGGGGAGGACGTGCAGACTCCACACAGACAGTGACCCAGCCGGGAATCGAAAGAATGTATTTTTTATTATCCGAGAGTAGTCACTTAGCAGCTGGAAAGGGGATTGATTTAAAAAATTATAAATAAATCTAATTTAACCTAATTGTCAATGCATTATTTGGGAGTAATCCAATGGGGAAAAAAAAAACTGAAAATATTTTATTTTTAAATATACATTTACTACTTATATTGGGATACAGTCAAGTTTCAGAGTGAAGTGGGAAAAAAATTCCAAAACATTTAAAACGTGCTAATTGTTGCTCTTGATCCTGAGAACCAGCTTAATATTTATATATGGTTTGCAAGAATACAATTAGCAGAAAGCTGTAACGGTGATTAATTCGCCCTGTGGGAGAGTGTCAGCTTCTGCTTCAAAAGATTACAGGAGGCAGGAGAACATGGGGACTGAGCGAGGACCGAGCTAGCGGCAGGAACCGACCCCCAGGGGGTTTAAGAGGGGGGGAAAAAAGTGTTAAAGGAGAGAAGGGAGGGGGGGGGGAAAGAAAAGGGAAGGGGGGGGGGAAGAGGGGAAAAAAGAGAGGAAAGAAAATGCCAGAAGGTAGCCAAAGCAGAGGGAGTAAGGGCACCAGAAACAGAAGGGGCAATGAGAGAACCCGTTCAGACGAGCTAACCAGCACACGAAGCAGCGGAACGGAAGGCCCACTGCAACAAAAAAAAACTGGACAGATAGGAGCTTTTCCCCCTTGGGCTGGGGGGAGCTGGAACTGGAAGGCATCCTTTGCTGAGGCGCTGAGGGAACACCGGCAGGAAAACAAGGCAGAAGCTAGGGCTGACATGGGGGGCTGGCAGCAATGGCCAAGTCCCTGGCGGAGGTGCAGTTCGCCCTGGGCAGAGCACAGGAGAGACTGGAAGCCCAAGAGGATAAACCGGAAGCCCAAGAGGCAACCATTAAGGAGCTGGAAAAAGCCGCGACTGACAAGAGCGACCGGATCACGGCCCTGGAGAAGGAGGTGGCAAGACTGGTCACAGCGCAGGGGAGCTTGAAGGGCAGAGTGGATGATCAGGAAACCCGCTCGAGAAGGCAAAATGTAAGGATAGTGGGCAATCAGAGGGGATCAAGGGAAGAAACGCCACAACATACGTGGCTGAGATGCTGGGTAACTTAGTGGGGAGGAAAACTTTCCCCAATCCACCAGAAATGGACAGAGTACACTGGTCGCTGCGCCCAAAGCCCAAGGGAGGGGGCCAGCTGAGGGCAGTTAGAGCTAAACTGCACCGGTATCAAGACAAGGATGCCCACTGTCCCCACTGCTGTTCGCACTCAAGATCGAGCCATTAGCAATTGCTCTCAGAGCAGCAAAAAGCTGGAGGGGGGTCCAAAGGGGCGGCAGAGAGCACAGAGTCTCATTCTATGCAGATGACCTGCTCCTCTACATTTCGGACCCACAAAGCAGCGTGGACTGAATCATCGCGCTCCTGAAAGAGTTTGGAGCCTTCTCTGGCTACAAACTCAACATGAGCAAAAACGAGATCTTCCCGGTACACCCACAAGGAGGAGAGGAGGGGGGGAGGGGGGCAGCACTAACTGGACTGCTGTTTAAACAAGCCCGACACAAATTCAGCTACCTGAGGATCCAAATAGCCCAAATGGAACTTCACCAGTCTGACAAACTCCCAAACTCCCTCGCGGGGAGAGTCCGGACGATCAAAATGACGTGCTGCCCAGGTATCTCTTCCTACTTAGATCTCTCCCGATCTACATCCCCAAGGCCTTTTTCAAAGCACCAGACAAACTAATTATGGCGTTCGCATGGGGGAGGTGGGGGTGGAAGAATGCTAGGATCCCAAGGAAGGTCCAACATAAAACAAAATCCGGGGGGGGGGCTAGCCCTCCCAAACCTATAATTCTACCACTGGGCAGTGACGACCAAGCAAATAAGGGGATGGATCAAGGAGCGAGAAGCCGAGTGTGTGAGCGCGGAAGAGGCCTCCTGCAAGGGGACCTCTCTCAGTGGCACACCCATCCCCACCCAAAAAATACTCCAGCAGCCCGGATAGCCACCCTCCAGTCCTGGAACCAACTACGGCACCAATTTGACCTGACCAAAACGTCGGACAAAGTTCCCATCTGGGGGGGAATGATACCGGAGGAGGGCACGGGAAACGATAACAAACTTGGCATCTACAGGAGCAGAGAACAAGGAAAATCCGGGCGAAAGACGGGACGAACGGCTGAAGCAGATGATCACGCGACGACAACGAAAACCGTCCGGGAGAAGCAAGTGACAACACCAACACCAGATCTATGCGCGTATTGCCCTCTGTAATTGTTTTCTCCGGCACCCAAATGTATATGTACACCCCCCCACCCCCCAGTTTCCCCGCCCGCCCCACACACAAACAGATGCCTACTTATTTGCTAAAAACAACATTGCCAATTGTACAGAGCTGCTGTTGTTGAGCTAGCGCATAATACCCTACCAGCTATTTTATTCTAACTTTTTTTGTTGTTTGTTTTGTTTTTTGGGCGCGTTCCCTTCTCTTCTATGTATATATATTTATTCTATTTTGTATACATAATGGTAAATTTTGTTCAAAAACCCAATAAAAAACATTTATTTAAAAAAATCACAGGAACCAGAATTCCACTAAATGACACGCGGAGGTACGTAATTCTTTCTACTAGTTTCACCAATTTCAGAGGAATTGCATTGCAAGAAGCAGTACGGCCTAGCGTGAAGGTCAGGCTATAACTAAATGTTTCCAAGACCAAAATGCACAAGCTAAGGAAGTGATGAATCAAACCGAATGACCATGAAATGACCTAACACTTTGCCACGAGAATTTCCTCTCCAATGATCACATTCCATTCAGTTGGATATTGAGGTTAGCAAAAAAAAACTATCTCAGACAAGTCAAGTTCTCAGCAAGGTACTCTGGATCTGGATGTTTCTGCACTGTAACTGTGGGGTATATTTGTGCTATAATCTGTTTTTTTTAATTGTTTTGTGCGGATGTGAGAATCACTAGCAAGGCCAGCATTTATTGCCAATCCTTAACTGCCTTCACAAAGTGGTGGTGAGCTCCCTTAAGCCGTTGCAGTCCATGTAGTAGGTATACCCAAGGTGCTGTCAGGAAGGGAATTCCAGATTCTGGAACCAGTGAGCTTTATTTTACAGAGAGGTTTGTTTTGTCCTTCATTTGACTAACTGTACGTACATTTTGCTGCCTTCTGGATCAGTCTATGCTATCCCCCCCCCCCCCCAATCCACCATCGGCTTCAGCACCCTTCCTCTTCATTTGTGGTTTCCCCATTTCTGCTCAGGTGCGTTCTGTGCACCACTTTGAGCTGCATTAGGCTTAGCCTTGCGCAGGAGGAGGTGGAGTTCACCCTGCTCAGTGCTTCGCTCCAGAGCCCCCACCCTACCTCTGTCTCCAGTGCGTCCTCCCATTTTTGTCTGGTCCCGTCCAGTGATGTTCGGACTCTGTCCAGTAGCTGTCTGTATATTTTCCCACATAGCCCCCCTTTCTCGTTGCTTGTGCCCATCAGGTCCTTTAGTAGTGTGCTTTCTGGGGCCCCGGGGTACCCCACTGTCTCTTTGCGGAGGAAGTGCTTTATTTGGAGGTGTCTCAATTCCTGTCCTTTTGCTAGTTTCCACTTCGTCAGTTCGTCCAACGTCGCCAGTCTGTGCCCTACGTAGAAGTTCCCGACTGTCAGTGTGCCACCTTCCCGCCTCCATCTTTTGAAGGCGGTATCTAGCATGGCTGGGGGGAATCTGTGACTGCCACAGATGGGCGCCATAAGGGACATTTTGCTTATCCCAAAGTGCTGTCTCAACTGGGTCCACGTTCTCAGCGTGGCCGCTAACACTGGGCTCGTTGTGTACCTTGTTGAGGAGGATGGGAGTGCTGCTGTGGCCAGCACCCGGAGGGTTGTTCCTTTACAGGATGCCTCCTCCATTTGTACCCAATCTGTGTCGGGTTCTTGTACCCATCCCCTCACTTTTTCTGCCGTTGCTGCCCAGTGGTAGTATTGTAGGTTGGGTAGAGCCAAGCCCCCTCTGACTTTCCCTCTTTGCAGTGTTGGTTTGGGAATTCTCGGGTTCTTGCCCCCCACACAAACGCCATGGTTAGCCTGTCTATGTTTTGGAAAAAGGCCTTGGGGATGAAAATCGGGATGGATCTAAACAGGAACAGGAATCTTGGCAGTACGTTCATCTTGATCATCTGCACTCTTCCTGACAGGGAGATTGGGAGTGAGTCCTTTTCTTACTTCCTCCACCAGGCTGGTCAGGTTCCACTTGTGGATCTGTGTCCAGTCTCTGGCTATCTGGATCTCCAGGTAACGGAATCTGTTCTGGGCCGTTTTGA
The DNA here is from genome assembly GCF_902713615.1 of Scyliorhinus canicula. Classification (NCBI taxonomy): domain Eukaryota; kingdom Metazoa; phylum Chordata; class Chondrichthyes; order Carcharhiniformes; family Scyliorhinidae; genus Scyliorhinus; species Scyliorhinus canicula. The sequence goes on along the minus strand of NC_052149.1, from coordinate 125,121,518 downwards.
ACGGGAGCCCCTTCAGCTCTGTCCCTCCCCCTTTTGGGTTCACTGGGAATGCCTCGCTTTTGCCCAGGTTAAGTTTGTAGCCCGAGAAGGTTCCAAACTCTTTCAGTATTTGCAGTATTGTCTTCAGTCCCTCCTGTGGCTTTGAGACACAGAGGAGCAGGTCATCTACATAGAGTGAGACTCTGTGCTCTCTGTCTCCTCTCCGGATTCTCTTCCAGCATTTTGCGTACTGCAGGGCTATCGCCAGGGGTTCGAGCGTGAACAAGAGTGGGGACAGGGGGCAGCCCTGTCTTGTTCCTCTCTGTAGCTGGAAGTATTCAGAGCTGTTGGTATTAGTTCGGAAACTCACTTTCGGAGCGTTGTACAGGAGCCTCACCCAGGTGGTGAATCCCACTCCTAGCCCAAACCGTTCCAGTACCTAGAGGAGGTATTTCCACCCTTGACAAAGCCAGTTTGATCCTCTGCGACCACCTCTTGTACGCAGCCCTCCAGCCTTTTGGCCAGACGGTGATATAGTCCCGAGTCAGGATGGTGAGTGGCTTGGAGGTAAATTTGCAGGTGATGGTGTTCCCATGTATCTGATGCCCTTGTCCTGGGGCCGTGGGCTTGAAAGCACTGTAAAAGAGCTAAGTGAGTTGCTGGAGTGCATTTTATTACATAGTGTACACTGCTGCTACTATGTGCTGAGACTGAAGTAAATTCATGTTCAAGTTTGGTGGATAGGGTGTTGATCAAATAGGTTGCTTTGGGCTGGATTATGTAGAGCCTCTCGGGTGTTGTTGGAGCTGCACTCATCCAGGCAAGTGGAGAATATTCCATCATACTCCTGACATGTGCCTTGTAGATGGTGAACAGGATTTGGGGGTGGGGTGGCGAGTTATTTACTGAATTCCCAGCCTCTGATCTGCTCTTGTAGCCACAGCATTTACAGGCCTTTTTCTGTTTTTGCTCAATGGTAACCCCCAGAACATTGATGTGTCCTGTCATCAGTGCCAGCTGTTTTTCCCTTAAAAACTGAACAGGAAGAAAATGGTACATTTTACTAGATTCTTTATAGTAGAAATACCGATAATCAACTTTCAAAGACAATGATTCCAAAGCAAGAAACAGGGTGGAATCATATTTTAGTTTGTTGGGAGGGTGGGGGAGAGAGAGAGAGAGAGAGAGAGAGAGAAAGAATCGCAGAAATGCAGCACAGTAACCAACTCAACACTGAATGCAGCCAAAGCAACATTAAAATGGACGATCAAATAATTCGGAAGCAAAATCAAATACAAATCAGGAATAAACTATTCCTGCCATAGCTAGAATTTTCCCGTTTTCATGTGAACATGTCCAGTGCGCTGGTTAATGCAGCATTGTGTGCTAGAAAATACTTGTTCTTCTAATAAATTACCATTTTAAATCAAAAATCTGAGACCTGTTGGCACTACTTGGAAGTGACAGGCGTTCCAACAAAGTAGTTACATGCGCATTTTGCAGATATTCTCCAAGGGTGAATGCTGTGACAATTATATTCTGATTTAATTTCGGAAAACCTAAGTGCATGAGAGAATGAAAATGGAAAACCCTCTAAGTGCTCACCAAAGAAACGTAGGTGATATTAAAGGGGCACTTCCATTTGAAAATTCAAGCTTGTAGTATAAATTTACATGGCTAACTTAAAGGTGCATTAAATGAAATCTGCAAATTGCCATTTTGCCACAATATAACAATTCCATCTTCCATAATGCTCTATTGATATTAGCAGCTCAAGACTTTGTCTAACTTTGACCTCTCACTTCCATGGTAATGCCCCTTTAATAAACATGCTTCAGTTCAACGGCAAAGTCTGCCAACCAGCAGCTACGTGAAGCCACAAGCAAGAGATGCAGTAACTCAAATTTTCTCTTCATAATTCTCTGCCCTCCACGCACCACCAACCCCCACACCACCCACGTGCATGTGATGAAACAGAGCATGCTCGATTAGTGAGAAGCAGAGGTTGCACAGTACCTGACCAGCTGGTTGTAGATGTACAGCTGGAATTTGGGATGTAGGTTGGGGAAACAGACACTGAGAGAAGCCCAGTGATGAGACGTAAAGACAGAGAAGAAGTAGTGGACAGGAGAGCAGTGTCTACAAAGAGGCAAAACAGGAGAAAAAAGACAACAGCTGAGTATTACCCCAAAATTACTTCATCCTTTAGATACTCTAAAGAAAACCTCACATTTTAAGCAGAAATTCCACTTAATGCATAAAATTGCTCCAACCTCCCTGTACCTTTTGCCTCAATCCAACTCATTCTGCTCAGATTCTAGGACTTCAAGTGGCAACAATGCCCATCAAAGCTGACACACTCCCAACTCTGTTTTTGATGGGTGTTGAGGAGGAGGGTGGGAAACTCAGATACTGCATTACAGTTCCAATCCTAATAGTCCAACCACAGGTTCCAAGCCCTTCTGAAAAAGGGAGTGTCAATCAGCATTGGGATCAGAATCGATAATGAGAGTTGATAAGAAATGCTCCTCAATGCTACTTTCTCAAGAATAGTTGAGTTCTGTTTGTGCATTGACAAACTCCCTCTCAAAACTAGGCAAGGGAATTAGAAGAGGGTAAATTAAAACAATAGTCCATATTCACACTACTGCCTCAATCCTATTTCATAACACTCAATGCTGGTACTGTCATTAGATGAATCTAGTAGGGTGACTAAAGGTCTCTCCCTCGGCAAAGATCTCCACCTCCAACCAACCATTGTTGTTGGCAAAGAGTATGCATTTAGTCTTTGACTGTCAACACTTGGTACGAATGTGGCGACTTGCAGAACTTTCCAGAAACATCCAAAGAATTTCAAGTTTTGCTAATTATAGATACAGACTGGCACCATACAGACACAGGACTGCAATCCACATGGGGCATCAAAGGATTGCCACCTTTCTCCCTTTTGATTTTTGGAACTATGCCATTCAGCTAAGGAAGCAAGATCTGAATTGACGTGACCCTCACTTTACAAAACCAACAAAAAGGGCCTGAAACAAGTGGAATGAAATGGATACCACGACACTGCCAAGGCTACCAGGGTTAAAAACGATCAAGATTATATAAACCCCTGCACAAAGAAGTGACACTATGCTGGAAAGTGACACTATGTCCAGACTGCCTACCCACTCGGTCAATTATAATTATTTAAAAGATGCAATTGATCACAAATGATACCTTAAGAGCTATTTAAAAGTATGTACTACCCCTCCCCTTCTTGCTACATATTCTCAAATTGAAGGGACATGCATTTTATATCTCAAGCAGGTCTGATCTGAATTTACCGACACTAATTCAGCTTTTGATTCTTTATCCCTTCATTTTGTGAAGGCCATGAATCTTCAAACACCACTTCCCCATTGCAAACTGTTAATCAGGTGAGGAACGACAGGTTTGGTTTCAACACTCCATGGCACAGTACATTAGTGCTATATAGAAATGCGGCAATGGGTTGTAAAACAATGTCCAACCTGCAGTTCAAGCATCATTGATATTTCGGAAATAGGCATTCAGGACTTCTATTCTAGATTTTATAGTGCCACGGCAGAGAAACAAACTGTTAACAGCAATTGTGCCAGGTAGAAGATGTCAACAGAAGCTGCAAGGGTTAGATAGGGCAAGCTCCATTTACATGCATACCACTTCAACAAAGGCACAACACTACAGAAACAACACAATAGCCAACTTGTTATTTGAAGCCACTCATTTCGAATTATCAGATATTTACAAACCAAAACCACACTGGACAGAATTAAATGACACTTGGTTGGATATTCAACAATGCAGCGCATTTCTAAGGTAAGGAGTGTCTTCAAGAAACACTGAAGCCTTCCCTACCTAAAGAAAATAGGGGAGGATGCTCGTTTTGTCACTATGAAAGTTGAAGTTAAAAGAAACGTGGTTATAATATGCTGTCGGAGGCAACATCAATGGATTGTTTGGCCGCACGTTTTAAAAAATGGAGATAATTTAAACTGATCCTTCCAATTCCCCGATAAATGATACAGGCCAACATTTTAGGTTTTACTGTGAAGCGGATTGTGTCAGTTGTCTTGGACTTACACAATCAAAGTATAGCACTGAGCCACGTAAGGAGATATTAGGTTAGATGACCAAAAGCTAGGCAGATTTTAAATAGTATCTTAAGTGAAGGAAGTCAAGTCGAGCAGCCGGGAGGTGTAGAGAGAGTATACCAGAGTTTGGGGCCCATGGAAAAGACAAGGTCACCGATGGAGCAATTAACAGCGAGGATGCTCGAGAGAGACCGGAATTAGAGAGGGGCAGATATTTTGGCGGAGTGTAGGGCTGGAGAGATAGTGATGGGGAAGGCCATGATAGGATTTGAAGATAAGGATGAGAATTTTTATTCAAAGGCAATATTACAATAATCATGGGGGACTTCAATATGCAGGTGGACTGGGAAAATCAGGTTGGTAGTGGATCCCAAGAAAGGGAATTTGTGGAATATCTAAGAGATGTTTTTTGGAGCAGCTTGTGACAGAACCTACTAGGGAACAGGCAATTCTGAATTTGGTGATGTGTAATGAGGCAGACTTGATTAGGGAACTTAAGGTGAAGGAACACTTAGGGAGCAGTGACCACAATATGATAGAATTTACCCTGCAGTTTGAGAAGGAGAAGCTGCAATCAGATGTAACAGTATCACAATTAAATAAGGGTCACTACAATGACATGAGGGAGGAGCTGGCCAGAGTTGATGGGAAAAAAGCCTAACAGGGAAGACAGTGGAACAGCAATGGCTGGAGTTTTTGGGGGTTATTAGGGAAGAACAACAGAAAATCATCCCAAGGAGGAGGAAACATGCTAAGGGGAGGACAAGGCACCCATGGCTGACGAGGGATGTCAAGGACAGCATAAAGGCGAAAGATAAAGCATACAAAGTGGCGAGGATTAGTGGGAAACCAGAAGATTGGGAAGCCTTAAAAGCGAGCAGAGGACAACTAAAAAAGCAATAAGGGGGGAGAAGATGAAATATGAGTGCAAGATAGCTAGTAATATAAAGAAAGATAGGAAGAGATTTTTTTCAATATATAAAAGGTAAGAGAGAGGCAAAAATAGACATTGGACCACTAGAAAATGTGGCTGGAGAAGTAATAATAGGAAACAAAGAAATGGCAGACAAGCTGAATAGTTACTTTGCATCAGTCTTCACGGTGGAAGACACCAGTGGGTTGCCAGAGCTTCAGGAGAACCAGGGGGCTGAGGTGAATGCAGTGGCCATTACTAAGGAGAAGGTTCTCGGGAAACTGAAAGGTCTGAAGGTAGATAAGTCACCTGGACCGGATGCACTACATCCCAGGGACCTAAAAGAGATAGCTGAGGACATTGTGGAGGCATTACTGATGATCTTTCAGGGATAACTGGAGGCAGGAAGGGTCCCAGAGGACTGAAAGGTGGCTAATGTAACACCACTGTTTAAGAAGGGAGGGATGCAGAAGATGGGAAATTATAGGCCGGTTAGCCTGACTTTGGTCATTGGTAACATTTTAGAGTCTGTTATTAAAGATGAGATTGCGAAGCACTTGGAAGTGCATGGTAAAATAGGACTTAGTCAGCAAGGCGTTGTCAAAGGGAGGTCGTGTCTGACAAATTTGTTAGAGTTCTTTGAGGAGGTAACAAGCAAGTTAGACGAAGGAGAACCAGTGGATGTGATTTATTTAGATTTCCAGAAGGCCTTTGACAAGGTGTTGCATTGGAGACTGTTAAATAAGTTAAGAACTCATGGTGTTCAGGGTAAGATCCTGGCATGGATAGAGGATTGGCTGACTGGCAGAACAGTAAGAAGTCTTACAACACCAGGTTAAAGTCCAAATTGGACTTTAACCTGGTGTTGTAAGATTTCTTACTGTGCTCACCCCAGTCCAACGCCGGTATCTCCAAATCATGACTGTCAGAAGGCAGAGGGAGGGGATAAAGGGGTCTTTTTCAGGATGGCAGCCAGTGAGTATTGGTGTGCCTCAGGGGTCTGTGCTGGGACCACAACTTTTTACAATATACATTAATGATCTGGAAGAAGGAACTGAAGGCACTGTTGCTAAGTTTGCAGATGATAAAGGGACAGATAGTATTGAGGAAGTAGGGGGGCTGCAGAACGACATGGACAAGCTAGGAGAGTGGGCAATGAAGTGGCAAGTGAAATACAATGTGGAAAAGTGTGAGGTTATGCACTTTGGAAGGAGGAATTTAGGCATAGACTATTTTCTAAGTGGGGAAATGCTTCGGAAAGCAGAAGCACAAAGGACTTGGGAGTCCTTGTTCGCGATTCTCTTAAGGTTAACGTGCAGATTCAGTCGGTAGTTAAGAAGGCAAATGCAATGTTAGCATTCATGTCAAGAGGGCTAGAATACAAGACCAGGGATGTACTTTTGAGGCTGTATAAGGATCTGGTCAGACCCCATGTGGAGTATTGTGAGCAGTTTCGGGCCCCATATAAGGAAGAATGTGCTGGCCTTGGAAAGGGTCCAGAGGAGGTTCACAAGAATGATCCCTGGAATGAAGAACATGTCCGATGAGGAACCGTTGAGGATTCTGGGTCTGTACTTGTTGGAGTTTAGAAGGATGAGAGGGAATCTTATTGAAACTTACAAGATACTGCGAGGCCTGGATAGAGTGGACGTGGAGAGAGTGTTTCTACTTGTAGGAAGAACTAGAACCAGAGGACACCATCTCAGACTAAAGGGACAATCCTTTAAAATAGAGATGAGGAGGAATTTCTTCAGCCAGAGGGTGGTGAATCTGTGGAACTCTTTGCAGCAGAAGGCTGTGGAGGCCAAATCACTGAGTGTCTTTAATACAGAGATAGATAAGTTCTTGATTAATAAGGGGATCAGGGTTATGGGGAGAACAAAGAAAATTACAGCACAGGAACAGGCCCTTCGGCCCTCCCAGCCTGCGCCGATCCAGATCCTTTATCTAAACCTGTCTCCTATTTTACAAGGTCTACTTCCCTCTGTTCCCGCCCATTCATATACCTGTCTAGATGCGTCTTAAATGATGCTATCGTGCCCGCCTCTACCACCTCCGCTGGTAAAGCGTTCCAGGCACCCACCACCCTCTGCGTAAAAACCTTTCCACGCACATCTCCCTTAAACTTTCCCCCTCTCACCTTGAAATCGTGACCCCTTGTAACTGACACCCCCACTCTTGGGAAAAGCTTGTTGCTATCCACCCTGTCCATACCTCTCAATTTTGTAGACCTCAGTCAGGTCCCCCCTCAACCTTTGTCTTTCCAACGAAAATAATCCTAATCTACTCAACCTTTCTTCATAGCTGGCACCCTCCATACCAGGCAACATCCTGGTGAACCTCCTCTGCACCCTCTCCAAGGCATCCACACCCTTCTGGTAATGTGGCGACCAGAACTGCACGCAGTATTCCAAATGTGGCCTAACCAAAGTCCTATACAACTGTAACATGGCCTGCCAACTCTTGTACTCAATACCCCATCCGATGAAGGCAAGCATGCTGTATGCCTTTTTGACCACTCTATCAACCTGCGTTGCCACCTTCAGGGTACAATAGACTTGAACTCCCAGATCTCTCTGCACATCAATTTTCCCCAAGACCCTTCCATTGACCATATAGTCCGCTCTTGAATTTGATCTTCCAAAATGCATCACCTCGCATTTGCCTGGATTGAACTCCATCTGCCATTTCTCTGCCCATCTCTCCAATCTATCTATATTTTGTTGTATTCTCTGACAGTCCTCCTCGCTATCTGCAACTCCACCAATCTTAGTATCATCTGCAAACTTGCTAATCAGACCACCTATACCTTCCTCCAGGTCATTTATATAGATCACAAACATCAGTGGTCCGAGTACGGATCCCTGTGGAACACCACTAGTCACCCGTCTCCATTTTGAGACACTCCCTTCCACCACTACTCTCTGTCTCCTGTTGCCCAGCCAGTTCTTTATCCATCTAGCTAGTACACCCTGAACCCCATACGACTTCACTTTTTCCATCAACCTGCCATGGGAAACCTTATCAAACGCTTTACTAAAGTCCATGTATACGACATCTACAGCCCTTCCCTCATCAATTAACTTTGTCACTTCCTCAAAGAATTCTATTAGGTTTGTAAGACATGACCTTCCCTGCACAAAACCATGCTGCCTATCACTGATAAGTCTATTTCGTTCCAGATGTGAATAGATCCTATCCCTCAGTATCTTCTCCAACAGTTTGCCTACCACTGACGTCAAGCTCACAGGTCTATAATTCCCTATATTATCCCTGCTACCCTTCTTAAACAAAGGGACAACATTAGCAATTCTAAGGTAGGAGGAGAAGGAGAAGGTAGGAGAAGGAGAAGGTAGGAGAATTGGGATGAGAAAATATCAGCCATGATTGAATGATGGAGGAGACTCGATGGGCCAAGTGGCCTAATTCTGCTCGTATGTCTTATGGTCTAATGAGTAGGTCCTGCCCTGATTTGATCTACCAAAATGCATCACCTCATATTTATCCAAATTAAACTCCATCTCATAGAATTTACAGTGCAGGAGGCCATTCGGCCCATTGAGTCTGCACCGGCTCTTGGAAAGAGCACCCTAGTTAAGCCGACACCTCCAACCTATCCCTGTAACCCCATCTAACCCAAGGGCAATTCAGCATGGCCAATCCACCTAACCTGCATATCTTTGGACTGTGGGAGGAAACCAGAGCACCCGGAGTAAACCCACGCAGACACGGGGAGAATGTGCAGACTCCGCACATACAGTGACCCAAGCAGGAATTGAACCTGGGATCCTGCCGCTGTGAAGCCATAGTGCTAACAACTATGCTATCGTGTTTGCCCCCAATCTGCCATTCATCGACCCACTGGCCCAATTGGTCAAGATCTTGTTGCAATCTTATATAACCTTCTTCACTATCCACTATGCCACCAATCTTGGTGTAACTAACCATGCCTCCTACATTCTCATCCAAATCATTAATATATATAACAAATAACAGTGGACCCAGCATCGATCCCGGAGGCACACCACTAGTCACAGGCCTCCAGTTTGATAAACAACCCTGAAAAACCACCCTTTGGCTTCGGTCACCAAGGCAATTTTGTATCCAATTGGCAATCTCACCCTGGATTCTATGAGATTAAAACTTTTGCAACAACCTACCATGCGGTACCTTGTCAAAGGCCTTGCTAAATTCCATGTAGACAATGTCGACTACACTGCCTTCATCTACCTTCTTAGTTACCCCTTCAAAAAACTCAATCGAATTTGAGAGACATGATTTTCCCCATGCTGACTTTCCCTAATTAGCCTTTGCCTGTCTAAATGCCTGTAGATCCTGTCCCTCAGAATACCTGCTCACAATTTACGCACTACAGAAGTACGGCTAACCGGTCTGTAGTTCCCAGGCTTATCCCTCCAGCCCTTCTTAAACAAAGGCACATTTGCTATTCTCCAATCTTCAGGCACCTATCCTGTGGCTGTCAATGATTCAAATATCTCAGCAAAGGGGCTGGCAATTTCCTCCCTAGCCTCCCACAGCGTCCTGGGATACATTTAATCAAGTCCCAGGGATTTATCTATTTTGATGCGCTTTAATACCTCCAGCACCTCCTCCTCTACAATGTGTAGACTCCTCAAGACATCACTTTTTATTTCCCCAATTTCCCATACATTCAACAGTAAATACTGACGAGAAATATTCATTTAGGTCCTATCCCATGTGGATCTGCACATAGATTATCTTGTTCATCCTTAAGAGGCCCTACCCTCTCCCAAGTCACTCTTTTGCTCTTTATGTATCTGTAAAAGCTCTTTGGATTTTCCTTTGCCTTATCTGCCAAGACAATCTCATGCCCCCTTTTTGCCCTCCTGATTTCTCTCTTACCTCGACTCCAACAAGCCCTATGCTCTTCAAGGGATCCACTTGATCCCAGCTGCCTATGCATGTCATATGGCGATACAGTAGCACAGTGGGTAGCACTGTTGCTTCGCAGCTCCAGGGTCCCAGGTTCGATTCCCGGTTTGGATCACTGTCTGTGTGCAGTCTGCACATTTTTCCCGTGTGCATGGGTTTCCTCTGGGTGCTCCGGTTTCTTCCCACAAGTCCTGAAAGATGTGCTGTGAATTGGACATTCTGAATTCTCCTTGTGTACCCGAACAGGCGCCGGAACGTGGCGACTAGGGGCCATTCACAGTAACATCATTGCAGTGTTAATGTATGCCTACTTGTGACAATAAAGATTATTTTTCAAAAATGCCTCCTTCTTCCTTTTGACCATGGCCTCAATATCCCAAGTCATCCATGGTTCTAAATTACAGCTAACCGTCTGGCTTGCTGTTGGGATGTCCGGCCAGTCCACTGCCTTTCACTCCTGGGCCATGCATTCTCTCGTATCTTCCCATACAAAAGCTATTCTCATGGCACTTTGTTTGCCATCCTGATCTCAGTCAGTAGTTGGGATACTTATGTAAATTTCAGGGTGCGCTGCAACCCTTTTTACACCTGCTCGCGACCCACCCACGGGTCGCTGCCCCCACTTTGAAAGAAACTTGGCTGAAGCTAGCTATAGTCAAGTGCCCGAGAGCTATGAATCTTTGGAATTCTCTACCTCAGAGGGCTATGGAAGCTCAGTCATTGAGTATATTTAAAACAGAGATTCACAGATTTCTAAGTACCAGTGACATTAATGGAAATGGAGATAGTGTGGGGAAAAAGACATTGAAGTGGATGATCAGCCATGATCATACTGAACGGCAGATAGTATTGAAGGACTGAATGGTCTCCTTCTGCTCACATGTTCCTTTGATAAGAGTGATGCTGGATAGCTCTCTCAGTGTGTGCCCAAGTCCTCCCTTGATCTTCAGGGAACAAAAACAGGGGTCATTATCAGAGGAGCAGACAGGACGAAAAAGCAAAAGTAGTTAGATGTTTGAAACACGTATGCAAATCATTTGATGTTAAGTTTTTTCCAAAGAGCAGATACAGAAGAAAATGAGACTGAAGGAAGAGAGGCGATGTGGATAGTGAAGAATACAAGGGAACAGCTGGAATACAGTCACGATGACAGGGAGACCATCCAAGATAGTGAGGAGAGATTAAATGAAGGCAGGAAGGCTGCAAATTAAGAAGAGAGGCAAAGGGTACCAAGAAAGATTATTGTATTCACTGGGGAAGATGATTCATCCGTGCAGAGGCTGAGGAAGGAGGAGGAGGAAGAAGAAATTGGCGAGTCTCAAGGTGGGACAGGGGTGGGGTAGACATTAGGATTTTAAAGAGAGGTGTGGGACTGGATAGGGGTGACAAGTTTAAAGTAAGAGAAGACATTTCAGGGCATTGGAAAAAAAGCCTTGGCGCTAAGGACCACACCACCACACGGTGTTTTAGGAAAGCACAGCAAGCCAAAGAGGCTTCAGTAAGGGAGAAAAATGTCACCATCTGTGTACTATAGTTTCAGTCACAGACACGATGCCAACATAAACATTTTTATTTTTTTATTTTTTTAAAGAGGACCATGAATTGCAAGGATGTGGTTTGTGATTCAATAGACATTTGCGGAATGAACTATGGGGAAGTATGCTGATTGATCCACTAGCAGCAGAGTCCAACAAAGGTGGCATGAGTGGGTCAGGAATAAGGTGCGCAATGCTCCTCAAAGGGCAGAAAATTGGCAACTTTGGTTTCTGCTCATATGTAGGCAATGACAGGCAGCTCAATAGGCCTGTCAGTTAATGATAAGAGTGGTACAGAAGGGAGCTATGACCCTCGTTGAAGAGGGTATAAGCCTGGAATGACAAAAGAATAGGAAAGTAGAACAATAATAAACTGGGGTCCACAGGAGCAGCGAATATATGCGCACATGAATGGGCACAGAGGAACTTTAGCTAACATAAGCATGACAGGGACAATGAAACCTACTTACCAAACAATGTCTATGTTTTCCAAAAGCACTTGTTAAATGCACTTCTATAACCAGCCATGGCTTCCGCCCCCTCAACAATAATTATTTTATCAAGTTTCTTGTCATTAATTCCAATCCTCAGGTAATTCCTTCCTTTCCATGTAAAAATGGGAGGTACAAGATCCTCAGAAAAAGGATAACTAATCAGTTTTGAACAGGGAAATACCTTTTTAGGTAGTAACAACATAATTTTCTTATCAACGTCATACTCATGAAGCAATGGCAGAAGCCCACAAATTCATACATTTTTTTGTCAGCACTTCTGATCAGATGTTTTTGCCCATTTTTAAGTTGGAGTATTGGACTGCAACTACACAAAAATCTTGCTCATAGGGTGTGGGCCTAAAGGTGAACACATATCCTGACCCAGAGGTTAACAGTAAGTACTGTTAGTTTGTACAGGCCTGTTCATAAAAGAGAACTGCACACAAGCAGCCCATAAAATCATGCAAGATTCAAATCAACGCATTCAAACTTGAGACTTGTTGTAAAGGTCAGGTTCCACACTTACCTGATCTGCAGATTGACATCATTCTACCACTCTTATGGCACTTATGGCAGCAAGTATAAACAGGCATCGTGTAGAACAGTTTCAGATAATCTTTGAATATGCTTGGCCATTTAATTAATTATTTCACATATAAAAGTTACACAAGTCTCTTGACAAATGAAAAATCTAAATGTTTGATTTTTATGTCCACATGCTCAAAACAAGGAAGCTTTTTATTTCAAATTTATCTCAAAGTTGACCTTAAAGGTTAGGCTTAATTAATTTTCTAAAATTCCTGTTTAAACTCTGAACACAGCAAGATCGCTATTATAGAGATGGGGTATTGATTCAACATTTCCTCAAAAAGTTCTGCTATTGGTTGATTTTGATTCACTGGAATTACTCACAACTCTGTAAATTACACGTCTTGTGCACCTTTTCTATCATTCCCGTGGTCACACTTTTGTTTTTCATCAACTGCTGCCATTTGTTCCACTAGCATAGCAGACAAAGTGGTTTCTTCATGAGGACAATACTCATGCCAGTTCAGTCATTTTGCAGAAAAAGTATCATCTCTTGAACAGCCCAAACAGGCCCATCTTCCTAAAATACTGTCTGAATACTCCACCAATAAGACAACCAAGAGATAATTGGGAAGGAAAGACTCAGGCCATCATTGGACCTTACAAGGTCCATGGGTATAAACTTTAAAATGCAATCTATTGTCTTTACCCAAGATTGGATCTTCAATGGAGATTCATCAGGTCACCATCAGGTTTTTCTTACTGCCTATCCTGGGGAACCTGCAGGATTGTGTTGCCTTACTTTTGAAAATCTTTGATTGCACCCATCTTTGCTGTGTCAAAAGCAACATCCTCCTAACGCCACTATAGAATCCCTACAATACAGAAGGAGACCATTTGGCCCATCGGGTTTGCACCATCCCTCTGAAAGGGCACCCAATTTTGGCCCATGCCCCCACCCTATCCCTGTAACCCAGCCTAACCTTTGACACCAAGTGACAATTTTTCATGGCCAATCCATCTAACCTGTCCATCTTTGAACTATGGGAGGAAAGCAGAGCACCCGGGGGAAACCCACGCAGACTCAGGGAGAATGTACAAACTCCATAGTCACCCAAGGCTGGAATTGAACCCGAATCCCTGGCGCTATGAGGCAGCAGTGCTAACTGTGCCTCATAATGTCCCCTAATCAGACCAATTCTTACAACATGGAATTTAAACTGAAGATCCAAAAAGTGTTGTGCCTATCTGATAACACCCCAAGATATATTAATTACTGCCACTTTTCAGCACCATGGGACACTGCTTGCATAACCTATGCACTAATGTGAGATCGAAAAGGATCAGAAAATGTTTCTGACTTTACTAACAAGTTTCTCTGAAGGACATTTTTTAACATATATTCTATTTCAATGTCTACAAATAACTTTGCTCTAACTCTGTGGTACTTATCAGCCTTAATTAGGGAGAGTACCTATGTCACCCAGGATCTTGCCAGCTGCACAGAGCCACTTCCTTTCCCATCTATTCCCACATCCTGCACCCCAAGCAGCTGTTATCAGGAAGGTAGAAGTAGCTCTGCCCAGGTTTCTCAATTACTAATGTCAATGTCACAACAACTTTCCAAGAGCTTAGTGTACAGTTTGCATCTTGGCTGCTTCCCTCAATACACACACACACACAAAGACAAACAGGTGTTTAAGCAGGATGCAGACACAAAGAGGACGATTGCCAAATTATTAGTGTATTGACAAACCTATCTTTGTCCGTAGCAACCTCAAATCTTCATTCCCCTTTTCGTCCAGAGGCTTATTAGTTTGTGTCACCTCTCTCACACTTAAATCATCCCCTTACTTTGTTCAAGGTATCAAACTCGTCTTTTGCCAGACTTTGACAACCCAAACTCATTTGTAACTACCAGTTACCAATAGAAAAATACAGCAAAAGACAAAGTGTATGTATTGCAACCATCACTCAACACAGCATGTGCAATAATAGAGGGATAGGAGAAACAGCATTTCACTGGGACTTCTTGCTTTGAAGAACTGAACAATCAGCAGACAAATTTAATGAAACTATCCCAATTCTCAAAAAAAAGACTAAGTAGAAGCACAAATCAAATCCATCAAATTAGCATATCATTACCGTCTCATTATTTCTTAGTTATGCTAAACCAGTTTCAAAGCTTGATTTGATCACAGTACTGCGTGCAGTTCTGGTCACTGTACCAAAAAAATTATGGTTTTTTTTGAGATGGAAGCTCTGGAGAGGGTGCTTATGTGGGTGATTACAGAAATGTGTCGGTATACATATCAGGGAAGGACAGATAGGCCAGCACTCTTCGCTCTTGGAAAAGGGCTGAGGGGTGACTAATTGAGGTCTTTAAAATGACAAGTTCTGATACGAGTGGATACAGACAGTGTTTCTTCTTGATGGGAAGAGCATAACTAGGTGCCATAAATATTAGTCAACAAGAAATCTAATAAGGAATTCAGAAAAAAACTTCCATCACCCAGAGGGTGGTGAAAAGCTCTAACATAGATGCATTTAAGGGGAAGCTGGACAAGTAGCTGAGGGAGAAGGGAATAGAGGATTGGGACGATAGATTTCTGTGAGGGAAGATAGGAGGAGACTCACGTGGTGCATAAACACCAGCATGGACTGGTTGGGCCCAGTAGCCTGTTTCTGTTTTGTATATTCCATGCAATCCTACACAAGAAAAAAAAGCTCACACAAATGATGTAAAATCAACAATTCCACCTGAAAGAACAATTTCATTTCTGTCATCCTAACCCCCAAATGCAAAGTGAGCTTTGCACTAGAGAAAGTCTTCACTTTCACAATGCAATTCCATGACGGTTGGGCCAGGGCAATTGGGTAAACAGTGCTGATACAAAAGAGGAGTTTGACTGGGGGGGGGGGGGGTTTATAAATACTGTCTGAGATTTCAGGGAGGCCTACTTGGAAGTCAGGGGTGAGATCACATTTTGGACTTCGGTCTCCATTCCCAACACTTATTTGGGGGAGCACACATGGAACCATATTATCTAGAAACACCACAGGCCTTGGGAAAGGGGGAGGGGGGTAAGTGGGGCTTTATATATTATATCCCGGCAATGTCAGTTCTCTCTTCCCAACACCACCCACTCCCACCCCTGCTTACATAAACAAATGGTAGGAGGCAATAAAACAAGTTAGGTTTTGCCATATTTTCACAGCAGTAGACATTACAAGAAGCGCCAACAAATAATTAAATGTGTATCGTGTTACTTTTCATCCATGTGGCTGCGCATCTTCTTTAGCTTTTGCATGATGCTGCTGGTCTCACTCCCCGAGATAGAAACGGGAGAGGGGCTCCGCGTCTCCATATCTGTCTGCAAAGGACTGGAAGTGTGGCTCACTTTAGAAACATTCTCTACCTCGAGATGCTCTGCGTTCCGCTGCTCCTAGAACAGTTAAAAGAAAGTTATTTAAAAAGGAGACCAAGATGTTCCAGCCCTGTCATGGCGGGACCCAGCGCAGGACATTTGGCAGCTCAGGCAAATGTCCATCAACTTTCAGCAGGACTGGTCCAGGGGGGTGGCAATCATGATCAACAAGCGGGTGCAATTTGAGTCTTTGGGCATAGCCGCAGACAGCGGGGGCAGATACCTGATGGTAAGGGGCAGACTGGAGGGGAGAAGAGTGGTGCTGGTGAATATATATGCCCAAAACTGGAACAACGTGGACTTTACTAAAAGAGTGCTGGGGAAGATCCCGGACCTGGACTCTCGTAGGCTAATAATGGGGGGGTACATTTAACATGGTCCTTGACCGGGGCTGGATCGGTTGTGTCCCAGAACGGGTAGACTCCCAGCAATGGCAAGGGAGCTGAAAGGGTTTATGGAGCAAATGGAGGCAGTGGACCGCTGGAGAGCCAGACAGCCGACGGGAAGGGGCTACTCATTTTACTCGCACGTCCATAAAGTATATTCTAGGATAGACTTCTTTGCCTAAGCAGGGACTGTATAGGGGAGGTAAAGAACACGGAATATTCGGCAATCACTATTTCGGACCATGCCCCGCACTGGGTAGACCTGCAGGTCGGAGGGGAGAATCACCAACGCCCACAATGGAGGCTAGACGTGGGACTGTTGTTGGAGGAGGCGATCTGTGAGAGGCTTCGGAGGTGTATGCAAAACTACTTGCAGGTGAATGAAAAGGGGGAGGTCTCAGCGGCGTCCCTATGGGAGGCGCTGAAGGCAGTAGTGCGGGGAGAGTTGATCTCAATTGGGGCCCACAGGGCCAAGGCGGACAGGGCAAAGATGGACAGATTGGTTAGGGAAATGTGTCGGACAGACGAGGAACACGCAGAGTCCCCAGTGGAGGATCTACTCAGGGAGAGGCAGAGACTACAGGCGGAACTGGGGGCGCTATCCACGAGTAGGGCCGTGAAACAGCTTAGGAAGGTAAGGGGTGTGGTGTACGAGCATGGGGAAAAGGCCAGTAGATTGTTAGCGCAGCAACTCAGGAAGAGGGAGGCGGCCAGGGAATGAAGTAGAGTGATAGATGGGGAGGGGTGCAGAGTGGAGGACCCAGCAGGATTGAATAAGGTATTCCGGGACTTCTATGGCAAGCTGTACACTTCGGAGCCCGCGGAAGAACCGGAGGAGATGCAAAGGTTTCTGGACGGGTTAACATTCCCAACAGTAGGCGGGGGGCAAGTGGATAAGCTGGGGGCCCGATTAGAGTGGAGGATGTATTGGGGGGCCTAAAGGCCATGCAGTCGGGGAAAGCCCCGGGGCCGGATGGATACCCAATAGAGATTTATAAGAAGTTCTCTGAGCTGGTGGGCCCGGTCTTGGCGAGGGTTTTTAATGAGGCAAGGGATAGAGGGACCCTGCCGCCGCCGATGTCGCAAGCCACCATATCACTGATATTGAAGCGGGGTAAGGACCCGGGTCATGCAGGCCAATCTCCCTGACCAATGTAGATGCCAAGCTCCTGGCAAAGGTCCTGGCGATTAGAATTGAGGACCGTGTACCGGAGGTGATTGGGGATGACCAAACTGGGTTCGTGAAAGGCAAGCAGCTGTCGGCCAACTTGAGAAGATTACTCAATGTGATAATGATGCCCCCAACGGGCAAGGATGTGGAGGTAGTGGTGGCGATGGATGCTGAGAAGGCCTTCGGCCGGGTGGAGTGGGGCTATCTATGGGAGATGCTCGGACGGTTTGGGTTCGTGGAGGGACTGGTGAATTGGATCAAGCTATTGTATCAGACCCCAAAGGCCAGCGTCAGGACCAACAGAGAAGTGTCAGGGTATTTTAGACTATACCGCGGGACCAGACAGGGCTGTCCGCTCTCCCCGCTGCTGTTTGCGCTGGCCATAGAGCCGCTGGCGATTGCGCTGAGAGCCGCAAAGGGATGGAAGGGGATGGTTAGGGGCGTGGTGGAACATAGGGTTTCTCTCTATGCGGACGACCTGCTCCTGTACGTGTCGGACCCATTGGCTGGGATGGAAAGTATACTGGAAACATTGTGGAAATTCGGCCAGTTCTCAGGGTACAAATTTAATATGGCCAAGAGTGAAATGTTTGTGGTTCAGGCAAGGGGCCAGGAGAACAGATCGAGGGGGCTACCATTTAGGCTGGTTGAGGAACATTTCCGGTACTTGGGGATCCAGGTGGCGCGAGACTGGGGCAGGCTGCACAAGTTAAATTTGACCAGGGTGGTGGAGCAAATGAAGGGAGAGTTTAGAGATGGGGTGCACTCCTGCTGTCGCTGGCAGGGAGGGTGCAGACTGTAAAGATGACAATCCTCCCTAGATTCCTGTTCATTTTTCAGTGCCTCCCGATCTTTATCCCGCAGTCCTTCTTCAAAAGGGTCAACAAGATGATCATGAGCTTTGTCTGGGCGGGAAAATCCCCGCGGGTGAAGAAGGCAATGCTTGAGAGGAGCTGCAGCGAGGGAGGGCTGGCATTGCAGAGTCTGATTAACTATTACTGGGCGGCTAACATCGCTATGATAAGGAGGTGGATGGTGCGTACGGGGTCTATCTGGGAGCGGGTGGAGGCGGCTTCGTGCAGGGGCACCAGCTTGGCAGCCCTGGTCACGGCTCCTCTACCGCTGCCGCCGGACAGGTACTCCACCAGCCCAGTAGTGGTGGCGACCCTGTGGATATGGGGCCAGTGGAGGAGGCAGGTAAGGGAGGTGGGGACGTCTGTTTGGGCGCCAATCTGCGACAACCATCGGTTTGCCCCCGGGAGTATGGATGGGGGGTTTCGAGCATGGCGGCGGGCGGGGGTGGGGAGGGTGGGCGATATGTTCCTGGAGGGGAGCTTTGCAAGTTTGAGGAGCTTGGAGGAGAAATTTGGTCTGGTAAGGGGAAACTATTTCAGGTACCTACAGTTGCGGGACTTTGTCCGTAGACTGTTCCCATCCTTCCCACGCCTCCCGCCAATGGGGATCCAAGACCGAATAGTCTCTAGGGGGGGGAAGGAGGGGAGGGTAGAGTCTCTGATATTCATAAGGTGCTCATGAGGGGGAAAGGGTCCCAGACGGAGGAATTGAAACTCAAATGGGAGGAGGAGCTAGGCGGGGAAATGGAGGACGGGCTCTGGGCAGAAGCCGAGTAGGGTAAATTCGACCACAACATGTGCCAAGCTCGGCCTGATTCAGTTTAAGGTTGTTCACCGGGCCCACATGACGGTGGCTCGGATGAGCAAATTCTTTGGGGTAGAGGACAAGTGCGCTAGGTGTGCAGGAGGACCAGCGAACCACGTACACGTTTTGGGCATGTCCATGCTTAGGGGGTACTGGGAGGGATTTGCGGGGATCATGTTCCGGGTGCTAAAAACGATGGGTCCAGGGGTGGCAATTTTTGGGGTTTCGGAGGAACCGGGAGTCCAGGTCTAGAAAGAGGCCGATGTTTTGGCCTTTGCTTCCCTGATAGCCCGGCGACGAATATTATTGGCATGGAGGGACTCAAAGCCCCCGAAGACTGAGCTGTGGCTTTCGGACATGTCGAGTTTTCTGGGTATGGAAAAAATTAAGTTCGCCTTGAGGGGATCTATACAGGGGTTCGCCCGAAGGTGGCAACCATTCATTGACTTCTTTGCGGGAGAGTGAGCGTCAGCAGGGGGTGGGGGGGGGGTTAGAGTAGAGTAGAGTAGGAGGGATAAATTGGCGGGTAGTGACGATGGGAGAGGAGCGGGCATGTGCAGTATGGTACGATTGAAGTTTTGAATGTACATGGATGTTTGCACATTTTTGCCTATTTTGCTTTCTTTTCGTTGATGTCTGTAACTGTTTACAATGCCGAAAAACTACCTCAATAAAACTGTTTGTTTAAAAAAAAACTTTCAGCTGGACTGGAAGATCAGGGCAGTGGGCAGGGCTGGAAAATCCTGCCCCGAGAGAATGGACCTGAGAATATACCAAGATGGGTCAGTGGAAAGGTTTAACAGGAACTCAGTTCTGCAATTTGTTGGAGGAAAATGCACAGAATTATGGATTCACCATAATCGGTCTCCAAAACAGAAGAGCATGCAGTCCACTCTCAAGCAGGGAGAGCTTTTTCGTTGTTTGGGAGAGTGCAGCACACAAAGAAATAAACAGTTGTGTGCATGCACACAGCAATTGGAATTCTGCTTTTAGTTCTGGGCACTGCACCTCAGCTAGGATATGCTGGCCATGGAGAGGATGCAGCAGAGATTATCCAGAATGATACCGGGGTTAAAAGGGTTAAATTATAACTAGGCTTGTAATCCCCCGAGTACGAAAGATTAAGGAATGATCTAATTAAGATGTTTAAGATGATTAAAGGAATTAACATGACAGCTTTGGGAGAAACTATTTTCTCTGGTGTTGGAGGCCTGAACAAGGGGATGTAATCTATGAGCACAACTAATGCAAGACCATCCCAGCAATATTCAGGTGGTGTTACTGTCCCTGGACTAGCAATCCAGAGCCCGGAATTAATGGGGACATGGGTTCAAATCATACCATGCCAGCAGGTGGAGTTTAAATTCAATTAATGCAAAATCTTGAATTAAAAGATGATTTCATGGTCACCATTACTAAGACCATGATCAATCGGCGCAAAAAACCATATGATTCACTAATATCATTCCGGGAAGGAAATTTAACATCTTGACCATCATAGACTACATGCATCTCCAGATCCAGTGATGCAGCTCACTCCGAAATGGCCTAGCAAACCACTCAATTCAAGGGATAGGCAATAAATGTTGGCCCTCCCAGCGATGCCACAACTAGTGGAATAATAAAGAAAAGTCAACATTCCAACTCTTGTCCTGCCGCACCCCACCCACTCACACAGAGAGAAAGATGTTGAGGCCAGCCGTAACTTGAAAATTTCAAAATGGAGAGTGATCAGGATTTTGTGTGTTTGGGATATTTATTAAGGGTTACAGAACTAAGGCAGCAAGATGTGTTGAGGTAGAGACGGATTACAACCCAAATGAATGTAAACAGATTTGAGGGTTCAGTCACCTACTCCTGTTCCAATGCACTGTTATCAAGCATTACTGCCATATGACCATTCTACCATTGTTGAATGCGGGGGACAGCGCGGTAGCATTGTGGATAGCGCAATTGCTTCACAGCTCCAGGGTCCCAGGATCGATTCCGGCTTGGGTCACTGTCTGTGCAGAGTCTGCACGTCCTCCCCCTGTGTGCGTGGATTTCTTCCGGGTGCTCCGGTTTCCTCCCACAGTCCAAAGATGTGCAGGTTAGGTGGATTGGCCATGATAAATTGCCCTTAGTGCTGGGTGGGGTTACTGGGTTATGGGGATAGGGTGGAGGTGCTGACCTTGGGTAGGGTGCTCTTTCCAAGAGCTGGTGCAGACTCGATGGGCCGAATGGCCTCCTTCTGCACTGTAAATTCTATGATATTCTATGGTTTGGTGAGATAAGGTAAGGTGGGAAGAGGTTGTGATGAATGGAGGAAATGTTTATATATATATATATATTTACACACACATAGTATAATATGTTTGGTGCAGTTGTGTTATTAAAAGAAAATTATGGTTAAGGTATCCACATTGTGTGTCTGCTAAAACTGTGATTAAGGGAGCAGCTAGGCAGGCTGCGATGTCACACATGGGAGTGGCTGGATCTGTTTTAGTTTCATTTTCAGCCCTGCCCTGTGTCTGTGTTTAGTTTAATTTACAGAGTTCTGCTCTGGGTTCGAAGGAAAGGAGTTGTGTTTCTCAGACTGAGTTCTGAAAACTTCTCTCCAAGGCTTTGTGAATAAATCTATAAATAAGTGTCATCTTATAAGTAGCATTTGACCCATATGTGGATTTTGTTTAATTGAAATTTAGAAGTTAACGGGAAGGTAAGTTCAAAGACCTTTCTTAAATTTTTTTTTAAGAATTGTTGAACTGTTAATTGAAAAGCTGTTTTTTCCTTGGATGTTAATGTGGTTAATACTGCGTTAAAATATAAAAGAACCCTATTTGTCAATGGAATTACTCCTGGAGGTGAAATCATAGTTTACAAATTGAAAAATTGTTAGGGTTTCTTGTCCAGTTTCCTAATATATATTGGGGGTCTGGTCCAGTACCGAAACAAGACTGATGTGGAGCAAAAGGAAAACACGAGCACAGCAAGGTTGGGCTGAATGTGCTTTTCTGTGTCATCAATTCTACAGAATGCCGAATAACATTCGATATACACGAACACAAACAAAGCAAAAAAAGTGAGTGCAAAGTCAAAATATTTTGTAGGACACCAATGTGGCCTATGTACACAGATCTAAGTCCACATGTTAGCATCCTTGTAAAACTGAGATATTGAAGTTAATATTCCTCACCAACAGACTCAAATTTTTATACTAAATTCTCTTATAGCTTGCCTTGGAAGTTGTCAACATTTTCATTTACACTGCAGAATACATATTTGATGAATAGCAAGCTCGTACTGTACATGATCACACCTAATAATAATAACCTTTTTTAGGTGTCACAAGTAGGCTCACATTAACACTGCAATCAAGTTACTGTGAAAAGCCCCTAGTCACCATACTCTGGCGCCTGTTCGGGTACACGGAGGGAGGATTCAGAATGTCCAATTCACTTAACAAGCATGTCTTTCTGGACTTGTGGGCGGAGGCCAGAGCACGGAGGAAACCCACGCAGAGGGAGAAGGAGCAGACTCCGCAAAGTCACCCAAGCCAGGAATCGAACCTGGGTCCCTAACGCTGTGAAGCAACAGTGCTGACCACTGTGCTAATAATGCTCATAAGTAATTCCTTACATATGAATTAGGAGTCGGCCACACAGCCCCTCGAGCCTGCTCCACCCTTGAACAAGATAATGGCTGATGTATTTTCTTATTTTCAGAATAAGCTGATATTGAATGCTTCAGCAGCAAACATCTTTTGCAGTGTCTCAGGTGGTGTACTGACCAGTTTTCTCTCTCCAGCTGATTTTAGCTTCTCCTGGATTTTCATGGTGGTCTGGCGCATGCGCTGAATCTCCTCCTGCTGTTTCAGGATCAGCTGCCTCTCCTTACGAGCGGCTCTGTTGGCTTCTTGGAGACGCTTGATTTCAGCCTGTGGCAAAAGTGCGGGCAGGTCAGAGAAGAGAAACAAAATGTGAAACGGGGCTGTAGACTGTTCAGTGCACTTTGCAATGTGGAACGCGGTTTACGCGCACTGTGCAATGTGGATAGCTGTTCACGCGCACCGTGCAATGTGGAACGTGGTTTACGTGCACCATGCAATGTGGAAAGCTATTTACACGCACCGTGCAATGTGGAAAGCTGTTGACGTGCACTGTGCAATGTGGAAAGCTATTTACGCGCACCGTGCAATGTGTAACGCGGTTTACGCGCACTGTGCAATGTGGAAAGCTGTTTACGCGCACCGTGCAATGTGAAAAGCTGTTCAAGCGCATCGTGCAATGTGGAAAGCTATTTACGCGCACCGTGCAATGTGGAACGCAGTTTACGCGCACTGTGCAATGTGGAAAGCTGTTTACGCGCACCGTGCAATGTGGAAAGCTGTTCAAGCGCATCGTGCAATGTGGAAAGCTATTTACGCGCACCGTGCAATGTGGAACGCGGTTTACGCGCACTGTGCAATGTGGAAAGCTGTTTACGCGCACCGTGCAATGTGGAAAGCTGTCCAAGCGCATCGTGCAATGTGGAAAGCTGTTTACGCGCACCGTGCAATGTGGAACGCGGTTTACGCGCACCGTGCAATGTGGAAAGCTGTTTACGCGCACCGTGCAATGTGGAAAGCTATTTACGCGCACCATGCAATGTGGAAAGCTGTTTGCGCGCACCATGCAATGTGGAAAGCTGTTCAAGCGCATCGTGCAATGTGGAAAGCTGTTTACGCGCACCGTGCAATGTGGAAAGCTGTTTACGCGCACCGTGCAATGTGGAAAGCTGTTTACACGCACTGTGCAATGTGGAACGTGGTTTACGTGCACCGTGCAATGTGGAAGGCTGTTTACGCGCATCGTGCAATGTGGAACGCGGTTTACGCGCACCTTGCAATGTGGATAGCTGTTCACGCGCATCGTGCAATGTGGAAAGCTGTTTACGCGCACCGTGCAATGTGGAAGGCTGTTTACCCGCACCGTGCAATGTGGAAAGCTGTTTACGCGCACCGTGCAATGTGGAAAGTTGTTTACACGCATCGTGCAATGTGGAAAGCTGTTTACGCGCACCGTGCAATGTGGAAAGCTGTTTACGCACACCTTGCAATGTGGAAAGCTGTTTACGCGCACCTTGCAATGTGGATAGCTGTTCACGCGCATCGTGCAATGTGAAAAGCTGTTTACGCGCACCGTGCAATGTGGAAGGCAGTTTACGCGCACCTTGCAATGTGGAAAGCTGTTTACGCGCATTGTGCAATGTGGATCGCGGTTTACGTGCACCGTGCAATGTGGAAAGCTGTTTACGTGCACCGTGCAATGTGTAAAGCTGTTTACGCGCACCGTGCAATGTGGAACGCGGTTTATGCACATTGAGCAATGTGGAACGCGGTTTACGCGCGTCGAGCAATGTGGAAAGCATTTACTGTGCAATGTGGCAAGCTGTTTACGTGCACCGTGCTCAGGTGCACCATGCAATGCGGGAAACGGTGTTCAGTAGCACCTTGCAATATAGAAAATGGTGTTCAAACGCACCGTGCAATGTGGAAAAGTGTGTTCAGAAGTACTGTAGAATGTGGAAATCTGTTGACCTGCACTGTGCAATGTGGAAAACGGAGTTCAGGTTCAGGGTGCAATGCAGAAAACTGGGTTCAGGCGCACCATGCAACATAAAAAACTGAGTTCAGGTGCACCGTGCAATGTGAAAATCTGTTGATGCGCACCATGGAATGTGGAAAACTACGTTCAGGCACACCATGGTCCTCCCTCTGCAACTGGATCCTCAACTTCCTGATCCATAGGCCACAATCAGCACCTCCTCCACAATAGTCCTCAATACCGGGGCCCCACAAGGCTGTGTACTTAACCCCCTACTATGCTTCCTATACACACACAACTGTATGGCAAAATTTGGCTCCAACTCCATCTACAAGTTTGTTGATGACACGACCGTAGTGGGTCGGATCTCAAATAACAATGACTCAGATTACAGGAGGGAGACAGAGAACTTAAGAGGCATGGTGTAATGACAACAATCTCGCCCTCAACGTCAGCAAAACTAAGGAGCTGGTCATTGATTTCAGGAAGCAAAGTATCATCCACACCAGTCTGCATCAACGGTGCCGAGATGGAGATGGTGGACAGCTTCAAATTCCTAAGTGTGCACATCACCAACAATCTGGTCCTGGTCCACCCACTCGATGCCACGACTAAGAAAGCACACCAGCACCTTTACTTCCTCAGGTAATTAAGAAACTTTGTGGCGTAGAATAGGGGCTCAATTAGGCGGGTCTTGGCGGGATGGGAGTCGGTGATTGCACTATGTTTATTGTTCTTTGTACATTGTTTTATACTGTTGTTGTTTGTAATGCCAAAAATGCCTCATTAAAATTGTTTTTATTTAAAAAAAAGAGACTTCGGCATGTCCATATTGACACTCACCAATTTTTACAGATGCACCATAGAAAGCATCCTATATGGCTGCATCTCAGCCTGGTATGGCAACTGCTCGGCCCAAGACCATAAGAAACTACAACTAGTGCCTTGGGAAAGCGGGTAGCATAATCAAAGACCCCTCCCACTTGGGTTATTCTCTCTTCCAACCTGTTCCATCGGGCAGGAGATACAAAAGTCTGAGAACACACACAGATTCAAAAACAGTTTCTTCCCTGCTGTTACCAGACTCCTGAATGACCCTCTTATGGACTAAACTGATCTATCCACAAATCCTCGCCATCGAGTAGTACTACATTCTGTATGCTTCACCCGATGTCTGTATCGATACATTGTCTGCGTGGGTTTCCTCCGGGTTCCGGTTTCCACCCACAGTCCAAAGACGTGTAGGTTAGGTGGATTGGCCATGATAACTTTCCCAGTGACCAAAAAGGTTCGGAGGGGTTATTGGGTCACGGGGATAGGGTGGAAGCGCGGGCTTAAGTGGGCGGTGCAGACTTGATAGGCCGAATGGCCTCCTTCTGCACTGTATGTTCTATGTTCTAATAAATACCTAAAATATCATTAATGAGGGATATTAATTCCCCACTGTAGTGATTGGGTTGTAAACCTCTTTGTAAAGTGCAAAATCTCCAGATTTTCCTTGATATGCTAACAATAAATTATGGTGTATTGTGGGGTTACAGTATTACAACATTGTACTTTGCACGGTGCGCCTGAACACCGTTTTCCCTATTGCACGGTGCGCCTGAACACCGTTTTCCATATTGCACGGTGCGCCTGAACACCGTTTTCCATATTGCACGGTGCGCCTGAACACCGTTTTCCCTATTGCACGGTGCGCCTGAACACCGTTTTCCATATTGCACGGTGCGCCTGAACACCGTTTTCCATATTGCACGGTGCGCCTGAACACCGTTTTCCATATTGCACGGTGCGCCTGAACACCGTTTTCCCTATTGCACGGTGCGCCTGAACACCATTTTCCATATTGCACGGTGCGCCTGAACACCGTTTTCCATATTGCACGGTGCGCCTGAACACCGTTTTCCCTATTGCACGGTGCGCCTGAACACCGTTTTCCCTATTGCACGGTGCGCCTGAACACCGTTTTCCCTATTGCACGGTGCGCCTGAACACCGTTTTCCCTATTGCACGGTGCGCCTGAACACCGTTTTCCCTATTGCACGGTGCGCCTGAACACCGTTTTCCCTATTGCACGGTGCGCCTGAACACCGTTTTCCATATTGCACGGTGCGCCTGAACACCGTTTTCCCTATTGCACGGTGCGCCTGAACACCGTTTTCCCTATTGCACGGTGCGCCTGAACACCGTTTTCCCTATTGCACGGTGCGCCTGAACACCGTTTTCCATATTGCACGGTGCGCCTGAACACCGTTTTCCATATTGCACGGTGCGCCTGAACACCGTTTTCCCTATTGCACGGTGCGCCTGAACACCGTTTTCCCTATTGCACGGTGCCCCTGAACACCGTTTTCCATATTGCACGGTGCGCCTGAACACCGTTTTCCCTATTGCACGGTGCGCCTGAACACCGTTTTCCCTATTGCACGGTGCCCCTGAACACCGTTTTCCATATTGCACGGTGCGCCTGAACACCGTTTTCCATATTGCACGATGCGCCTGAACTCCGTTTTCCCTATTGCACGGTGCGCCTGAACACCGTTTTCCATATTGCACGGTGCGCCTGAACACCGTTTTCCCTATTGCACGGTGCCCCTGAACACCGTTTTCCATATTGCACGATGCGCCTGAACTCCGTTTTCCCTATTGCACGGTGCGCCTGAACACCGTTTTCCCTATTGCACGGTGCGCCTGAACACCGTTTTCCCTATTGCACGGTGCGCCTGAACACCGTTTTCCCTATTGCACGGTGCGCCTGAACACCGTTTTCCATATTGCACGGTGCGCCTGAACACCGTTTTCCCTATTGCACGGTGCGCCTGAACACCGTTTTCCCTATTGCACGGTGCGCCTGAACACCGTTTTCCATATTGCACGGTGCGCCTGAACACCGTTTTCCCTATTGCACGGTGCGCCTGAACACCGTTTTCCCTATTGCACGGTGCGCCTGAACACCGTTTTCCCTATTGCACGGTGCGCCTGAACACCGTTTTCCATATTGCACGGTGCGCCTGAACACCGTTTTCCCTATTGCACGGTGCGCCTGAACACCGTTTTCCATATTGCACGGTGCCCCTGAACACCGTTTTCCATATTGCACGGTGCGCCTGAACACCGTTTTCCCTATTGCACGGTGCGCCTGAACACCGTTTTCCATATTGCACGGTGCGCCTGAACACCGTTTTCCCTATTGCACGGTGCGCCTGAACACCGTTTTCCCTATTGCACGGTGCGCCTGAACACCGTTTTCCCTATTGCACGGTGCGCCTGAACACCGTTTTCCATATTGCACGGTGCGCCTGAACACCGTTTTCCATATTGCACGGTGCGCCTGAACACCGTTTTCCCTATTGCACGGTGCGCCTGAACACCGTTTTCCATATTGCACGGTGCGCCTGAACACCATTTTCCATATTGCACGGTGCGCCTGAACACCGTTTTCCATATTGCACGGTGCGCCTGAACACCGTTTTCCATATTGCACGGTGCGCCTGAACACCGTTTTCCATATTGCACGGTGCGCCTGAACACCGTTTTCCATATTGCACGGTGCGCCTGAACACCGTTTTCCCTATTGCACGGTGCCCCTGAACACCGTTTTCCCTATTGCACGGTGCGCCTGAACACCGTTTTCCATATTGCACGGTGCGCCTGAACACCGGTTTCCCTATTGCACGGTGCGCCTGAACACCGTTTTCCATATTGCACGGTGCGCCTGAACACCGTTTTCCCTATTGCACGGTGCGCCTGAACACCGTTTTCCATATTGCACGGTGCGCCTGAACACCGGTTTCCCTATTGCACGGTGCGCCTGAACACCGTTTTCCATATTGCACGGTGCGCCTGAACACCGTTTTCCCTATTGCACGGTGCGCCTGAACACCGTTTTCCATATTGCACGGTGCGCCTGAACACCGGTTTCCCTATTGCACGGTGCGCCTGAACACCGTTTTCCATATTGCACGGTGCGTCTGAACACCGGTTTCCCTATTGCACGGTGCGCCTGAACACCGTTTTCCCTATTGCACGGTGCGCCTGAACACCGTTTTCCATATTGCACGGTGCGCCTGAACACCGGTTTCCCTATTGCACGGTGCGCCTGAACACCGTTTTCCCTATTGCACGGTGCGCCTGAACACCGTTTTCCATATTGCACGGTGCCCCTGAACACCGTTTTCCCTATTGCACGGTGCGCCTGAACACCGTTTTCCATATTGCACGGTGCGCCTGAACACCGTTTTCCATATTGCACGGTGCGCCTGAACACCGTTTTCCATATTGCACGGTGCGCCTGAACACCGTTTTCCATATTGCACGGTGCGCCTGAACACCGTTTTCCATATTGCACGGTGCGCCTGAACACCGTTTTCCATATTGCACGGTGCGCCTGAACACCGTTTTCCATATTGCACGGTGCGCCTGAACACCGTTTTCCATATTGCACGGTGCGCCTGAACACCGTTTTCCATATTGCACGGTGCGCCTGAACACCGTTTTCCCTATTGCACGGTGCGCCTGAACACCGTTTTCCATATTGCACGGTGCGCCTGAACACCGTTTTCCCTATTGCACGGTGCGCCTGAACACCGTTTTCCATATTGCACGGTGCGCCTGAACACCGTTTTCCATATTGCACGGTGCGCCTGAACACCGTTTTCCCTATTGCACGGTGCGTCTGAACACCGTTTTCCCTATTGCACGGTGCGCCTGAACACCGTTTTCCCTATTGCACGGTGCGCCTGAACACCGTTTTCCCTATTGCACGGTGCGCCTGAACACCGTTTTCCATATTGCACGGTGCGCCTGAACACCGTTTTCCATATTG
Organism: Scyliorhinus canicula; assembly: GCF_902713615.1. Taxonomy (NCBI): domain Eukaryota; kingdom Metazoa; phylum Chordata; class Chondrichthyes; order Carcharhiniformes; family Scyliorhinidae; genus Scyliorhinus; species Scyliorhinus canicula. Next base: position 125,092,007 of record NC_052149.1, on the reverse strand, counting down.
CACGGTGCGCCTGAACACCGTTTTCCCTATTGCACGGTGCGCCTGAACACCGTTTTCCCTATTGCACGGTGCGCCTGAACACCGTTTTCCATATTGCACGGTGCGCCTGAACACCGTTTTCCATATTGCACGGTGCGCCTGAACACCGTTTTCCATATTGCACGGTGCGCCTGAACACCGTTTTCCATATTGCACGGTGCGCCTGAACACCGTTTTCCATATTGCACGGTGCGCCTGAACACCGTTTTCCATATTGCACGGTGCGCCTGAACACCGTTTTCCATATTGCACGGTGCCCCTGAACACCGTTTTCCATATTGCACGGTGCGCCTGAACACCGTTTTCCCTATTGCACGGTGCGCCTGAACACCATTTTCCATATTGCACGGTGCGCCTGAACACCGTTTTCCATATTGCACGGTGCGCCTGAACACCGTTTTCCCTATTGCACGGTGCGCCTGAACACCGTTTTCCCTATTGCACGGTGCGCCTGAACACCGTTTTCCCTATTGCACGGTGCGCCTGAACACCGTTTTCCATATTGCACGGTGCGCCTGAACACCGTTTTCCATATTGCACGGTGCGCCTGAACACCGTTTTCCATATTGCACGGTGCGCCTGAACACCGTTTTCCCTATTGCACGGTGCGCCTGAACACCGTTTTCCCTATTGCACGGTGCGCCTGAACACCGTTTTCCATATTGCACGATGCGCCTGAACTCCGTTTTCCCTATTGCACGGTGCGCCTGAACACCGTTTTCCCTATTGCACGGTGCGCCTGAACACCGTTTTCCCTATTGCACGGTGCGCCTGAACACCGTTTTCCATATTGCACGGTGCGCCTGAACACCGTTTTCCCTATTGCACGGTGCGCCTGAACACCGTTTTCCCTATTGCACGGTGCGCCTGAACACCGTTTTCCCTATTGCACGGTGCGCCTGAACACCGTTTTCCCTATTGCACGGTGCGCCTGAACACCGTTTTCCCTATTGCACGGTGCGCCTGAACACCGTTTTCCATATTGCACGGTGCCCCTGAACTCCGTTTTCCCTATTGCACGGTGCGCCTGAACACCGTTTTCCCTATTGCACGGTGCGCCTGAACACCGTTTTCCATATTGCACGGTGCGCCTGAACACCGTTTTCCATATTGCACGGTGCGCCTGAACACCGTTTTCCATATTGCACGGTGCGCCTGAACACCGTTTTCCATATTGCACGGTGCGCCTGAACACCATTTTCCATATTGCACGGTGCGCCTGAACACCGTTTTCCCTATTGCACGGTGCGCCTGAACACCGTTTTCCATATTGCACGGTGCGCCTGAACACCGTTTTCCATATTGCACGGTGCGCCTGAACACCGTTTTCCATATTGCACGGTGCGCCTGAACACCGTTTTCCATATTGCACGGTGCGCCTGAACACCGTTTTCCATATTGCACGGTGCGCCTGAACACCATTTTCCATATTGCACAGTGCGCCTGAACACCGTTTTCCCTATTGCACGGTGCGCCTGAACACCGTTTTCCCTATTGCACGGTGCGCCTGAACACCGTTTTCCATATTGCACGGTGCGCCTGAACACCGTTTTCCCTATTGCACGGTGCGCCTGAACACCATTTTCCCTATTGCACGGTGCGCCTGAACACCGTTTTCCATATTGCACGGTGCGCCTGAACACCGTTTTCCCTATTGCACGGTGCGCCTGAACACCGTTTTCCATATTGCACGGTGCGCCTGAACACCGGTTTCCCTATTGCACGGTGCGCCTGAACACCGTTTTCCATATTGCACGGTGCGCCTGAACACCGTTTTCCCTATTGCACGGTGCGCCTGAACACCGTTTTCCATATTGCACGGTGCGCCTGAACACCGTTTTCCATATTGCACGGTGCGCCTGAACACCGTTTTCCCTATTGCACGGTGCGCCTGAACACCGTTTTCCCTATTGCACGGTGCGCCTGAACACCGTTTTCCATATTGCACGGTGCGCCTGAACACCGTTTTCCATATTGCACGGTGCGCCTGAACACCGTTTTCCATATTGCACGGTGCGTCTGAACACCGTTTTCCATATTGCACGGTGCGCCTGAACACCGTTTTCCCTATTGCACGGTGCGCCTGAACACCGTTTTCCCTATTGCACGGTGCGCCTGAACACCGTTTTCCCTATTGCACGGTGCGCCTGAACACCGTTTTCCCTATTGCACGGTGCGCCTGAACACCGTTTTCCATATTGCACGGTGCGCCTGAACACCGTTTTCCCTATTGCACGGTGCGCCTGAACACCGTTTTCCCTATTGCACGGTGCGCCTGAACACCGTTTTCCCTATTGCACGGTGCGCCTGAACACCGTTTTCCCTATTGCACGGTGCGCCTGAACACCGTTTTCCCTATTGCACGGTGCGCCTGAACACCGTTTTCCATATTGCACGGTGCGCCTGAACACCGTTTTCCATATTGCACGGTGCGCCTGAACACCGTTTTCCATATTGCACGGTGCGCCTGAACACCGTTTTCCATATTGCACGGTGCGCCTGAACACCGTTTTCCCTATTGCACGGTGCGCCTGAACACCGTTTTCCATATTGCACGGTGCGCCTGAACACCGTTTTCCATATTGCACGGTGCGCCTGAACACCGTTTTCCCTATTGCACGGTGCGCCTGAACACCGTTTTCCCTATTGCACGGTGCGCCTGAACACCGTTTTCCATATTGCACGGTGCGCCTGAACACCGTTTTCCCTATTGCACGGTGCGCCTGAACACCGTTTTCCATATTGCACGGTGCGCCTGAACACCGTTTTCCATATTGCACGGTGCGCCTGAACACCGTTTTCCATATTGCACGGTGCGCCTGAACACCGGTTTCCCTATTGCACGGTGCGCCTGAACACCGGTTTCCATATTGCACGGTGCGCCTGAACACCATTTTCCATATTGCACGGTGCGCCTGAACACCGTTTTCCATATTGCACGGTGCGCCTGAACACCGTTTTCCCTATTGCACGGTGCGCCTGAACACCGTTTTCCATATTGCACGGTGCGCCTGAACACCGTTTTCCCTATTGCACGGTGCGCCTGAACACCGTTTTCCCTATTGCACGGTGCGCCTGAACACCGTTTTCCCTATTGCACGGTGCGCCTGAACACCGTTTTCCCTATTGCACGGTGCGCCTGAACACCGTTTTCCATATTGCACGGTGCGCCTGAACACCGTTTTCCATATTGCAACGGTGCGCCTGAACACCGTTTTCCCTATTGCACGGTGCGCCTGAACACCGTTTTCCATATTGCACGGTGCGCCTGAACACCGTTTTCCCTATTGCACGGTGCGCCTGAACACCGTTTTCCATATTGCACGGTGCGCCTGAACACCGTTTTCCCTATTGCACGGTGCGCCTGAACACCGTTTTCCCTATTGCACGGTGCGCCTGAACACCGTTTTCCCTATTGCACGGTGCGCCTGAACACCGTTTTCCATATTGCACGGTGCGTCTGAACACCGTTTTCCCTATTGCACGGTGCGCCTGAACACCGTTTTCCATATTGCACGGTGCGCCTGAACACCGTTTTCCATATTGCACGGTGCGCCTGAACACCGTTTTCCCTATTGCACGGTGCGCCTGAACACCGTTTTCCATATTGCACGGTGCGCCTGAACACCGTTTTCCCTATTGCACGGTGCGCCTGAACACCGTTTTCCATATTGCACGGTGCGCCTGAACACCGTTTTCCCTATTGCACGGTGCGCCTGAACACCGTTTTCCATATTGCACGGTGCGTCTGAACACCGTTTTCCCTATTGCACGGTGCGCCTGAACACCGTTTTGGATTTATTGTCACATGTACCAGGTACAGTGAAAAGTATTGTTCTGCGTACAGTCCAGACAGATCATTCCATACAGGAAAAAACATAGGACATACGATAGATACACGACTGGTTGAAAACCAGCTGTCCCTACCAACAAAATAGCTTAAAATCAGACACGGGGAGAACGTGCAGACTCCACACAGACAGTGACCCAGCAGGGAATCGAACCTGGGACACTGGCGCTGTGAAGCCACAGTACTACCCAATTGTGCTACCGTGCTGCCCGTTGGGTATTACCTGCTCCTGCTGCAGCCTGAGAAGCAACCCACGCTGTCTCTTACGGATGGGAGGCATCTTGTCATCTTCTCCTTTGTCTCTCAGGCGTCTGGTTAAGAGAAAATGTAGCAAATTCACACAGTGCAATGACACTCTAAAGTTCCAGATGATGTCAATCACCTCATGCTCAACTTGCATTTTTGCAGTTTTCACCACTGCTGAAATTAAAATGAAACTTTATGCAGGATGATCAGTGTTTAAGGAGCTGTGAAATAACAATCTCGCTGAAATGTTCCAACTTTAATGCCTTTTTATGTTTGTCATACCAAACTCAAGCTATTTTCATCAGAGGATACTCATTCTTGAATAACAAAGTTAAAAGTGGAAGCAATCCCCGAGAGAACTTACTTTGGTCAAGGTGATGCCCTCTTCAATGGTAAATAGAAGAATACTTGGAAAAAGATATGCTTTCTCTCCGAATGAGCTTAATTAGCACACCAGTCTATGGTACATGATGAATTCCAACTTACAAAACATGAATTAGCAACCTGTACCTCCAAGTGATCAGCATCTAAATTTTTGGTCTATTTTGCTCATTACTACATTAAGTCAATACAACAGGTAGTGATTAAGTTTTACTGTTTAGACACTAGCTCAGAGTCAGCAGAGCTCTCACTCCAAGTGTGAAGTGTCTCGCAGTTAAAAGGGTGTGTTTAATTTAATGAATGCCATTGGGGCAGAGTATGTAAGAACAAGTTAATAGCTGATGCTAAATGTATAAGTACAGCTGCATAGGTGAGCTACAGCCATTGTAAAGTGAGCAGGTTTTGTTAAGTCTGTTCCAGCTGAGTCAGGATCAATCTTGACCTGAACTATTCTCACCACAAAGAATGGGATAGGAAATACTAGGATCAGTATTCAGCTGGTATGTACAGCACCTGCATTATGCTCGCAAGCTAGATTGGGAGGCCTTTGCATAGGTGACAACAGAGGCAACCAGTCAAAGGGGATATTGATTTCTTATCTGGGATTACTATCTCTGGAAATTTCCAACATGGTTTTACTGACACCTCCCTTCCAGTCTCCCACATCTTTTGGGTGAATACCCAAGAAGTTCTGCAGTTTAAACTGGTGCAGTGACACTGGAGAAGGGAAAGCACAGCACATAAGCATGATCGAGTCCAACAGAAGTTCCAGCAATCATGTTTCAACCTTTGACAATCCTGGAATGCCATAGCCCAATATTCAGAATTTCTGTAAATACAAATTTCACCAAATTTCGCTGCATACATTTAATAATGGACTGGTAGGTGATTGAGAGATCAGGACAAATAATCCATAGAAAGTGAGTTTAAACTTCAGTTTTCTTTGAAGAAAATCTGGAGGTCACAGAATTGTTCACAGGAGACCATTTGGCCCATCATTTCTGCTGCAGGTCTCCAAACGAGCATTACGGCTTCGTGTCTTTTCCCCGTACCCCTGCATATTGTTTCTATTCAAGTAATCGTCTAATGCCCTCTTGAATGCCTCGAGTGGACCTGCCTCCAGCACACTTCCAGACAGTGCATTCCAGACCCAAACCACTCGTGTAAAAAAGTTTTCCTTACATCACATTTTCTTCTTTTGCAAATCACTTTAAATCTGTGCCCTTTCGTTCTTCATCATTTTACGAGCGGGAACAGTTTCTCCATATCTACTCTGTCCAGCCCCCCATGATTTTGAGCATCTCTATCAACTCTCCTCTCAGCCTTCTTCGCTCCAAGGAAAACAGTCCAAGCCTCTCCAATCTATCCTCATAACTGAAGTTTCTCATCCCTGGAATCATCTTGTACAACTCCTCTGCACTCACATCCTTCCTATAGTGTAATGATCAGAACTGTACACAATATTCCAGCTGAGGTCTAACTTGTGCCTTGTAGAGGTTCAGCATAACCTCCTTGCTCTTGCACTTTATGCCCCTATCAAAAAGCCCAGAATACCACATGCGTCATTAACTTCTCTCTCCACCTGTCCTGCCACCTTCAGTGATCTGTGCACCTAAACACCCAGGTCGCTCTGCTCCTGACCCTCTAAGAATGCCACCCCTTATTTTATATCGTCGTTCCATGTTCTTCCTACCAAAATGCTCACACTTTTCTGTATTGAACACCATCTGCCACCTATCTGCCCACACCATCACCTTGTCTGTGTTCTTTTGAAGTTTGTCTTCATAGTTTACAATACTTCCAAGTTTTGTAAGATCCACAAACCTTGAAATTGTTCCCTGCATATCAATACCTAGATCATTAATGTAGGTCAGGAAAAGCAACGGTCCCAATACTGACCCCTGGGGAACACCACTACACACCTTCCTGCAGCCTGAAAAATATTAACTGATCGTTACTCTCTGCTTCCTATTATTCAGCCAATTTTGTATCCACATTGCTATTGTCCCTTTTATTCCAAGAGCTATAACTTTTCTCAGAAGTCAGTTGTCAAGGTGATTGTCCCTTTTAAGGGCAACACATCAGAAAGGGTCACTGGCTTAGGGGACCATTGGGACGGAGATGGGGAATCACTCCAGGCGGTGGAGTCTGCTCTGGGGCAGACGACATGTAGGGGGGTCCAGGGCAGCCGCGTTGACCTCTGGCCTCTGTACAGTTTTTCTTGTTAGACCGTAAGACACAGGAGTAGAATTACGCCATTTGGCCCATCGAGACTGCTTCACCATTCAATCATGCCTGATATGTTTCTCAGCCCTATTCTCCTGCCTTCTCCCCATAACCCTTGATCCCCTTATGAATCAAGAGCCCATCCATCTCAGTTTTGAAAACACTCAAGTGACTTGGTCTCCACAGCCTTCTGAAGCAATGAGTTCCACAGATTCACCACCCTCTGGCTGAAGAAATTTCTCCCCATCTCGGTTTTAAAGGATCATCCCTTCAGTCTGAGCCCGTGCCCTGGGGTTCTAGTTTCTCCTACTACTGGAAGCATCCTCTCCATATCCACTATCCAGGCCTCTTAGTGTTCTGTGAGTTTCAATGAGATCCCCCCTCATCCTTCTAAACTCCAACGAGTACAGAGCCAGAATCCTCAACCACTCCTCATATGACAAGTCCTTAATTCTTCTGAACCTCCTCTGGACCCTCTGCAAGGCAAAAGCATCCTTCCTTAGATACGGGGACCAAAACTGCTCACAATACTCCAAATGGGGTCGGACCAGAGTCTTATACATCCTCAACTGTACAACCCTGTTCTTGCATTCTAGCCCTCTCAACATGAATTCTAATATTGCATTTACCTTCCGAGCTGCCAAGTGAACCTGCATGTTAACCATAAGAAAATCCTGAACTAGGACTCCCAAGTTCGTTTGCCCTTCAGATTTCTGAAGCCTTTCCCATTTAGAAAATAGTCTATGCCTCTATTCTTCTTAGCAAAGTGCATAAACTCACTTCCACATTGTATTCCATCTGCCACTGCTTTGCCCACTCTCCTAACCTGTCCAGGTCCTTCTGCAGCCTCCCTGCTTCCTCAACACAATCTGTTCCTCTACATATCTTTGTATCATCTGTAAACTTAGCAATAATGCCCTCAGTTCCTTCTTCCAGATCAGTAATGTATATCGTGAATAGCTGTGGTCCCAACACTGACCCCTAGTCACTAGTCGCAAACTGCCTTCCTGAAAAGGACCCCTTTATCCCCACTCTCTGCCTTCTGCCAGTCAGCCAATCCTCTATCCATGCCAGTACGTTGCAAATTTCACAATCTGTTGCCCCCATAGCACTACTCTGGGTCTTTGGATTACTTGCAACGGATAGCAACGATAATCCAGGAAATTACAGGTCGGTGAGCCTTACGTCAGTGGTAGGGAAATTATTGGAGAGGTTGCTTCGAGACAGGAATTACTCCCATTTGGAAGCAAGTAGACATATTAGCGAGGTAGCATGGTTTGGGGGAAGGGGTGGTCATGTCTCAGGAACTTGATAGGGTTTTTTGAGGAAGTGATGATGATGATTGATGAAGGTAAGGCAGTAGATGTTGTCGATATGAATTTCAGTAAGGCGTTTGACAAGATCCCTCATGGCAGACTGGTACAGAAGGCAAAGTCACAAGGGATCCGAGATGGGCTGTCAAGATAGATAAAGAACTGGCTTGGTGGAAGGGTGCTTTTCCGAATGGAGGGCTGTGACTAGTGGTGTTCCGCAGGGATCAGTGCTGGGACCTTTGCTGGATGTGGTGTACATAAATGATTTGGAGAAAAACGTAACTGGTCTGATTAGTAAGTTTGCGGATGACACAAAGATTGGTGGAATTGCAGACAACTATGAGGACTGCCAGACACAGCAGGATATAGATTGGTTAGAGAATTGGGCGGAGAGATGGGAGATGGAGTTTAATCCAGACAAATGTGAGGCAATGCATTTTGGAAGGTCTAATGCAGGTAGGAAATGTACAGTAAATGGCAGAACCCCTCAGAGTATTGACAGGCAGAGGGATCTAGGTCCACAGGTCAACGAAAGTGGCTACGCAGGTAAAGAAGGTAGTCAAGAAGGCATATGGCTTGCTTGCCTTCATCGGCCAGGGCATTTAGTACAAAAATTGGCAAGTCATCCTGCAGCTGTATAGAACTTTAGTTTGGCCACACTTGGAATATAATGTTCAATTCTGGTCACCACACCACACTTCCCGTACCAGCCTCCCCGGACAGGCGCCGGAATGTGGCGACTAGGGGCATTTCACAGTAACTTCATTGAAGCCTACTCGTGACAATAAGCGATTTTCATTTCATTTTCAAAAGAAGGATGTGGGGGCTTTGGCGAGGATACATAAGAGGTTTAGGTATGAGGAAAGGTTGGATAAACTCGGTTTGTTCTCACTGGAGGTTGAGGCGGCCTTAATAATAACCTTTATTGTCACAAATAGGCTTACATTAACACCGCAATGAAGCCACTGTGAAAACCCCCTCGTCACCACGTTCTGGCGCCTGTTCAGGTACACAAAGGAAGGATTCAGAACGCCCAAATTACCCAAGTCTCTGGGAGCACCCAGAGGAAACCCAGGCAGACACAGGAAGAACGTGCAGACCCCGCCATGACAGTCACCCAAGCCAGGAATCGAACCTGGGACCCTGGCGCTGTGAAGCAACAGTGCTAAACACTGTGCTACCGTGCTGCCCCAGATGGAAGTCGACAAAATTATGAGTGGTATAGACAGTGGATAGTCAGAAGCTTTTTCCCAGGGTCCAAGAGTCAGTTACTGGGGGATATAGGTTTAAGGAGCGAGGGGCAAAGTTTAGAGGAGATGTGTGCGGGAAATGTTTTTACACAGAGGGTAGTGGGTGCCTGGAACTCGCTGCTAGTGGTGGAAGCAAGTACAATAGTGACATTTCAGGGGTGTCTTGACAAATGCATGAATAGGGTGGGAATAGAGGAATACAAGTCCCAAAGTGTAGAGGATTTTAGGTTAGATGGGCAACATGTTCGGCGCAGGCTTGGAGGGTTGAAGGGCCTGTTGCTGTGCATTTCTTGGTTCTTTTTACCCACCCCACCGACACACACACTCCCTCACACACGCACGCTCGCTCCCTCACACACGCACGCTCGCTCCATCACACACGCACGCTCGCTCCCTCACACACGCACGCTCGCTCCCTCACACACGCACGCTCGCTCCCTCACACACGCACGCTCGCTCCCTCACACACGCACGCTCGCTCCCCCACACACACGCTCGCTCCCTCACACACACACACGCTCGCTCCCTCACACACACACACACACACACGCTCGCTCCCTCACACACACACACACACACACGCTCGCTCCCTCACACACACACACACACACGCTCGCTCCCTCACACACACACGCTCGCTCCCTCACACACACACGCTCGCTCCCTCACACGCACGCTCGCTCCCTCACACGCACGCTCCCTCACACGCACGCACGCCCCCTCACACGCACGCACGCCCCCTCACACGCACGCTCGCTCCCTCACACGCACGCTCGCTCCCTCACACGCACGCTCGCTCCCTCACACGCACGCTCGCTCCCTCACACGCACGCTCGCTCCCTCACACGCACGCTCGCTCCCTCACACGCAAGCTCGCTCCCTCACAGCTCTCGCTCGCTCCCTCACACACACGCTCGCTCCCTCACACGCGCTCCCTCCTCACACACACGCTCGCTCCCTCAACACACCGCGCTTCCTCACACACACGCTCGCTCCCTCACACACACACGCTCGCTCCCTCACTCACACACTTCACTCCCTCACACACACAACTCACTCCCTCACACACACGCTCGCCCCCTCACAAACACACGCTCGCCTCCCACACCACCACCGCTCGCTCCCTCACACACACACACACACCACACGCCGCTCCCTCACACCACACACCTCGCTCCCCACACACACACGCTCGCTCCCTCACACACACACACCACACACACACACGCTCGCTCCCTCACACACACACACGCTCGCTCCCTCACACACACACGCTCGCTCCCTCACACACACACGCTCGCTCCCTCACACACACGCTCGCTCCCTCACACACACACGCTCGCTCCCTCACACGCACGCTCGCTCCCTCACACGCTCGCTCCCTCACACACACGCTCGCTCCCTCACACACACGCTCGCTCCCTCACACACACGCTCGCTCCCTCACACACACGCTCGCTCCCTCACACACACACACACGCTCGCTCCCTCACACACACACCCACGCTCGCTCCCTCACACACACACGCTCGCTCCCTCACACACACACGCTCGCTCCCTCACACACACACGCTCGCTCCCTCACACACGCTCGCTCCCTCACACACACACGCTCGCTCCCTCACACACACACGCTCGCTCCCTTCACACACACACACACAACACACGCCTCGCTGCCCTCACACACACACACGCTCGCTCCCTCACCACACACACACGCTCGCTCCCTCACACACACACGCTCGCTCCCTCACACACACACACACGCTCCCTCACACACACACACGCTCCCTCACACACACACACACACGCACGCTCGCTCCCTCACACACGCACGCTCGCTCCCTCACACACGCACGCTCGCTCCCTCACACACGCACGCTCGCTCCCTCACACGCACGCTCGCTCCCTCACACGCACGCTCGCTCCCTCACACGCACGCTCGCTCCCTCACACGCACGCTCGCTCCCTCACACGCACGCTCGCTCCCTCACACGCACGCTCGCTCCCCACACGCACGCTCGCTCCCTCACACGCACGCTCGCTCCCTCACACGCACGCTCGCTCCCTCACACGCACGCTCGCTCCCTCACACCATCACCGCACGCTCGCTCCCGCACACGCACGCTCCGCTCCCTCACACGCACGCTCGCCTCCCTCACACGCAACGCTCGCTCCCTCACAAGCCACGCTCGCTCCCTCACCACGCAGACGCTTGCTCCCTCACACGAACGCTCGATCCTCACACGCACTGCCGCTCCTCACAGCACGCTCGCATCCCTCAACACAACGCTCGCTCCCTCACACACACACGCTCGCTCCCTACACACACACGCTCGCTCCCTCACACACACGCGCTCATCACACACACGCTCGCTCCCTCACACACACGCTCGCTCCCTCACACACACGCTCGCTCCCTCACACACACACACACACACACACACACACGCTCGCTCCCTCACACACACACACGCTCGCTCCCTCACACACACACGCTCGCTCCCTCACACACACACGCTCGCTCCCTCACACACACGCACGCTCGCTCCCTCACACACACACACACACACACACACACACACACACGCTCGCTCCCTCACACACACGCTCGCTCCCTCACACACGCTCGCTCCCTCACACACACACACACACGCACGCTCCCTCACACACACACGCTCGCTCCCTCACACACACACGCTCGCTCCCTCACACACACGCTCGCTCCCTCACACACACACGCTCGCTCCCTCACACACACGCTCGCTCCCTCACACACACAAGCTCGCTCCCTCACACACACAAGCTCGCTCCCTCACACGCTCGCTCCCTCACACGCTCGCTCCCTCACACACACACACACACGCACGCTCCCTCACACACACACGCTCGCTCCCTCACACACACACGCTCGCTCCCTCACACACACGCTCGCTCCCTCACACACACGCTCGCTCCCTCACACACACACGCTCCCTCACACACACACGCTCCCTCACACACACACTCCCTCCCTCACACACACACTCCCTCCCTCACACACACACTCCCTCCCTCACACACACACTCCCTCCCTCACACACACACACTCCCTCCCTCACACACACACTCCCTCCCTCACACACACACTCCCTCCCTCACACACACACTCCCTCCCTCACACACACACTCCCTCCCTCACACACACACTCCCTCCCTCACACACACACTCCCTCCCTCACACACACACTCCCTCCCTCACACACACACTCCCTCCCTCACACACACACTCCCTCCCTCACACACACACTCCCTCCCTCACACACACACTCCCTCCCTCACACACACTCCCTCCCTCACACACACACTCCCTCCCTCACACACACACTCCCTCCCTCACACACACACTCCCTCCCTCACACACACACTCCCTCCCTCACACACACACTCCCTCCCTCACACACACGCTCCCTCCCTCACACACACGCTCCCTCCCTCACACACACGCTCCCTCCCTCACACACACGCTCCCTCCCTCACACACACGCTCGCTCCCTCACACACACGCTCGCTCCCTCACACACACACACACACACACACGCTCGCTCCCTCACACACACACACGCTCGCTCCCTCACACACACACGCTCGCTCCCTCACACACACACTCGCTCCCTCACACACACACACACACACACACACACACACACACGCTCGCTCCCTCACACACACACACACACGCACGCTCCCTCACACACACACTCGCTCCCTCACACACACGCTCCCTCCCTCACACACACGCTCCCTCCCTCACACACACGCTCGCTCCCTCACACACACACACACACACACACACACACACACACACACGCTCGCTCCCTCACACACACACTCGCTCCCTCACACACGCTCGCTCCCTCACACACACACACACACACACACGCTCGCTCCCTCACACACACACGCTCGCTCCCTCACACACACACGCTCGCTCCCTCACACACACGCTCGCTCCCTCACACACACGCTCGCTCCCTCACACACACGCTCGCTCCCTCACACACACACACACACGCACGCTCCCTCACACACACACTCGCTCCCTCACACACACGCTCCCTCCCTCACACACACGCTCCCTCCCTCACACACACGCTCCCTCACACACACACACGCTCCCTCACACACACGCTCGCTCCCTCACACACACACACACACGCACGCTCCCTCACACACACACTCGCTCCCTCACACACACACTCCCTCCCTCACACACACGCTCCCTCCCTCACACACACGCTCCCTCACACACACACACGCTCCCTCACACACACACGCTCCCTCACACACACACTCCCTCCCTCACACACACACTCCCTCCCTCACACACACACTCCCTCCCTCACACACACACTCCCTCCCTCACACACACACACTCCCTCCCTCACACACACACTCGCCTCCCTCACACACACACGCTCCCCTCACACACACACACGCTCCCTCACACACACACTCGCTCCCTCACACACACACTCGCTCCCTCACACACACACTCGCTCCCTCACACACACACTCCCTCCCTCACACACACACTCGCTCCCTCACACACACACTCGCTCCCTCACACACACACTCGCTCCCTCACACACACACTCCTCCCTCACACCACACACTCGCTCCCTCACACACACACACTCGCTCCCTCACACACACACTCGCTCCCTCACACACACACTCGCTCCCTCACACACACACTCGCTCCCTCACACACACACTCGCTCCCTCACACACACACTCGCTCCCTCACACACACACTCGCTCCCTCACACACACACTCGCTCCCTCACACACACACTCGCTCCCTCACACACACACTCGCTCCCTCACACACACACTCGCTCCCTCACACACACACTCGCTCCCTCACACACACACTCGCTCCCTCACACACACACTCGCTCCCTCACACACACCACTCGCTCCCTCACACACACACTCGCTCCCTCACACACACACTCGCTCCCTCACACACACACTCGCTCCCTCACACACACACTCGCTCCCTCACACACACACTCGCTCCCTCACACACACACTCGCTCCCTCACACACACACTCGCTCCCTCACACACACACTCGCTCCCTCACACACACACTCGCTCCCTCACACACACACTCGCTCCCTCACACACACACTCCCTCCCTCACACACACACTCCCTCCCTCACACACACACTCCCTCCCTCACACACACACTCCCTCCCTCACACACACACTCCCTCCCTCACACACACACTCCCTCCCTCACACACACACTCCCTCCCTCACACACACACTCGCTCCCTCACACACACACTCGCTCCCTCACACACACACTCGCTCCCTCACACACACACTCGCTCCCTCACACACACACTCGCTCCCTCACACACACACTCGCTCCCTCACACACACACTCGCTCCCTCACACACACACTCGCTCCCTCATACACACTCGCTCCCTCATACACACACTCGCTCCCTCATACACACACTCGCTCCCTCATACACACACTCGCTCCCTCATACACACACTCGCTCCCTCATACACACACTCGCTCCCTCATACACACACTCGCTCCCTCATACACACACTCGCTCCCTCACACACACACTCGCTCCCTCATACACACACTCGCTCCCTCATACACACACTCGCTCCCTCATACACACACTCGCTCCCTCATACACACACTCGCTCCCTCATACACACACTCGCTCCCTCATACACACACTCGCTCCCTCATACACACACTCGCTCCCTCATACACACACTCGCTCCCTCATTCAGTCCCTCGTTCAGTCCTGAATCCCCCCACCCCTACTATCATCATCCTTGGGGGGGGGGGGGTTTAACCATTCATCAGAAATTGAACTGGACCAGCCATATAAATACTGTGGCTACAAGAGCAGGTTAGAGGTTGGAAATTCTGGAGCTTAACTGATCTCCTGAACCAATCCAAGCCTGTTCACCACCTACAATGCACAAGTCAGGAGTGTAATGGAATTATCTTTACTTACCTGAATCACTGCAGCTCTAATAACACTCAAGAAGTTTATCATCCAGAACAATGCAGCCTGTGTGATTGGCAGCCCATCCATCATCTGAAGCATTCACTCCCTTCACAAATCGACCCACAGTGGCAGCCTTGTATACCATCTACTAGATGCACTGCGGCAACTCAAAACCTCCTTGGACAACACTTCCCAAACCCGCAACCTCTACCACCTAGATCGACAAGTGCGGCAGACACATGGGAACACCACCACCTACAGATTCCCCTCTAAGCCACACATCATCCTGACTTGCAACAGTATCACCGTTCCTTCACTGTCATGGGATCAAAATCCTGGAACTTCCTTCCCAACAGCACTGTGGGTGTACCTACACTAGATGGACTGCAGCGGTTCACCACCACCTTCTCAAGGCCAATTTGGGATGGGCAACAAATCCTGGCTTCATAGCCGGCGAAAGAATTTTATAAATCCTCTGATGTGGGTTAACACACTGTCAAATCAACACACGACAAAATCCTGGAACCCTAAGCATTGCAGCATTTGTGGGATTACCTTCACCATATGGGGATAGTCCATCATCACTATCTCAAGGGCAAGAGATGGGCAATATATACCAGCCTTCCCAAAGACTTCTAAATCTGGAAATTAATTAATTTTTTATTTTATTTTTTTAAATGATTTTAGACAATGAATCAATACTGACTTCATTCTAAGGCTGTTCCTTGACAGGGATAAGTAGAAATATGGAGTGATTGCCTGCAATGGGCAATCTATATAACAGACCCATGTAATGAGAAACAAAATGGCTTCCCCTTCCCCTGGGAAGTATTACTGGCATTGCAGCTCAGTTCCAAGACTGCAATTTTGAAAGGCTATTAAGTTTGACATCACTGCTTAAGATAGCTACTCACTTCTTCTGGTGCTCCAGCCAGGCCAGCTCTGCTTTGGTCTTTTCCTTCAAGGCCCGTTCACGCAGCTTGAGAAGTGAAACCTGGTGCTGGGCACGCATCTCCTCTTCCTTCATGTACTGTCGTACCATTTCCATGGTGAATTTGGAGAAACTGTCTTGTCCCCCGGAGAACGGCATGCTCAAATCATGCTGAGTGGTGGAAAGACAAAAAGACAAATATAACACCGAGTGAAGTCAGCTGCCTCCCATTGACCTAAATCAAACTTAGCCTCCCAAAAATAACAGTTTAGAGACCAGCAGTAACTAAAGTAGCTACCGGTACTAACAGACATGCCTGACACATGCTGTTACATGTATGAACTTGCCAAATTGTCTCAATGTTCATCAGGATTGGGGTTCATAGAGCATAGGACAGAACATAGAACATAGAATTTAAAGTGCAGAAGGAGGCCATTCAGCCCATCGAGTCTGCACCAGCCCTTGGAACGAGCACCCCCACTTAAGCCCCACACCTCCACCTTGTCCCCGTAACCCAGTAACCCCACTTAAACATTTTAGCATGATCAATCCACCTAACCTGCACATCTTTGGACTGTGGGAGGAAACCGGAGCATCCGGAGGAAACCCACACAGACACGGGGAGAACGTGCAGACTCCGCACAAAGTGACCCAAGCTGGGAATCGAACCTGGGACTCTGGAGCTGTGAAGCAACCATGCTACCCTCTGTGCTACTGCGCTGCCCCTTCATCAGGATTAGTGCGTGCTGGCAGCCACTATATAATTTAATCTTCCGTGAAGCACACCTAGGCCAGGATTCCAGCCACTCACTGATCAGCTGCCAGATTCCAAGAATGAGCCTACAACAAAATTGACAACTGAGTAGAGGTTGCTTTTGGAGAAATCGGGGATGGGTGGTTGTATTAACATAGGAGGCCATTTAGCCCCTGGACCCTATTCAGTCATTCAATGAGATAATAGTTAATGTACAACCTACCTTCTTGCTCAATTGCTCTTTTGTCCCATGTTCCTCAAGAACTTTGGTTAACAAAATTCTATCAATCTCAAATATGAAATTTGCAACTGATCCAAGATCAATTGCTGTTTGTATAAGAGTGTTCCAGATTTTGACCACCTTTTGTATGTTAAAGCTGTTTGAGACTACTGTTTTACACAAAATCCCCTTGTCCTAGACTCCCAGCTGGAAGAAATAGTTGCTCTTTCTCAAACCTATTCTCCTTAATATCCAGAAAAATTCAATGAAATCATCCCTTAACCTCGTAACTTCCAGGGAATATAACCCTAGTTTGTGTAATCTCTCCTCTTAATTCAAGCCTCAGAGTCAAGGTATCATTCAGGTAAATCTACCCAGCACTTCTGGTAAGGTTAATGTATCCTTTTTAAGGTGTGGTTCCCAGATTTGAGCACAAAATTCCAGGTGTGGGCTAACTAGGGGCTTAATTCAGCTAAAGTATGACTTCTGCCCCTTTGTATTCTAGTCCTCTAGATATACAGGTCAGAATTCCATTCACCGCTTTGATTATTTTCTGTAACTATTTAATGATCTATATACCTAGATTCCCCACTGCCAAGTCTCCTTGGAATGCCACGGTTTTTAGTTTCTCACCATCCAGAAAGTATTCTGTTTTATCCTATTTTGGTCCAACCTCACGTTTGTCTACATTGATATCCATTTGCCACAGTTTTTCCATTCACTTAATCTATCATTATCCCTTTATAATTCCATACTGCTGGGATCACTGCCCATCTATGTGCTATCAGCCAATTTTGGATACATGACTTTCTATTCCATTATCCGAGTGATAATAGTGAATAGCTAATGCTCCAACAAAGATTAATCGAGAACACCACCAATCACATGCTGCCATTTAGACTGTCTGCCCATTATCCTTAATTCACACCCTCCAGTATTTGATGCACCCATGCTGACTACTGGGCTTCCACACAGTCTTGTTACCATGCCTTCTCAACCAAAGAAATGAGAAACACGAGCAGCAGAAGGCCAGTCAGCTCCTCGAGTCTGCTCTGCCATTCAATTAGATCACGGCTGATCTGTTTCTGAACTCTCATCTCACACTTTGGTCCAGTAAGCCTTAATACCATTAACTAACAAAAATTTAGCAATCTTAGTTTTGACATTTTCAATTAACACCCGGTCTCAACAGCATTTTCTTGTGTGGGGGGGGGCAGATTTCCACTGCCCTAGTGTTTCTTGATATCACTTATGAACAGCTTAGCTCTAACTTTAAGGTCAAGCTCCCTTGTTCTGAGCCTGCATAAATAATTTCAATTTACCCTATTAAATCATTTAACTACCTTAAACATCTCAATTCGATCACCCCTTCATCTTTTTGCTGAAGGGAATACGAACCTAGTCGATATAACCTGTCTTCATTATTTAATCTTTTTAGCCAGATTGTTGTGGATAAATGTCACCTCAGGTCCAAACACAGAGAATTCCATTGATTGTCACCAATGGCACCCCTCCATCATACATGAACTCACTTTGATGACTGCGGAGGCCGATTGATCCCGAGCTATGTCCTCGTCTGAATCATCCTGTCGGCTGCGTTTCCTCTCCATGTTAAAGCGGCGGTGACTCTCTGATGGCAGAAGGGAACGGAAGGATTTTTCTTCAATCTCATCTTCGGTCATCGACTCGTCAAATTTAAGGGAGTACTCAGTGGCAATGGAGACGGACTCTGGGAAGACAATAGACAGTTTACAATGGGCAAAGAAAAAAAAAAACAGGCAACGTTCTAGGAAGGAATTTTGACTTTTCCATGCCAGTTTTAGCAATGTTAAAAGCATGGGCTGGAACCCTTGGATTAACTATTTGTTCAAGCAGCTGAGTTTGGTTAAAATAACTGCTTTGACAACAGATGTGTTTAAGGGGAAGTGATTGGAAGGTTGGCCAAATTCTAAAAAGTATAATTCAGACTCTTTAGAAGTTTAAGATGGTCTTGGGAGACCGTAGGAATCCATCGTAGACAGGTATACTGGTTCTAGAGCCACAAGAAAGTGAGAGGGGAGAGTTATTGGATGGTTGTGCCATGCCAGCAATAATGGCATAAAAGGACTTTTTCTAAAACAGCTATAAGGATCCTCATGTAAATCCTTGTCTGTCCCCAGTTTTCCTTTGTAGTTTTGGTTCTTTTCGGCTTTTATCATTTTTGTACCTGGACAATTACTGGAGCCTATGCCTTTAAGATGGATTTCCCCCTTTCTTTTAAAAAAAAAGGAAATTCCTGGCAAGATGTACTGTTTGGTCTGGCCACAGGAAACCCCGATAAAATATGCTGTTTGGTCTGGCCTCAGTGATGACACATTTTGATGGACTTGCACTGGCAGAAAATAAGCTACTTCTTTTCCTGGGTCTCAACTGTCACTCTATATGATTGGTGCTGTTTGGAATCTCTCTACTCTCCTGACGCAGGAGAACTGGTCACTGAGCTTTGTGGTGCTCTTCTGATTGGCTTCTGGTTATTTTGCAAAGTAAAGAGATCAAACAAAGAAACTTACAAACACAAGTACCGAGTCATATTTATTAAACCCAAATTGAATTACTGAATGACTGTGATGGGGAAATGCTAATCTCTCAAGGGAATAGAAGTGTACAACTGCATTGACCTTTGCAACATCGCACAAATAACTGCAGTGGATTGACTAAGTCCAATACACTGTTCTTGTAAGTGCCTGTCTCCTCAGTGAAGAAAGTGGATGAGTAACTGGATCACAAAATAAAACTAACAGGACCAAAATTAATTATTCCAATTGGCTTTTTAGATGTAGAGACTCAAGCATTTATTGTTCAATCCAGCGGGTCCCAAGTTGATTATGGTGGCCTCTTCCTTGACCAAATGCAGTCCATATGGTGAAGTTGATGCCAAAATGCATAGTTAGGGAGTTCCAGGATTCTCATCTTCCAGCAAAGATCCTAATGTCCTGCAGTTAATAGTGTTCATTTAGCTTGGAATCTGGGCTACTGGCATCTGGGTGAACTGTCTCTGCATTTTCAGCATCAAATCCAGCTTCTTCGGCCTAGCTGCAGAACCACAGGTTCAATTAAAATGGATTAAATTCTAGTTTAAAAGCAGATGGCCGGCTCATGGAATTTGAACTAACCAATGTCAGTGTACTGGTTAAAATTTGATCCATAATTTGCTATTTCCTTTAGGAGGGAGGGGAAATTTTCTTGATTCTGATGTAGACACATGTGATGAGTAGGGAAAAAGACGACTTTTCATTTCAGATTGAAGAACTCACCTTTCTCATCAGGTAACGAAGGCACACTGTCACTGTGGATCGCGTCGTCAGCTGCTGTGTGAACCTCCTCTTCAACAGAACTATTTCCCTTCTCGTGGCAGGAGGCCCTGCTCTCGGCTCTTTTCTCCAAGGAGGACAAGGAGGGGCTGTCTTGCCTACTGCTGCCGCTGCTATGGAAGTGACACAGAGATCAACATAGTTGCTATTAAAAAAGTATAATTTATTGTCAATTTCAATTTTGAATTGATGCCCTCTATGACAGAGTTTGGTAAAGATATCTATCATGTGCAGAACACAACAGTATCTTGTATTCTGACATCATAGAATAAGTCACAAGGTGATTCACATAAATGTAATCAGGCACAAATTGACATCAAGTCAAAGGATGAAATATTAGGAGGGCTGACCAAAACCTAGGTCAAAGGTACTTAAGCCCGTTTTAAAGGAGTTGTGGAGGCCAGCAAGGAGAGAATTTGTGGATCTGACCACTGAGCGGCTGAAGGCTCAGTTGTCGCGGGTGAGTGCGGCAGAAATAATACATGAGGCCATAAGAACTGAAGATATCTTACTGGGTGGCCTGGGGTAGAATAGCCAGTAAGAATTTCAAAAGAGAAGCAAGAGGAATGGAATATGGTGAGGTTTGATGAATACAGTTTTGGGAGGATCATTTGTAGATCTACATCAGTCAGGATTCCTGCAGCTGAACACCATGTAGTGGCCTTGCCCTTTGGAGGTGCCCCTGTCAACGGGCGAGTACAGGATCGATTCAGTGACCACACTGGAACTTAGCAGTTGGACAAACATACTGAATGTCCAACTGGACAAGCTATTAAAGGGCTGTTAGCATCAGGGACACAATATTCCACCAGGAGAGGTAGTGAGTGGGAATTGGAGTACAGTGGGCACTTCATAAGTCAATATACAAGTGTAGAAGCGGTTGCTATAAAAATTAAAACAACACCTTCGATCATGATGTTTGTATCTGGATGACTCAGATGGGCTGTCGAATGAAGCAGAGTAGTAAATTCTGGAATTGGGCAGTTTCTCCACAGGTCCATCTGATGTTGGGCTGCATTCACTCTTCCCGCTATGAAACCAAAAAAAAAAAGGTCAGTTCATTCCCAGCAAGTATCTTAATTCAATCTCTTCCAGTCATTGTAAACAAGCTAAAAAATTATTTCCAACAATTTTTCAGTGAAAACCACTTCAGTAAAGTCCCCTCCTGCATCAGTTCAATGGGGGAAGGGATTACGGGTGGCATAGTAGCACAGTGCCAGGGACCCGGTTTCGATTCCTGACTTGGGTCATTGTCTGTGCAGAGTCTGCACCTTCTCCCAGTATCTGCGTGGGTTTCCTCTGGGTGCTCCGGTTACCTCCCACAAGTCCCAAAAGACGTGCTTGTTAGGTGAATTGGACATTCTCAATTCTCCCTCAGTGTACCCGAACAGGCACCATAGCATGGCGACGAGGGGATTTTCACAGTAACTTCATTGCAGTGTAATGTAAGCCTACTTGTGACAATAATAAAGATTATTATTATAAAAACAGAAAGTGAAACAGAGTTAATATTGCATCCAAAAGGACTTCTTCAGAAGGATCATCTTCGATATCTTCTTCAAAGAGCAGTTATATAGGACTCGAAATGTTAACTGTGCTTCTCTCTCCACAGCAGTAACATTGGGCTATGCAGACAAGAAGGTCTGATCCCTAGTATATCAGCTGATTTTTTGTTTTTGATCCTGTTCTTTAGAACAAATCTTGCATAAGGGGACAGACAGACAACTCCCAAACTCCAATATGGTTTAATTGTCATGGATTAATTGGGCCTTAGATGGGTACACTGGGTACCCTTAACTCAGGCTGACTAACATACAGACACACTTGCCTAATGAGCTCACTAATCTATGGAATATTAGCATCATATTTGAAATTCAATTCCTCTCCAAAAGTAGCTTGTTCAGAACACTGTGGAATAAATTTGCTTTTGTACAGTCCACAGTGTGAAGGGCTTGGTGTACTTGCCAAATAAGATCACAAGAAATAGTGTTGGTAGGCCACGGCCCATCATGCCTGCTCTGCCATTTGATCAGATTATGGTCTTAACCTTACCCTTAGCTCGCTCGCCAATCAAAACTTTTACTCAGATCCAGGCAAGGAGGCAGGAGAGGAGACTGAGGGAGATGCTGTTCAAGGTGGTGGGAGGGAGTTTTAGGTAGCTGGGTATTTAAGTGGCACGGGACTGGGGTCAGCTTCATAAATTAAATTTCGGCAGATTGATAAAGCAGATGAAAGGGGACTTCCGAAGATGGGGCCTGCTCCCGCTGTCAATGGCGGATGAGCAGGTTTTTAGAGGAGGTGCAAGACAGGTGTGGGAGCTGTGGGGGAGGTCCTGCAAATCATGTGCATACGTTCTGGGCGTGTTCCAGGTTGAGGGGCTTTTGGCAGGGATTTACATGTCAGAGGTCCTGGAAGGGAGGGTGACTCCAAGTCCAGAGGTGGCAATATTTGGAGTGCCGGAAGATCCGGGAGCCCGGAGGATTTATGAATCGGAGCCCCCAGTTTGAGAGGGGGATGGGGGGGGTAGAAGAGATGCGGCGGTTCCTGGATGAGTTATAGTTCCCTGAGGTGGAGGAAGAACTGTGGGGCGAAGGTGGGGAAAGTCCCATTGGACTGGTGGAGTATGGGGGCAATGCAGGGAGGGAAGGCCCCGGACCTGGATGGGGTCCTTGTGGAATTTTATAAGTTATGGGGGGACCTGGGGCCTCTGCTGGTGAGGACATATAATGAGGCAAGGGAAAAGGGGTAGCTCCCCCGACATTGTCACAGGCGTCCATATCCCTAATACTGAAGAAAGATAAAGATTCAGAGCAGAGTGGTCCTGCCGTCCAATATCATTATTAAACATGGATGCCAAGTTGCTCATGAAGATCCTTGGCCCACTTATCGAGGACTGTGTGCGGGGGTAATAGGGGAAGACCAGGCAGGGTTTGGAAAGGGGATGCAATTGTCAGCGAATGGTAGGTGGTTATTGAACATGATAACGTTGCCCCAGAGGGACAGGATATGGAGGTGGCCGTGGCAATGAACATAAGAACTAGGAGTAGGCCATCTGGCCCCTCGAGCCTGCTCCGCCATTCAATGAGATCATGGCTGATCTTTTGTGGACTCAGCTCCACTTTCAGGCCAGAGGAAGCACGACACATGGCGGGGGGGCTGGCCAAGGAAAGGGGATGGCTGATCGGCAGGGGGGGGGGGGGGGGGGGGGGTGAAGTGCCCCCAACCAGGCTGATCACCTGGAATGTTAAGAGGGTTAAACGGGCCAGTGAAGAGGGTACGTGTGGTGGCACATTCGCGGGTTCTGAAGGCGGACATAGTCTTGTTGCAGGATACGCACCTGAAAGTGCAGACCAGGTTAGGTTAAGGAAGGGCTGGGTCAGTCAGGTCTTTCATTCGGGGCTTGATTCTAAGACGAGGGGGGGTTGCGATCCTGATTAATAAAAGGGTACAATTTGAGGCAGAGGGCACAGTCGTGGATGGGGATGGCAGGTTCGTTATGGTGAGATGTAAGCTCGAAGGGGTGAGAGTAGTCCTGGCCACTGTGTATGCCCCTAATTGGGACGATGTGGATTTTATTAGGAGGATGCTGGGGAAGATCCCCGACTTGGACTCGTGTCAGTTGATTATGGACGGGGACTTTAATACAGTCCTGGACCCGAGCCTGGACCGGTCATGCTCAAGAACAGGCAGGTTGCCAGCGATGGCAAATGAACTGAGAGGGTTCATGGAGCAAATGGGGGGAGCAGATCCGTGGAAATTTAGCCGGCCGACTGCGAGGGAGTTCTCGTATTACTCCCACGTCCACAAGGTGTATTCCCGAATTGACTACTTTGTGGTGAGTAGGGACCTGCTGGCCGGAATGGTGGGGGCAGAATATTCGGCAATTGCCATACCGGACCATGCTCCGCACTGGGTAGACCTGCAGTTTTGTAAGGACAACTTTCAGCGCCCACCATGGAGGCTGGAAGTTGGACTACTCGCGGATGAGACGGTGTGTGAGAGGCTGAGGAAATGCATGCAGAATTATCTGCAGGTGAACGATACTGGAAAAGTCTCGGCAGCGGTGCTCTGGGAGGCACTGAAGGCAGTGGTGAGAGGGGAGCTGATTTCAATCCAGGCATACAGGGACAGGACAGATAGGGCAGAGACGGACCGACTGATTAAGGAAATTCTACGGACGGACAGGAGTTACGCGGAATCCCCGAGGCCAGAGTTACTCAGGAAACGACAGAGGCTGCAGGACGAGTTTGGGGTGCTGACTACAGGCAAGGCTATAGAGCAGCTTAGAAAGGTAAAAGGCGTGATTTATGAGCGTGGGGAGAAGGCCAGTAGAATGCTTGCGCAACAACTGAGGAAGAGGGAAGCAGCTAGGGAAATAGGGAGGGTAGTGGATGGGGAGGATAATCTAGTGGGTGACCCAGCAGGGCTGAACAAGGTCTTTGGGGACTTTTATAGGAAGCTGTACACGGGGGACCGGGGGAGAGGAGGCGATTCCTGGACGGACTGACCTCCCGAAGAGTGGGGAGGGGGTTGGTGGACGGACTGGGGGCCCTGGTCAAGATCGAAGAGGTGTTGGGGAGCCTGAAGGACATGCAGTCGGGCAAAGCCCCGGGGCCGGACGGGTATCCGGTGGAGTTTTACAAAACATTTGCCAGGATAGTGGGGCCGGTGCTGGTCAAGGTCTTTAACGAGGCAAGAGACAGAGGGAGTTTACCCCCGACGATGTCGTAGGCCACCATCTCGCTCATTCTGAACCGGGATAAGGACCCGGAGGTCTGTGGGTCATACAGGCCGATCTTCTTGATCAATGTAGACGCCAAGTTACTGGCCAAGATTTTGGTGACCAGAATTGAGGACTGTGTACCGGATGTAATTGTGGAGGACCAAACCGGGTTTGTAAAGGGGAGGCAGCTGGTGGCCAACACAAGGCTGCTCAACGTGATTATAATGCCCCCGGAGAGTAGGGAAGTAGAGATACTGGTAGCCCTGGATGCTGAAAAGGCTTTTGACCGGGTCGAGTGGGGTTATCTGTGGGAGGTAATAGGACAGTTCGGGTTTGGGGCAGGGTTCATCGACGGCAGGAGAGTAGGCTGAAGGGGTTGCCGTTCAGACTAGTGGGGGAGAGTTTCCGATATTTGGGGATTCAGGTGGCACGGGACTGGGGCTGGTTGCATAAGCTCAACCTGTCCCGACTGGTGGAACAAGTGAGGGAGGAGGTCCGGAGGTGGGATGCGCTCCCGCTCTCATTGGCGGGGAGGATGCAGACTGTTAAAATGACGATTCTCCCGCGGTTCTTGTTTGTTTTTTAGTGTCTCCCCATCTTTATCCCGCGGTCCTTCTTGAAGAGGCTGAATAAAATTATTCTGGGATTTGTATGGGCAGGGAAGTTCCCGCGGGTGAAGAGGGTGATGCTTCAAAAGAACAGAGAAGGGCGGCTGGCGTTGCCGAACGTCAGCAACTATTACTGGGTGGCCAACATAGCAATGATAAGGAAATGGATGGTGGCTGCGGGGTCGGTTTGGGAGCGGATGGAGGCTGCTTCGGATCTGGGTCTAGTGGAGGAGGCATGTAGGGGAGATAAGAGCATCGGTGTGGACCACAATCTGCGGCAACCACCGATTTGCCCCGGGGATCATGGATGGGGGGTATCGACTGTGGAGGAGGGCGGGGATTGTGAGATGGGGGATCTACTCCTGGAAGGGAGCTTTCCGAGCACAAAGGTGCTGGAGGAGAAGTTTGGGCTGGCGAGAGGGAACAACTTTAGATACTTGCAGGTGAGGGATTTTGTACGCAGACTGGTGCCGTCCTTCCCACGTCTCCCGCCGAAGGGGAGGCAGGGCAGGGTAGTTTCTAGGGGAGAGGTGGGAGGGGGTAGAGTTTCAGACGTCTACAAGGAACTAATGGGAGCTGAGGATACGCAGACCGAGGACCTGAAGCTTAAGTGGGAAGAGGAGCTCGGGAGGGAGATGGAGGATGGTATTTGGGCAGAAGCCCTGAGCAGAGTAAACACGACCGCAACATGCACCAGGCTCAGCCTGTTCTAGTTTAAGGTCGTGCACCAGGCCCACATGACGGTGGCCCGGATGAGCAGATTCTTCGGGCTGGAGGACAAGTGTGCTAGATGCGCCGGAGGGCCGGCTAACCATGTACACATGTTCTGGTCGTATACCCCCTAAACTCAGGGGGTATTGGCAGGGATTCGCAGTTGTCATGTCCTAGGTATTGAAAACTGGGGTGGTAATGAGACCAGAGGTGGCAATCTTTGGGATTTCGGAGGACCCGGGAGTCCAGGAAGCGAGAGAGGCTGGTGCTCTGGCCTTTGCTTCCCTGGTAGCGCGGCGACGAATACTGTTAGCATGGATTGTTTTTTTTTTTTTTAAATCCTCCATGATAACTGCTGTACCATTTCTACATGCATCAATTATTTCTTTGTTTATTGCCTGCCCCATTATAATGTTATTATATGTTGGCCAAGAGACTACTCCTATCAGTGACTTTTTCGCCTTACTATTCCCGATTTCCACCCAAATGGATTCAACCTTATCCTCCATAGCACTGATGTCATCCCTTACTCTTGCCCAGATGTCATCCTTAAATAACAGAGCTACACCACCTCCCTTACCATCCACTCTGACCTTCCGAATAGTTTGATAACCTCAGATATTTAACTCCCAGTCTTGACCATCCTTTAACCATGTTTCAGTAATGGCCACTAAATCATAGTCATTCACGATGATTTGTGCCATAAACTCATTTACCTTATTCCGAATACCACGAGCATTCAGGTAAAGTACACTTATGTTGGCTTTTATACCCCTGTTTTGAATCTTAACTGCTCGATCAGTAACCTCTCCTAAGTTATATTTCCTCTTAACTTTTCTCCTAATTTTCCTTGTCGTTGAACCCATATCTTCATCTAACAACCTGCCGCATCGCTTACCATTTACGTTTTTACTTCCTGTTTTATTCCTTTTAGTATTACTGGGCCTATTCACTGAGCTCCCCTCAGTCACTGTACCTTGTACTGTCGCCCTTTTTGATTTTTGACTATGGCTTCTCTGCCTTACACTTTCCCCCTTACTGCCTTTTGTTTCTGTCCCTGTTTTACTACCTTCCGACTTTCTGCATTGGTTCCCATCCCCCTGCCACATTAGTTTAAACCCTCCCCAACAGCTCTAGCAAACACCCCCCCCACCCCCGGACATCGGTTCCAGTCCTGCCCAGGTGCAGACCATCCGGTTTGTACTGGTCCCACCTCCCCCAGAACCGGTTCCAATGCCCCAGGAATCTGAATCCCTCCCTCTTGCACCATCTCTCGAGCCACGCATTCATCCTATCTATCCTGACATTCCTACTCTGACTAGCTCGTGGCACAGGTAGCAATTCTGAGATTACTATCTTTTGAGGTCCTACGTTTTAGTTTAACTACTAACTCCCTGAATTCAGCTTGGAGGACCTCGTCCCGTTTTTTACCTATATCGTTGGTGCCCATGTGCACCACGACAGCTAGCTGTTCACCCTCTCTCCCCCCCCCCCCCCCCCCCCCACCCCCGCCACCCCCCCCCCCCCCTCCCCCCAGAATGTCCTGCAGCCGCTCCGAGACATCCTTGATCCTTGCACCAGGGAGGCAACATACCATTCTGGAGTCTCAATTGCGTTCGGATTGGATGTAGGGAAGGCTTTCAATTAGGTGGAGTGGGAGTATCTGTGGGAAATGTTAGGACGGTTTGGGCAGGGGTAGTGGATTGGGTCCTGCTGCTGTACAAGGTGCAGGTAGCGAGCGTGCAGACGATCCGGGTGAGCTAGGGGTATTTTGTGTTACATCGTGGGACAAGGCAGGGATGCCCACTCTTCCAGATGCTTTTTGCCTTGGCAATAGAGCCATTGGCAATGGCTCTTCGAGCATCGAGGAGTTGGAGAGGGATTGTGCGAGGGACAGAGTCTTGCTGTATGCATAGAACCAGTTGCTGTATACCACAGACCCCTTAGGGAGCATTGGCAGAATCAGGAGTATCCTGGAGACAGTTGGCCAGTTTTCCGGATACAAGCTAAATTATGGGGAAGAGTGAGATATTTCCAATCGCAGCCAGGGGCCTGCAGTTCAAGGCGGTAGGAGAAGCTTCAGATACTTGGGCATCCAGGTCGCGCAGGGATGGCCGCAGGGTGGCCAAACTGAACCTGGCTCGGTTGGGTGGAGCAGATGAAGGGAGATTTTTAGAGGTGGGAAATGTTGATACTGTCGCTGGCGGGGTGGGTGCAGACAGTGAAAATACAGTGCTGTCAAGGCTCTTATTTGTCTTTCAGAACCTCCTGATCTTCATCCCAAAATAATTTTTTTTAAGAAGGTTAACGCTTTGATTTTGGAATAAGTGTGGGCGAGCAAAACGCCATGGTTTAACAAGATGTTGTTGGAGCTTGGGGCAGGCTTGCTTTGCCAAATGTAATGAATTATTATTGGGAAGCTAATACAGCTATGGTTAGGAAGTGGGTAGTGGGGGGGAGGGAGAACGTGGAAGAAGATGAAGGTGGCCTCTTGTAGTGAAGCGGGTTTAGGAGCACTGTTGAAGGTGCCTCTGCCGTTCTCACGAGCCCGGTGGTGGTGGCGGCCCTGAGGGTATGGGGCTAATGGGGGCAGCATTGGAGGTTGGAAGGTGCCTCGGTGTGGGCACTGATCTGTGACAATCACAGGTTTACATCGGGGGCGCTGGATGAGAGATTTCCGGGATGGCGGTAGGTAGGGATCGAGAGGTTTGGGAACCTATTTGAAGGAGGCAACTTTGCGAGTTTCGAGGACCTGGAGGAGGACTATGAGCTGCCAGCACGAATTGTTTAAGATACTTACAGATTCGGAACTTTGAAAGGAAGCAGGTACCGTCCTTTCACGGTTTGCCGCTCTTGGGATTGGAGATCGAGGGAGCAAGTGGGTGAGGGTAAGGTGTCAGAGTTATAAGGAGCTAATGGACTAGGAGGGAGCCCCAATAGGAGAAGTCAAACGGAAATGAGAGGGGGAAATGGAGGCCTGGATGTGGGAGGAGGCCCTTAGGAGGCTAAATGGTTCCCCGTCATGTGCAAGGCTTCGCCTTATCGAATTTAAGGTAGTTCATAGGATGCATGATGGTGGCTAGGATGAAAAGGTTTTTTGAGGGGGTAGAGGATAGGTGTGGGCAGTGCGCAGGGAGGCCTGCAAACCATGTTCACATGTTCTTCGCATGTCCGAAACTGAAGGGGTTCTGGCAGGTGTTCACGGACGTAATGTCCGAGGTGTTGAAGGTGAAGTTGATCTCAAGTCCAGAAGTGGCGATATTTGGAATGTCGGAAGATCTGGGAATCCAGAGGGTAAGAGAGGCTGATGTCCTGGCCTTTGCCTCCCTGATAGCCCGGAGACGAATTTTGCGTGGGTGAAGGGACCTGGAGCCACCAAAATCAGGGGTGCGGATGAGCGACCTGGCAGAATTCCTGAATTTGGGAAAAATCAAGTTCGTCTTGAAAGGGTCAGTCAATGGGTTTGCCTGAAATCAGAAGCCATTCATCGACTTCTTCAAGGAGGATTGAGGTGTCAGCAGGGGAAAGAGGGGGGCGAATAAACAGGTTAAAATCAGGAAGACAGGATGGGAGATGGGGAAGGACAGAGAGGTTTGAGTGTTGATTAGCTTGTTATTTATTATGTTGTTCCTGTTTGTTCTTGCTGTTATGTATTTACTGTTTATGTAAATGCCTTAATTACAAATATATTTTGAAAAAATATTACTGGTCAGGTTCAGTTCTGGCTCTCAGCTGCTTCATGAAATCCGAATGCTGTTGTCTCTGTTGGTCCAACAGTGCAGTCACTGGCACTGCAGTTGCTCCACGAGATAGGTTCGTGGCCACAACAGTTGGGGATCCTGCTGCCATCTGCGCACACGCCAACTCAGTCATCTAAACAGAAAGAAGCTTTTATTAGTAGAACACAGATTAGAATGTTTTGGGAATCACAGAATGATACATCACAGCAGCCCACCATTCGGCCCATCGTGCATGCGCCAACTCTCTGAAAGAGCTAACCAACTAGTCCCTTGTTTTTTCCCACAACCCTGAAATCATTCCTTTTCACAGAGTATCCAAAAATCTGCTTCCATTTCCCTTTGAGGCAGGGTATATGCCTTCCAGCTCACCACATCTCTTCTCCCAAATAGCAATAAACAATTAAAATTGTACCATCCAGTGTTAAACGCTCACATCCTGACCACTATGATACTAATGGTTCAATTAAGTTTCCTTTTTACAGGGCAGCACGGTGGCGCAGTGGGTTAGCCCTACAGCCTCACGGCGCCGAGGTCCCAGGTTCGATCCCGGCTCTGGGTCACTGTCCATGTGGAGTTTGCACATTCTCCCCATGTTTGCGTGGGTTTCGCACCCACAACCCAAAGATGTGCAGGGTAGGTGGATTGGCCACACTAAATTGCCCCTTAATTGGAAAAAAAATGAATTGGGTACTCTAAATTTTTTTAAAAGTTTCCTTTTTTCTCTCAAAGGGGAGCAAGGTGCCAACGATGTTCTCGAGGTCTGAAATATTGTGAACAGTGCGAGATCCATGGGTCTACGTCCTGATTCAGAAAGCATCTATCTACCAATCTCAGCCATGCTGTCATGAGGAAAGCAATTTGCCATGTGAGTAAATGGAGGTCCACCACACGGCTTGTACTCTGCATCATTTTCTTCAATAAACTCTTCCACCTCCGTAACAGCTCTAGACTATCGGAGGAAAACAGCAGCAGCCAGAGCAGTGGCACCACGGCTGTCTCTGATGTTCAGCAGGGAGGGTCAAAACGCAGAAGAGCAGTAGTCATAGGGGACTCTATGATCAGGGGCACAGATACACGCTTCTGTGAACGTGAAAGTGACTCCAGGATGGTATGTTGCCTCCCTGGTGCCAGGGTCCAGGATGTCTCAGAACGGCTAGCGGGCATCCTGAAGGGGGAGGACAAACAGGCAGAGGTCGTGGTACATATTGGTACTAACGACATAGGCAGGAAGGGGCATGAGGTCCTGCAGCAGGAGTTCAGGGAGCTAGGCAGAAAGTTAAAAGACAGGACCTCGAGGGTTGTAATCTCGGGATTACTCCCTGTGCCACATGCCAGTGAGGCTAGAAATAGGAAGATAGAGCAGCTAAACACGTGGCTAAACAGCTAGTGTAGGAGGGAGGGTTTCAGTTATCTGGACCACTGGGAGCTCTGCCGGGAAGGTGTGACCTGTATAAGGACGGGTTGCATTGAAACTGGAGAGGCATAAATGTCCTGGCCGCGGGATTTGCTCGTGTCACACGGGAGAGTTTAAACTAGTATGGGAGGGGTTGGGTACCGGAGCAATAGGTCAGAAGGTGAAAAACTTGAGGGAGAACTAGGAAATAGGGTCACTAAGGTTCTGAAGAAGAGCAGACAGGGAGATGTTGCTGAAAACAGCGGGACTGGTGGCCTGAAGTGCATATGTTTTAATGCAAGAAGTATTATGGGTAAGGCAAATGAACTTAGAGCTTGGATTAGTACTTGGAACTATGATGTTGTTGCCATTACAGAGACCTGGTTGAGGAAAGGACAGGTTG
Organism: Scyliorhinus canicula; assembly: GCF_902713615.1. Taxonomy (NCBI): domain Eukaryota; kingdom Metazoa; phylum Chordata; class Chondrichthyes; order Carcharhiniformes; family Scyliorhinidae; genus Scyliorhinus; species Scyliorhinus canicula. The sequence continues at coordinate 125,059,833 of NC_052149.1, read as the reverse complement.
GCAGCTAAACATTCCAGAATGTACAAGTTTCAGGTGGGATAGAGGGGGAGGTAAAAGGGGTGGAGGAGTTGCGCTCCTGGTTCGGGAGAATATCACAGCTGATCTGCAGGAGGACAGCTCAGAGGGCAACGAGGCTATATGGGTAGAGATCAGGAAGAAGGGTGCAGTCACAATGTTGGGTGTTTACTGCAGGCCTCCCAACAGCCAGCGAGAGATAGAGGAGCAGATAGGTAGACAGATTTTGGAACGGTGTAAAAGCAACAGGGTTGTTGTGATGGGAGACTTTAACATCCCCTTTTAACTGGGACTCACTTAGTGCTAGGGGCTTGGACAGGGCAGAGTTTGTAAGGAGCAACCAGGAGGGTTTCTTAAAACAATACGTAGATAATCCAACTAGGGAAGGGGCTGGACTGGACCTGGTATTGGGAATGAGCTGGCCAGATGGTAGAAGTTTCAGTAGGGGAGCATTTCAGGAACAGTGACCACAATTCAGTAAGTTTTAAAGTGCTGGTGGACAAGGATAAGAGTGGTCCTAGGGTGAATGTGCTAAATTGGGGGCAGGATAATTATAACAATATTAGGTGGGAACTGAAGAACATAGATTGGGGGCGGATGTTTGAGGGTAAATCAACATGACATATGGGAGGCTTTCAAATGTCAGTTGAAAGGAATTGAGGACCGGCATGTTCCTGTGAGGAAAATAAATGAATAAATAATTGAGTACTCTAAATTTATATTTATAAAAAAAAGAGTATTGACAGTCAGAGATCTCTAGGTGTACAGGTTCACACTTGGAGTATAGTGTTCAATTCTGGTCACCACACTACCAGAAGGATGTGGAGGCTTTAGAGAGGGTGCAAAAGAGATTTACCAGGATGTTGCCTGGTATGTAGGGCATTAGCTATGAGGAGAGGTTGAATAAACTCGGTTTGTTCTCACTGGAATGAAGGAGGTTGAGGGGCGACCTGATAGAGGTCTACAAAATTATGAGGGGCATAGACAGAGTGAATAGTCAGAGACTTTTGCCCAGGGTAGAGGGGTCAAAGGTTTAAGGTGCGAGGGGCAAGTTTAGAGGAGATGTACGAGGCAAGTTTTTTTTACACAGAGGGTAGTGGGTGCCTGGAACCCGCTGCCAGAGGTGGTGGTGGAAGCAGGGACGATAGTGACATTTAAGGGGCATCTTGACAATACATGAATAGGATGGGAATAGAGGGATACAGTGTGTAGAAGCTTTTAGTTTAGACAGGCAGCAAGGTCGGCGCAGGCTTGGAGGGCCAAAGGGCCTGTTCCTGTGCTGTACTTTTCTTTCTTCTTTGTTCTATCCCTGTAATAGTCTCCAATCCTACTACACCAACTAGGTCTCTACAGTCCTCCAGTTTTGGCCTTTCAGCCTCCAAACTTTCATTGCCACACCATAGGTACCTTTGCTAGGTTTTCAGCTCAATTTGGGGACAAGGGTCCTTTTGACAAGTTATGATAAATGTAGAAATTGTTATATATATTTTATATTTCTGGCAGTAATATTACCAAAAGCCTGGGTTAAGGGATAAATTTGTGCTGTAATATGATTAAAGAACCTAGGTTAAGGTATCCGGACTGTGTCTGCTAAAGTTGTAATGAAGGGGCCAGCACGTGGCACAATGGTTAGCATTGCTGCTTACGGCGCTGAGGACCCGGGTTCGAATCCCGCCCTGGGTCACTGTCCGTGTGGAGTTTGCACATTCTCCCAGTGTCTGTGTGGGTTTCACCCCCACAACCCAAGGATGTGCAGGTTAGGTGGATTAACCATGCTAAATTGCCCCCTTAATTGGGAAAAAAAAAGGGTACTCTTAAAAAAAAAGTTGTTAAATGTGAGCTCATGATTCATTCCAACCACTTTCTTGGTTACGGATAAAGAGATTCCCTGGAGAGTAGATAATTTGTGAGGTGTTGTACATAGTCCTAGCTAATCTAAGTGACATCTTAGTGGGATACAGGTGATGCAGTTAATGGGAGGAGTCAGGTCTGTCTCTAGTTTTGGAGTTTGCCATAGGATTCGAATCCGTCAAGACAGAAGGATTTTAATTGCCGAATTCTGCTAGGTTGAGCGAAATATACTGAATCTGCTCTTGAAAGGAACCCTCTCAAGGTCTATACTTCCAAAGCATCTATACAACTAAGCAAGTAATTGATTTGTTAACTTTATTTATAAATGGCATTTGAACTGTTGGCATTTGAGCTGCTTAATTGGAGTTAGTAATAGGCATAGATAATGAGCTCAAGTTTTTCCTTGTGTTTAAGAACTGTTCAATTGATCATCATAAAGCTATTTTCTTTAATGTTAATGTGGTTAATTTGGTGTTTAAATTAAAGTTTGTTTTAGCATAAGAGATAACTATTGGTCAGAGTGATCATTCCTAGGATGAAATATCCTTTCCTCTAAGCTTTGCAATTTAAAAAAAGATGTTTGGGGTTTTCGTCCAGTATCCGAACAAATGTTGGGGTCTAGTCCGAATCCGAACAAATTAGGTGAACACAAAACTCTGTGTACCTCTTTAACTTGTCGTGCAGTGTCTACAGCCAGCCAAGCAGCTTCCACCTGTTGAGTCATCATTTTACTAGTGGATTCTTGCAGGATTTCTTGGTGCGTCTGTGCAAACTGCTGCAGAGTCTCTGCGTGAGACTGAGTACACAAGAAAGAGAGACAATTTCACACAGAGCAGTGTTGCATTAATCATTACTAATAACCAGCAATTGATAGCTCAGATACTTTAGCCAGACCAGCGGTGTGTACAGCAAAGAGATAGCAAACTACCAAAATACAATGTGTACTTGATTTTTTAATCCAATAAGCATACTGCATTGACCTTGCTGTCAAGTTTCATTATACAAACCAAACTCAGTAATGCCTGCTTTGACTTACTATTAAAATATGAAGCCTCCCCCTCTGCCATATATGAGCACAGTAAATTTTGCAGTTACGGTATTGGGGGATTAAGTACAGATTAAGTATCACGGGCACAATCTTAAAACTCAAGCCTATTTAGAAGTGAAATCAAGATGTAGTTATTTTATTTATTCTCGGGATGTAGATGTCACTGGTACAATACTGCCCATTCACAAATGCCCCCAAATAGGTGGTGAGCTACTTTCTACTACAATCCCACAATGCTGTTCGACATTTATAGGACTTTAACTTAGTAACAGTGAAGAAACTGTGCCATATTTCCAAAGGAAGCAAGAATGATTTGGAGGAGGGCTTTGAGGCAGTGGTACTTCCACGCATCCACTGCCCTGCTCTTCAATACAGTTGGGGTCACCGGTCTAGGAGATGCTACCAAAGGAGCCTATATGGAGTTGCTGCAATGCATCTGGTGCATGATGGACAGTACTCCACTGTGAATCGGTGATGCAGGGAGTGAATGTTAAGGTGATGGATGGGGTTCAAACAAGCACTGCCCTGGATATAGTCGAGCTTCATGAATATTGTTAGGGCTGAAAATAATACGGAAAACAGAGAGTGTTCCATCACACTCCTGACTTGTACCTTGTAAATGCTAAAAAGGCATTTGGAAGTTAAGAGGTGAGTTATGCACTGCCGAATATCCTGCCTCTGACCTGCTCGTGTAGCCACAGTATTTATAAGACTGGTCAGTAGGGCTGGTCAGTAGGGCCGGTTTAGCACACTGGGCTAAATCGCTGGCTTTTAAAGCAGACCCAGGCAGGCCAGCAGCACGGTTCAATTCCCGTACCAGCCTCCCCAAACAGGCGCCGGAATGTGGCGACTAGGGGCTTTTCACAGTAACTTCATTGAAGCCTACTTGTGACAATAAGCGATTTTCATTTCAGTTCAGTTTTGGGTCAATGGTGACCCTCACGTAACAGGTTGCAGAAATCTGGTACGCTCCTTATGCTGTCAATCAGGTGGAGCGTTGAAATCCAGAAGATCTCCTTACCCTTCCCAGCCCATCTGCATCCTTTTACACGGTTGACCACAACATACTCCTTTAACCCCTCCTCTACCCTTGTCCACTCACCTGACTCAATTTTTATCTACTTAATCATAGCCATAGAGTCACCTGCGATGGCTTCACTCCCTGCTGCGTTACTTCTGGTGCCCCACCCCTCGAAGGAGCCATCTGCTGCCCCCTTCCTTTTTCTCTCATGTTGCTCCTCGGTGACATCATCCAAAAACACTGCGTCACTTCTACTTGCATACTGACAACACCAGGTCTGTCTCATCATAACCTCTCCACTGTCTCAATCATTTGTTCCTTCGGAACCTACCCTTCCCTCTGGCAACTGGCTGAAACAGAATCAGACTGCTTGCAGGCTTGGTATCACAAATGGCTCAGGATGAACTTCCAACCACATCTGGGCGAGCCTATATTTTAAAAATCTTACCCTTGTTTTCAAATCCTTCCACAGCCTCATCCAATCCTTTCTGTGTAATCTTCTCCAGTCCAACAACTCTCCGGTATATGTTCTTTAATTCTGGCCTCCTGAGCATCTGATTCAAAATCACCCCACCACTGGTGACCATGTCTACATCAGTCAAACAACCCCAAGTTGCAGAATTCCTCCCCTGCAAATTTCCACTTTCATGTTCGGCAGAGCCCAACCGTGTGCGCGCACGTTGGGAAGGTAGACAAGACGTGTCAGAGCCTGCTTTTGGGGGGGGAGGGGGGGGGGGTGGAGCCAGTGCGTGGGGGATTGAGAGAGAGAGACAGACAGATGGAAAGAAAGCTAATGCGAGAGATAATAATTCCTGGAGGAACTTTTGGTGTTTATAGCCTTGAAAGCTGATGGTCCCGCTATCAATCACGCACCAAAGAAAATGATTGATGTGCAAGAGGGCAGAATTGGTACAGCAGTTCATGGAACGTTGTGGTGCCGAAGAGATAAGTGCCACAAGGCAGCGCAGGGTTTGAACATGGAATGAGAATTTTAAATTCAAGGTGTTGGGAACAAATGTATACAATAAGCAAGATGGGTGTCCAGGATTGTGGTAGTTAGGATAAAGGTAGCAGAGAATTTTAGAGTAGTTGGAATTTAAAAGGATGAAAGATGTCCAAAGATGTGCGGGTTAGGTGGATTGGCCATGCTAAATTGCCCGTAGTGTCCTAATAAAAGTAAGGTTAAGGGGGGGGGTTGTTGGGTTACGGGTATAGGGGGGATACGTGGGTTTAAGTAGGGTGATCATGGCTCGGCACAACATTGAGGGCCGAAGGGCCTGTTCTGTGCTGTACTGTTCTATGTTCTATGTTCTAGGACAGACAGAGGAACTTTGGAATAAAACATAGAACATACAGTGAAGAAGGCAGCCATTCGGCCCATCGAGTCTGCACCGACCCACTTAAGCCCTCACTTCCACCCTATCCCCGTAACCCAATAACCCCTCCTAACCTTTTTGGACACTAAGGGCAATTTAGCATGGCCAATCCACCTAACCTGCATGTCTTTGGACTGTGGGAGGAAACCGGAGCACCCGGAGGAAACCCACGCAGACACGGGGAGAACGTGCAGACTCCGCACAGACAGTGACCCAGCGGGGAATCGAACCTGGGACCCTGGCGCTGTGAAGCCACAGTGCTAATCAAATTGAAACCATTCTGTAATAACTTTCAAGCTCCTAAAATAGACAAAAGACTGCACTGGCAAATAAAGACCAACAGCAGGGACTGGATTCATCCGGGGCTCTGGATCCCGGCCCGGATCACATTCCGTTTGGAGTTCACACATTCTCCCTGTGTCTGCGTAAGTCTCACCCCCACAACCCAAGATGTGCAGGGTAGGGGGATTGGCCACACTAAATTGCCCCTTAATTGGAAAAAGTTTAAGCAAAATGTTGCCTGTCTTTTAAGACATAAAATTCTTTATCCCTAGGGCCTTTTTTAAAAGGGTGACCAGCAGCATCATGGGATTTGTTTGGGCGCATGGCACCCCGAGGGTGAAGAGGGTCTTCTTGGAGCGGAGTAGAGATGGGGGGGGGGCTGGCGTTGCCCAACCTCTCGGGGTACTACTGGGCGGCCAACGTGTCGATGGTGCGTAAGTGGGTGATGGAGGGGGAGGGGGCAGCATGGAAACGGATGGAGAGAGCGTCCAGTGGGGATACAAGCCTGGGGGCCCTGGTAACGGCGCCGTGGCCACTCCCTCCCACGAGGTATACCACGAGTCCGGTGGTGGCGGCTACCCTCAAGATTTGGGGGCAGTGGAGGCGACACAGGGGAGAAGTGGGGGGCTCAATGGAGGCTCCGTTAGGGGGGAACCATAGGTTCGTCCCGGGGAACATGGATGGGGGATTTCGGGGATGGTATAGGGCGGGCATTAGTCAGCTGAGGGACCTGTTTATCGACGGAAGGTTTGCGAGCCTGGGGGAGTTGGAGGAGAAATTTGGGCTCCCGCCGGGAAACATGTTTAGATATCTGCAGGTAAAGGCATTTGCTAGACGGCAGGTGGAGGGATTCCCTGCGCTCCCCGCGAGGGGGGTGAGTGACAGGGTGCTCTCGGGGGTCTGGGTCGGGGAGGGGAAGATATCCGATATCTACAAGCTTATGCAGGAGGTGGAAGAGGCGTCAGTAGAGGAGCTGAAAACGAAGCGGGAGGGGGAACTGGGGGAACAGATCGAAGACGGGACATGGGCTGATGCCCTGGAGAGGGTAAATTCTTCCTCCTCGTGTGCGCGGCTTAGCCTCATCCAATTCAAGGTGCTGCATAGGGCCCACATGACTGGGACGAGGATGAGTAGGTTCTTTGGGGGTGAAGATAGATGTGTCAGGTGCTCGGGGAGTCCAGCGAACCATGCCCATATGTTCTGGGCATGCCCGGCATTGGAGGAGTTCTGGAAGGGGGTGGCGAGGACGGTGTCAAGGGTGATGGGATCCAGGGTCAAGCCAGGATGGGGACTCGCGATCTTTGGGGTAGAGCCGGGAGTGCAGGAGGCAAAAGAGGCCAGTGTGCTGGCCTTTGCGTCCCTAGTAGCCCGGCTTGAGAAGGTCAAATTCGCCCTGAGAGGATCGGTGCAAGGGTTCTTTAAACGGTGGCAACCTTTCCTCGACTTTCTGGCTCAACGATAGGGTACTGGGACAGTAGCAGCAGCAACCCGGGGGGGGGCGACGACGACGTTGATTATGTTTGCTTATTTTATTAAAATTTGATTTATTTAATTTTAAGTTATGGTTAAGTTCTCTTGTTTGGGGGGGGGGGGGGGGGGGGGGGGAGTGTGATACATGTGATGTTACGGTATGGGGGGAATTGTGGGTGTTATGGGGCTGTTAGTTGCATATCACTGCTTGTTGTTATATTTTTATATTTTCTGTAAAAAATTCCAATAAAAATTATTTTTTAAAAAAGACAAAATTCTGGGACACGAGCTTGATCCAAAAAATCTCTCAACAAGACAGGATCCTACTAATCTTCTAAATTTACTAACTGAAATCCAGGTCACTATGGCCTCTCCCCTCCTTACCCTCCTCCAACCTGACAATCAGTCCCCACCCCCATAATTAACATTCCTCGCTTAGGCATCTTTTACAACCCCACTCCATCGGGAGCTGTGCCAAATTCTTGATCGCCTCAAGACCTCCCTTCTTGAGATTTGCCATCAATTTTCATGATTATGATTTCATGTGCCACCTATGGTGGGGGGAACTGACAGAGAGGTGGGCTCTATGTTCCAGGCACTCCATAAATATATATTTTGTGGTCTTATTGTCTGTCAAGGACCATCCATTCGCATTTCCAGACACCTGTAACATGTTTGAGTACCTGTGCTGCTTTCTGCCTGGTCTCCTCTAGCTGCCTCTGGCTTGCCACCGTTTCCTGTTCGGCCTTCAGTTTCAGGAGGGCTATGTCGTGCTCGTGTCTCTGTTGCTGGGCCTGAACACAAACAGCCATCAATTAAACAGGAACAGCAATTTACATTACACCACTTTGCACTGTGGTACCTTTGATAGCAAGGACCTAACACTTGGAATATGATGTACCTCATAACTCAGCAATGCCAAATGCCAAGATTTTAATGACTAAGCCTGGGACTCTCATAAACCACATCATAATAGCTCAAAATTTACAAGGATCTAGTTTTGGAAACGTGGTTGAGTTCATATATCAGCTGAATTTGAATATGCAGCTATGTGCGTGTTAGTTTTTAATGTTTGTACAGTTAAGATTGGGCCTTGTCCTGGTGAAGCAGAACAAAGGAAATTAAAATTAATATTTATTTATTGAATAATCTTCATTTTGCTTGATTTAGCTGAGGTTAGGAATAATTCTCACAATTACCGCCTTCGTCATTGTAAATATTTTAGAATTGCTCCCCGAAAGATCACAAGGCATTGCCCAGTACCTTTAGGATCTGAGCCAACGACACAGTCTCCTGTTGAGCAAGCGCGATCCCCCGTGTCCTGTCTATCTCGGAGAGCTGTCGGACAGACTCCTCTATAGCATCCAAGTAAGTGAGTTCAGCGGTCATACGATGTTGGAGGCTTAGCGGGGAGCTGAGCATGGAGGCTGCCATAACCAAAAGGAAAACAGTGTAAGCTCCAATTTTTACAGTTAGTTAAACATTGGATCATTGGGGCAGAAGACAGAATTGCTGGCTTCAGAATTAGGAGAAGATCTTCAACTTCCCCAAGGTTCAAAATGAATTTTTAGAACTGCTAGTCATTCCTAGTGAACTAGATGAGAAGACAATGCAATCTAGATGAGATTCGCAAGCTAGAATAACAGCCAAATTCAACGTACCTTCAGTTTTATCACAGCACTGGTGAATGATTAGACTTGCATGAAGTTGATCATTCACAGTCATATTATTTACAACTAATCCAAGAATATGTTTTACATTATGTGCAGAGGTGTTGAAACACTGGGTCTGATCACTCTTTACTTAAAAAGCACTTGCTTCTGCCCCAGCAACTGCACAACTCCTCACTAATCCTTCCATACACCGACCCCGAGCTCTCTCCACTTGGGTTTCCGGATACGCAGCATTTCATTTAAAACACACATAATGAAAGTGTTCCTTCTGCCCCCACTGATCCATAATAAAGAAATGACAGGAGGCAGTTACTGAAATAAAGCCATGCATGACACAGTAACATCTTAATGATTCATACACTAAAACACACACCATTCCTTTCCATTTTCACTAAGTCACCATTACAACTAAGGTTCACACAAGCTTTATATTGTTCCAACCTGCAGCAGAGGATGTAGGGGGTCTGGCTGCTGTAACGCTGATGTCGGTGAATTGCGGTCTGTAGGTTAGAGAAGGTGAAGGTGTGAAGGTAGCATTGGCCAGTTGCCTCATCCCATCTCCTGATACTGTTCCTGTGTCATTCTGAAAAGGCCTCGGAGACACATTGTTGACAGCAGACTGAAAGGACAAAGAGCTTGTGGCTTTCTTGTGCTTCGATGGCTCCACTTGGACACTAAAAGCACATATTTACACTATTACAAATTCTGTTACAGGCATCTAACACAAGGCATCACTTAAACCATTTAACGCTGCAGATTTCATGCCTTAGCATATCTGGATGCCAAAGCTCTGCTTTAAACAATCTGTACTTAGACAACATCAGGAATAAACAACCATCCCGTTTGGATCAGCCTGTGCTTCCTCTGCCATTCTCAAAATCAAATCTTCTGAAATACCATTCCTTCACAAAGTTAAACATCTATTCAGTGCCCAGATAGTGGGGTGATGAACCTACCAAGTGCTGCACAGGGCTAACAAACCCGAGCAACTCAGTCTCAACAAGTCATCAGCCCATGTACTGCATTCAGACAGCAGAATGAGGGGCATTCACATTAACCCCCCCAGAACATAAATTGACAGGATGCTGACTCTTATAAAACAAGCAACAAAAGGAAGGAATGAGGCACCCCTTCTCCAGGATCCTAGATCATAAGGATATTCCCAGGGAACATGGCAACATGGCAAGAATCACTTCTGTCAGCCCAACTTCAAGAAAAAGTACCAAAGCACCAGCACAATGTGGAAAAATGGACAACTGCCTGAATTTTAGGCCTGATACATCATTGGACACTTTAAATCAAGAATTGGGCATTTTAAATCACAGCCACAGTCAACCCCCAGCAGGCCTGGTGGGAATTTGAACAGCCAAGTTTGAATACATAGAGCAGAGACAGATGGGCGGGGAAAGTCTGGGCCTGCCCTGTAAAAAGCACATCAGGAGATAATTGGCCCCATTCAAATGGATTGACTATTGTGGAATGGACATTCTGAATTCTCCCTCTGTGACCCGAACAGGTGCCGGAATGTGGCGACTCGGGGCTTTTCACAATAACTTCATTGCATTGTTAATGTAAGCCTACTTGTGACAATAAAGATTATATTATATTATGCTCAGATTCACCGCTGTTACCATATATGGAGTACAGTTGCATGCGGACAGTTCCTGGGGATGGACCCCAGGGGATAGGTTCCTGGTGTCCTGCAGAGTTGCAATCAGCAACTCCATTGGGTGTTTCGACCCCTGCCCCAAAATCTCAATGGCTGAGGGCCAGAGAAGCTTTTGGAAGGGAGTAAAGAGTGTATAACAAAGGGGCATCCAGAGGCAAACCGCAGAAAAGACTCAGCACAGATGTAACAGAGAAGATTCAATGGCAGACCAGAGGACAGAAGGGAGCAGCGCGCAAGAGGGCGGAGGTCCTGAGACAACCGAGACTCAAGAGAATTGGGCCCGCAGCTCGACTGAGTTCATCGGCATGAGTAGTATTAAGAATCTCGGGATTATTGTAGTTGGGATCATTGAAATGGAGTAACTGTTTTTACTGTGTTTGATAAGAAAGTTGGTTGGTTGAACCATAAACTTGCATTTGTCCTTTGTTCATCTTGCAAATAAGGGCACTTGGGTAAAGCGCTTGAGTAATAAACTGGTCGAAGTGTCTGAAGTTTTACAGAAAACAACAGGGCTAAAGTCAGGTACTAAGTAACACTCCATTTTCAGTCCTTACCAAGCACAGCAGTGCAAGTTTCCTCCAGCCTCCGTCCTACCCCATCAATGTATACTCTCCAAGGACTAACGGCACACCTCCAGCTTACCCTTGGCCATCTGGGTTGCCGCATTCTGCATAGAACCCACGAGGATTCATCACTGACCAACATATGGATGGTAATAGTGATGTCAATAGGGGAAAATTAAACAGGCAGGGCATAAAAATGAGGACAACCAAAGACTACACACCATGCCATAAGGCATGAAGTGGCTTGCAAAATCTCCAGCATCACATAAAGCAAGCATGATCTTGCATACTGATGACTATTGCCTACCCTCACCCGCAGCCACCAGTTACCCAAGTAGGCCAAACTTCTAATAACAGCAAGGAGAATTCACCACTGCCCAACTCATAATAATATACAACACTATCCGGCCAGGTTTTCTTGAATATCCTCACCCTGCTGGAGATAGTGAACTCCGAAGATCCACAATCCACCGAGTGAAGAAATTTCTCAACTCTGTCCTAAATGGCCAACCCCTTATCTTGAGGTTATGGCCCTAGTTCTCTCGTCTTCAGTCAGAGAAAATAAGGACGGCAGCATTGTGGTAATGTTACTGGACTAGTGGGCGGCACGATGATGCAGTGGTTAGCACTGCTGCCTGCGGCACTGAGGACCCGAGTTCGATCCCATCTCCGGGTCACTGTCTGTGCGGAGTTTGCACATTCTCCCCGTGTCTGCGTGAGTTTCACCCCCACAACCCAAAAGATGTGCAGGTTAGGTGGGTTGGCCACGCTAAATTGCCCCTTAATTGGAAAATTAGAAAGAAAATAATCGGGTACTTAAAATTTTTTTTTAAATGTCACTGGATTAGTAAACCAGAGACCCAGGCAAATGTCCTAGAGGCATGAGTTCACGTTTCACCACGGCAGCTTGGGAATTTCAATTCAATTCAGCCTCTCAGAATCTTAGATTTCAATGATATCTATCATTCTTCTGAACTCTAGAGAGTGTAGGCCAATTCTTCTTAGTCTCTTCCTCTTCGGACCATCCTCTCACCCCAGGAACCAATCTAGTGAACCTTCATTGCACCCCTTCAAAGGAAAGTATATCAGTCTTTCCATATGGATGTACAAAAATGTATCACAATGCTTCAGTTATGGTCTCAACAAAGACAATTACAGCAAGATTTCCTTATTTATTCTTCTACTTCAACCCTCTTGCATTAATAATAATAACAATCTTTATTGTCACAAGTAGGCTTGCATTAACACTGCAATGAAGTTACTGTGAAAAGCCCCTCGTCGCCACATTCCAGCGCCTGTTCGGGTACACTGAGGGAGAATTCAGAATATCCAAATTGCCTAACAACACATCTTTCGAGACTTCTGGGAGGAACCAGAGCACCCGGAGGAAACCCACACAGATACAGGGAAAATGTGCAGACTCCATACAGACAGTGACCCAAGCCAGGAATCGAACCTGGGACCCTGGTGCTGCGAAGTGCTAACCACTGTGCCACCCTGCAGCCCATTGATAGTCAATGCGCAAATTCTTTGCTGTCCTATTTGTTAACTTCCTTCATTTCATGTCCAAAGATTACCAAATCTCTCTGAAATCAAATTTTAATAGTTCATGATCCAAATTTTTTTTTCTCTTCTTCCTACCAAAGCAAATAACTTAATATTTCCCCCACACTTGCCACAATCTTCCAAGCATATGACATCTTTATGCCTTTGTAGACTCTTTGGGTTCCCCTCAACATATTCTCCCACCTAGCATCATCAGCAAACCAGGATGCATTACTGTCCCTTCATCTTTTTTTCAAAGTGCGGGTCGCGATCCGTGGATGGGTCGCTGGCCAGTGTCGGGAGGGACGCAGACAATTGGTTGTGTCATTCCCGTGGTAGCCTCGAGTGCGGGACAATGCCCAATGGCCGCAGGTTAGCAAAAATGGATTCCAGAAAAAAAAAAGTTTGAAAAACACTGCTCTTAAGTTATCAATATAGATTGCAAATAGCTGAAGCCCTAGCATCAATTCTTGCCATAAAACATTAATTTCAGCCTGCTAATTTGCAAATGACAAAATTATTCCTACTGATTTTTGTCCATTAACCAACCCTGCATCCATGTTAATTTAACCGCTGAACCCTTATCTTGTCTTACATCTTATATATTTTTTTTTAAAAGGCACTGGATAAATATACAACATGCACCAGTTCCCCATCGTTACCCTTCCATAAAACCATGTTGACTCTGACTACTCATTTTACAAGGATCCTGATACCATCTGATTAATAACGGATTCCAGAATTTTCCCCACCGCTAATGTCAGGCTAATGGTCTATCGGTTCCCATTTTTTTCTCCACCTCATTTCTTGAACAGTGCTGAATCATTTGCTCACTTCCAATCCACTTAGATCTTTCCAGAATTGAAAGAATCTTGGAAGATCAAAACCTATGCATGCACTATCTCTACAGCCACCTCTTTTAGAACTCCATGATTTAGTGCTTCGGGGTCCAGGGAATTGGTCAACTTTGAGTCCAAATTAATTTCTCCAGTACTTTCTCTTCCCTAGTATCACACACGTTCCTCAGTCGTTAAATTTCCTTCAAAACTCCTTTCGCATCCAAGTTCAGTACACCTGGCCATATTTTTAAGTACATTTTTGTAGACCATACCTAGCTGGGGAATGAAGGATGGGTTCTTCCATGTCATTTGCAACTTTTACTTGCTCAAGATCTCCGACGAAGCTTTGCCCCAGGCCTGGCATCCTTTCTTCAGGGGAACTCCGTTCTGAAATACTGGCAGATACCCAAGTCACATCATCCACAGGAGAATGCCGCACAGTCCCAGCAACATCAGCACCTGCCAAAGCTAAAAGTTGCAAAGATCATCATCATAATTCGTACAGATTCAGATGATTCTCACCTGTTCTCACAAGACAATTGAAATTATTTAATTTATTTGCGCCTATGCGTCAAACCCAATAAATATATCTCTGCGAAACCCAATCCCTAACATCCAATCAATTGCAATTCTTTTTAGTCACATTTGTGAACAGCAACCTGGTCTTCATCAGCGATGGGGGACAGGGTAAAAGGTGGATGAGAATACGTGCGGGATGGGGGCACAAAGGTGGCCGGGAAAATTGTGTGCGTGTGTGTGTTGGGGGGAGGAAGGGGCGTGAAGATGGTCAGGAAGGTGGGAGGGGACGAAGGTGGCAAAAGTGCCTGGGAAGGGAGTTATTGGGGGGGGGGGGGAGGGGGGGGGGGGGGGGGAAGAAGAGAGCTAACAGAGCCAAAGCATTCCCAGACAACGAGTGAAAGAATCCGGCAGGACAAATCAAGGCACATTCACACAACCTCATGGCAGCTGCAGGTCCCTTACCATCAATCTTCATTTTCTTTCCTGAAGAGCCAGAGGATCGGGAGGAGGCTGCGGAGCGCTGTCCTGAGACCCGTGGAGATATCTCACCAGGTCTTGTATCATAAGATCGTTTGCTGGAAACTTCTCCTTGAGCACTGGATGGACTGCTGCCACTGCTAAGGAGACACAAAAAGCAGCAATTAATCCACCGTGTTGTTTGTTTAGAATGTCAATCTTTAAGAAGTAAATGGTAGCCAGTGAAGTAGCTCCTGAAGATGTTGAAGATTACACGATTTAATTCTGTAAACACAAATATTGGTCAGTGAGAAAGCAGCAACAACAACTTGCATTTGTATAGCACTTCCCAAGGCATCCTACGAAGAGAGAGGAGAGATAGAGAGGTCGGGGGGGTCAATACCAGAGCTTAGAATCTAGGCAGCTGAAGGCACGGGCGCCAATCATGGAGCAAAGAAAATGACAGGGCACATAAAGTCACCACAGTCCCATATGACTGGTCTACTTTCCCTTTTGAGGGGGAGAGCTGATTTAACCTGAGGGTCTCCACACCTCAGGCAAGTGGCAAAGTTGAGACGGTAGCGCCTTCATGAATAACCTCAGCAGGTACAGAAATTGAACCCGTGCTGCTGGCCTCGCTCTGCTTCATGAACCAGCTGTCCAGCCAATGGAGCTAAACCTGAACCACCTGTCCAGCCAACGGAGCTAAACCTGCTCCAAGAGAGATCTAAGAATTGCAGGGTTGGGGGAGGTTACAGAGATTGGGGTGAGGCCATGAATGAATTTGAAAACAAGGATGAACTGTTTAAAGTTCAGGTATTACCATACCAGGAACCAATGTAGGTCAGTGAGTTCAGGGGACAGTGGGACACAATGACACTATAGGGGTGTTTTGAACTGACAACGGTGGACAGGGAATCAAATGTCTGTGTGGAGATTGCACATTCTCCCCGTATCTGCGAGAGTTTCCTCCAGGTGCTCTAGTTTCTTCCCACAGTCCAGAGATGTGCAGGTTAGGTGGGGTTACAGGGATAGGGCGGGGGAGTGGGCTTAGGTAGGGAGGAGCTCTTTCAGAGGGTTGGTGGAATCCTGATGGGCCGAATGGCCTCCTTCTGCACTGTAGAGATTCCATGGATCCTTCTAATTCCATTTACCCCGTACTCCTCACTAACCCCACCCATAGAAACCAATGAATTGGCCATAATCAATGTGTGGAGCTACGGGGATAGGGAGGGAGAAATGGGCCTAGATAGTGCAATCTTTCCGAGAGCCAAGACTGATTCGATGGGTCTAATGGCCTCTTTCTGCACTGTAGGGATTCTCTGGAATCCAGGCAAATACTCCGCCAATAGTGACTTCAATGGAGTCTAAAATAGGGCAAATGTAAAAACAGCACTACATCCAATCCAGTCTTCCCTCCAGACTGGAAGGTCAAGTTAAAATTTCCTGCAACATTTCCAGTTGAACTTTAATCGTTGCCAGGTTGGCACCAGTATTGCAAAGCTCACCCCATAGCAGCTAACTATCGTCGCAAGTTCCATGTCTCTCTCAATACTCACATGGGGGAGGGTGGGCGGGGTAGAAAAATGAGGATGATGGGCCTATGTGGGGGTTGTTTTTTTTAGTAAATTTAGAGTACCCAATTATTTTTCCCAATTAAGTGGCAATTTAGCATGGTCAATCCACCCAGCCTGCACATAGAACAGGCTGCACATAGAACAGTACAGCACAGAACAGGCCCTTCGGCCCTCGATGTTGTGCCGAGCCATGATCACCCTACTCAAACCCACGTATCCACCCTATACCCGTAACCCAACAACCCCCCCCCCCCCCTTAACCTTACCTTTTTAGGACACTACGGGCAATTTAGCATGGCCAATCCACCTAACCCGCACATCTTTGGACTGTGGGAGGAAACCGGAGTACCCGGAGGAAACCCACTCACACACGGGGAGGATGTGCAGACTCCGCACAGACAGTGACCCAGCCGGGAATCGAACCTGGGACCCTGGAGCTGTGAAGCATTTATGCTAACCACCATGCTACCGTGTTTGAGCTTGAATCGACATAGAACGTGGTGAGCCAGCTCTGCCATTTGCGAGGGACATTTAATGAGCACGGGATGAAGCCAGTCGATTATTGGCTCACGAATTGAGACAGCAGGCAGCCACACATGAAATAGCTCAGGTTGAAGATGATGGGGAGTTGGTTATTGCCCCAGACAAGATTAATGGAGCTTTTGAGATTTTTCTGTTTTTAAATCGAGGACTATATAAGTCTGAACCACCGGTGGGTGGTTCAGAGATGGTGCAATTTTTGGACAAATTGAACTTCCCAGTGGTAGAAAGGGTGAAGGGAGAGAGGCTGGAGGCACCATTGGGGTTGGAGCATGTTACAGACCGCATTAGTCCATGCAATCGGGGAGGGCACCAGGTCCTGATGGTTTTCGGCCTTGCGGGCGCCGTACTTACTGGGAATGTTCAACGACTCTCTGCTGAGAGAGTTGCTAGAGGCCGCACTAATGCAGGCCACAATGTCTCTAATCCGGAAAAACAACAACAATCCCCTTGAATGCAGGTTTTTTTTTTTCCAAATAAATTTAGAGTACCCAATTCATTTTTTCCCAATTAAGGGGCAATTTAACATGGCCAATCCACCTACCCTGCACATCATTGGTTGTGGGGGCAAAACCCACGCAAACACGGGGAGAATGTGCAAACTCCATATGGACAGTGACCCAGAGCCGGGATCGAACCTGGGACCTCGGCGCCGTGAGGCAGCAACGCTAATCACTGCGTCACCGTGCTGCCCTTGAATGCGGTCTCATAGGCCAATTTCACTATTAAACAGTGATGTGAAAATACTATAACGGTTCTGGTAAAAGGTTTGGAGGGGTGCTTACCAGAAGTGATCTCCAAGGACTAGATAAGATTTGTCAGGGGCCGACAGTTGTCGTCCATCATCAGGAGGCTTTCAAATGTGGTCATGCCGCCCTCTGTGAAGCAGGTGCTGGAGGTAATCATCACCATGAATGCGGAGAAGGCCTTTCACCATGTGAAGTGGAGCTACCTCTTTGAGATCTTGGGGAAACTTGGGCTTGGTCCCATTATTATTTCCTGGGTGAAACGGTTATATAATGCCCCCATGACTAGTGGACCAATGCTGAGAGCCCAGGATATTTCTGACTACACAGGGGTACGACACACAAGTGCCCGCTATCTCCATTATTGTTCACGCTAGCGATTGAACCATTGGCCATTGCACTTAGACCATCAATAGAATGGAAAGATATTGGGATGGGGGGGGTTGGGTTGGTGAGGAACAATGTCCCTTTACACGGACAATTCGTTGTTGTACGTTTCTGATCTTGTCATAGGTCTGGGAAAAATTATGGAACTGTAGAAAAAATTTGGATCCTTTTCAGGGTACAGATTAAATATGAGCAAGAGCGAAATCTTCTCGGTAAATTCCCTGTGGAAGAGGACAGACCCGGGGAGGCTGCCTTTTAAACTGGCCAAGATGAAGTTTAGGTATTTAGGGATTCAGGTGATGCAAAATTGGACATTTATACACAAGCTGAACTTGACCGGTCTGGTGGAGGTGGTGAAGGGGGACCTGAAGAGAGGGATGAACTCCCACTAACCTTGGCGGGTAGTGTATACACAGTTAAAACAAACGTTTTACCAAAGTTTTTATTCGTGTTCCAGAGTCTTCCGATCTTCCTCCCCAAATCTTTTTTCGCTAGGGTTGATAAGGTTAATCTCGCTCTTTGTCTGGGCAGTAAAGACCTTCAGGATTAGAAGAGCCTTCCTGAAGAGGGGCAACAATTGGGTGGGTTGCCACTGCCAAACCTGATGCTCTATTATGGGTGGCGAACATTGCAAAAATGCAAGGGTGGTTTGAAGAGTTGGGTGCAGGGTGGAGTCGGATGGAGGAGGCCTCCTGTGTATGGTCATGTCAAAGGCCGTTGGTTATGGCCCCTCTTCTGCTCTCCTCTGCCAGACTCTTGATGAGCCCAGTGATAGTGACATCTTTAAGAGTTTGGAACCATTTTAGGCAACATTTTGGACTGGGGGGCATTTCTTTATTGTTGCCAATTTATGTTAATCATAGGTTTGCACCTTCAGGGCTGGACGCAACGTACAGGATATGGAGGAGAAAGAGGGTTGAGAGGTTCAGGGATTTGTTTGTGGAAGATAGGTTTGCAGGTCTAGAGGAGACGGAGGAGAAATTTCAACTCCCGAGGGCAAGTGCATTTAGGTATTTGCAGGTGAGAAATTTTATTCTTAAAGAGCTGCCTTCGTTCCCCCAGTTGCGGAGGCCCACACAGGATTCCATCATGAGATGGGGCAAGGGAAGGACTCCGATATATTTGAGTGTTTGTGTTTTCTGGAGATGGGGAAACCATCAATAGAAGTGAAGGGGAAGAAGAGCTGGGCATAGGGCCAGAGGGAGGGGTGTGGAATGAGATCCTGCATAGGGTGAACTTTACCTCCTCCTGAGCTAGATTGAGCCTGATACAGTTTAAAGTCGTACATACAGTGCACTTAACTAAGAAGTGTACGAGTGAGTTCTTCCCGGTGAAGGATAGGTTTGAGCGTTGTTCAGGGGGACCTGCGAATCACTCACACGTTCTGGTCCTGCCCTAATGGGTTCTGGATCTCATTTTTTGAGATCGTGTCGGAGATCGTTGGGAGTCAAATTAAAGCTGTGTCCACTGGTGGCGAGCTTTGGGGGATTAAATATACCCCGAGAGGTTCGGATTCAAGCCAGACTTCTTGGATTTGTAAAAACATTTCCCCGTCATTCATTTGAACACATAATTATGAGGCTGCAGGCATGTGTCTCTGCCATTTGGGGACAGTGTTGAGCTATTTGGGTAAAGTATTAACAGGTGCAGCATCCGGTCCATCAGTCTGATGGCCCCAATTGTGGAATTGGAACATTTATAAATGTCATTAGGGCTGTTGATCACATGATCAGCCTTAGTCCATCCATTTTGTACATACAGCAAATAGTGAAACAGTTCAAGTCACTTGTGCTAGGCAAGGCACCACAATCCCAAAATTTACTCAAGTTGTGCTTTTTCAGAAATCAATATGCTTATACTGCCAGAAATATTAACACCCCCCCCGCTCCCGGTGGCCAACAACACTGACCATGCCCCCTCAACAACACTGACTGTGTCCCCCCCCCCCTCAACAACACTGACCGTGCCCACCCCCCAACACTGACCGTGCCCACCCCTAACAACACTGCCCCCTCAACAACACTGACCGTGTGCCCCCTCAACAACACTGACCGTGCCCACCCCCCAACAACACTGCCCCCTCAACAACACTGACCGTGCCCCCCCCCAACAACACTGCCCCTCAACAACACTGACCGTGCCCCCCCTCAACAACATTGACCGTGCCCCCCCCCAACAACACTGACAGTGCCCACCCCCAACAACACTGCCCCCTCAACAACACTGCCCCCTCAACAACACTGACCGTGTGCCCCCCCCAACAACACTGACCATGCTCAATCAAAATCTCTCAGTACAGAAGATATTCCTTTTTGTCCAAGGTGCCCGTACTGACCCTATGATGATCTCTGACCCCAACACACTGTAAATTGTTTCCCATTCAAGTAATTACCCAATTCTGCTTAGAAAATTACTTTGGAATCTGCTTCCATCACGCTTTCGGCAGTACATTTCAGATGGTTCCTATTTGCTGCATAAAACAAACACTAATTTCTCTTTTGCCTCTTTTTGCCAATTACCTTAAATCACAGAAAATCTACATTGGAAAAGGAGGCCATTCAGCCCATTGATTCTGCACCATACAACCGAAAGACGCTCTACCTAGGTCCACCCTGCCCTATCCCTGTAACCTAACCTGTACATCCCTGGACACCAAGCAGTAATTTAGTGTCTCCAATCCACCTAACCTGCACAACTTTGGACTGTAGGAGGAAACCCATGCAGACACGGGAAGAACATGCAAACTCCACACAGACAAGGCCGGAATCACTGTCACCATGTTGCTCATCTAAGACAAAAGCAAAACACGAGCGCACTGGAATACGGAATTCAAAAGTTGGGGAGGATGAGGGGGGAAAAAAATGACATTCTCTGGACAAATCATCCCATTACCACTCACTTTTCCTTTCCACTCTAACACACACTTTACCTTTTCTTCTTTTTCTCATTCACCCCATCAAATACGCTTGGCAATGCAGTGACTTTATCAAGAAAACGTATTTATTTTATCTGAAGGAGCAATCACTCACACTACTACCTACTCATTACCTTTGGTACGATGGGATCTTCCTGCTCAAACTTGTACTGCTCTGGGCAGAAAGGAAGTCATCCTCATATGGAGCCACTTCTTCTGGGCTTGCAGCAGACACCAGGGGCAACAGCGTTGGTGAGCCTCTGTCAGACCCGTCCTCCAAACCTCCTGTCAACAGAAAGCAGTGTCACAAGGGCACATGTAGCAACTCCCACCAGACCTGTTGAAGATACTCCCTTCCCACATCATACACTTTGCATCGCTGAGGAAAATAAACAGGTTGGTCACAGACTATCAATTCTCATTTGCAGACCTTCCCTCATGCTCCTGTTAGCTGTCCCCTTCCCATCAGCACCCGTCGGCCCAAAGCCCCATTTTGTGCCATATCCCAACATTGCTCGCATCAGGCCTCAGGCACCCAACACCCCTCGCTCACATCAGATGTCTTCCCCCCCCCCAATAACGCTTTAGTCACTCAAGATCCATCTACGTCTGCTGAAACCTGATCATGTGGATAGCAGGGAAGCACAGGACCCTGCTTGGCTGCGAGCCCTCCCACAGTAAACAAAAAACGCGACAGTTTTCTACTGCGACGTGCATAAAAGTAATGGTACCCTGAATGACATTGTGAAAGGTAAATATCCCAACCCAGCCCCAAGACTGTCAGAGGAGAAAAATGGATTGGTGGGGATGGGGAGGTACATAAGGCACAATAAATGAGCTTTGACAAAGGGTCATCTGGACTCGAAATGGTAGCTCTTTTCTCTCCCTAGATGCTGCCAGACCTGCTGAGATTTTCCAGCATTTTCTCTTTGGTAATAAATTAGCAGGCTCAGGCATATAACCCCTTACCTTGTCCATAGAACTGGTAACTCTTTGTAAAGATGTTGATCACACTATGAGGACTCCCCTTGGCTAGCTCTTCCCATGGTGCTCTATTCTTGCATCCCTCTGGGTACAGTTGCATGGGCTGGTATCTCTCTGCTTCTTTCTGGAATTCTGCAACCGGCCTGCAAGAAGAGTTTGATTCTCCTGCACAGAATTCCTTATCCCTCAATTTTTCCGTTAATGTGATGGGGTCCCTGCCGCCGGGTAGACCATCCTCCTCAGAGAGACTTCCTTCACTCAGTAACGGCCCTTCGCTGATCGACCCCCCACTAGAATGGGGGGAATCAAACTGGTTCCTCTCCCTGCTGAGCTTTTGTAGGTCTTGCTCCAGGGCCTCAAGTGACCTCTTGTACGCATTTTCCCAGCTCACTTCCTGGTACCAGTCAGTCCCTGAAGTCCTGCCCTCTGTGGCCATCGCTGTCACAGAGGCTTGGCAATGGGGTGACTCGCCAACTTTTTTAAACTCATACAGATTGCCAACTCCTGGCAGCTGATCCTCGTAGCTTGTGTGGCCCACATTGGCTCCTCTGTTTCGACGAATTCTGGGCGAGATGTCTTCCTCACCACTGTCACGAACGGGTGGACTAGTGGGCTTTGTCCATCGTCCATCATCCCATGCAATCTGGAGCACATCATGTTCGGAGCTCTGCGCAACCCCATAGTTGATGCCTGCGCCCGCAAGCTTTTTGGCACCATTCTCAATCCGGTCGGAGAGAGAAGCCGCCATTGCTTTCAGTGCCTCGATGCGGTCTAGTCTGCTTTTGTGCGGGACGGTGACTTTTTGTGCACTTGTGTAGTCATATGGAGACAAGCCAGAGGATGGATATTGCAGAGAAGGTGCCTGCCCTTTCAACAGAGGTTCCTTCCTATTTGCTGCTGCTTCCAAATCCTTGGACAGAAAACCTCGAGGATCTAGGTTTGGTAGATGTGAAAAGAGATTGCCGGCACTCAGAGGGTGGGCGGGCTGTACGCCAGCATTGAGGCGATTAGTTGGCATCCAGGAGGAGTCCAAACGGTCATGTCTGAAAAAGAAGCACACTGTTTCAGAAGCCAAATATTACTGCAGCTTTAATTCCCTGCAGTTAGTCATGTCAGTTGTGGCACAATGGCAGCACTCGTGCCTCTGTGTCAGGAGGTTGTGGGCCCCAGTCCCACTTCAGAGACCACAATCTATATTCACATATCATTGCAGTACTGAGAGAGCACTGCAATGCTGGAAATGCCGTTCTTTCTATTTTACCTCAAGGCGACCACAAAGAAAATCCCACAACACTATTCCAAAAGAACAAGGAAGCTTTCCCTGGCGTTCTGGTCAATCTTTATCTCTTAATCAACATCACTATCAGTGAATTCTGACACTGCTGTTTGTGGGATCTTGCTGTTCACAAATTGGATGCCATGTGCCCATTACAATAGTGAATTCAATTGAAAGGTGATTCATTGGGACAGCACGGTGGCCCAGTTGTTAGCATTGCTGCCTACGGCGCTGAGGACCCGGGTTAGATCCCAGCCCTGGGTCACTGTCTGCGTGGAGTTTGCACATTCTCCCCGTTGCTACGTGGATTTCACCCCCACAACCCCAAAATGTGCAGGTTAGGTGGATTGGCCACACTAAATTGCCCCTTAATTGGAAAAACAAAATAATTGGTCTTAAATTTATTTTAAAAAAGTGATTCGTTGATTACGAGACACTTTTGATATCCAGAGGCCATGAAAGGTAATATCTAAATGCAAGTACTTCTTTACTTTTAAAACAGCATTGCCAAGGTTGCCCTTAACTGAACAATGCTCACACAAACACTGCTTCAGCGTGGTAAATGTTTTTTTGGAAAGCTGAATTAAGGGGCGGAAAGAAGTGGGTTGGATTGGATTGGATTTGTTTATTGTCATGTGTACTGAGGTACAGTGAAAAGTATTTTTCTGCAAGCAGCTCAACAGATCATTCTGTACCTGGGAAGAAAAGGGAATAAAAGAAAATACATAATAGGGTAACACAAGATATACAATGTAACTACATAAGCACTGGCATCAGATGAAGTATGCAGGGTGTAGTGTTAATGAGGTCAGTCAATAAGAGGGTCATTTAGGAGTCTGGTGACAGTGGGGAAGAAGCTGTATTTGAGTCTGTTCGTGAGTGTTCTCAGACTTTTGTATCTCCTGCCTGATGGAAGAAGTTGGAAGAGTTGGTAAGCCGGGTGGGAGGGATCTTTGATTATGCTGCCCGCTTTCCCCGGGCAGCGGGAGGTATAGATGGAGTCAATGGATGGGTGGGGATGTTTAAGAGTAAATATACAAATGAAAGAGGCTTTCAGAAAACAGAAGTTGCAGTTTCACTCTCTTTTATCGCAAAGAGACTTGTAAGTTATTGAGAAAAAGCACAAGCAGATCAGGTTCTTCTGGTGTAAAAAAAGGTAAATCACTGCAGATTCTGGAGATCTGAAATAAAAACAGGAAATGTTGGAAACACTCGGACGGTCTGGAAGGTTTGTGGGAAGGAACACAGTTAATGTTGAGTCAACTATAACTCTTCTTTGAAAAAACAAAAAAGTGAGTTTCGAAGAAGAGTCACATTGGACTCGAAACATTAACTCTGTCCCCACTGATGCAGCACTTTCATTTCTGGCTCTTCTGGTGTCAGTTCAGATTTAGATTCTGCAGATTACAGCTCATTCACTTCAAACAGGTAATTGTGGGTGTGGCACCAAAAGTGATCAGTTAACCAGGCCTATGATTCACTAAGCACACCTTCCACAACTGGAACCTAGCTGCAATTTATTTAAGATAAGTCTTAAGTCTTATTTAAGTCTTATTGAATTCTTTGAGGAGGTGACCAAGCATGTGGATGAAGGTAAAGCAGTGGATGTAGTGTACATGGATTTTAGTAAGGCATTTGATAAGGTTCCCCATGGTAGGCTTATGCAGAAAGTAAGGAGGCATGGGATAGTGGGAAATTTGGCCAGTTGGATAACAAACTGGCTAACCGATAGAAGACAGAGAGTGGTGGTGGATGGCAAATATTCAGCCTGGAGCCCAGTTACCAGTGGCGTACCGCAGGGATCAGTTCTGGGTCCTCTGCTGTTTGTGATTTTCATTAACGACTTGGATGAGGGAGTTGAAGGGTGGGTCAGTAAATTTGCAGATGATACGAAGATTGGTGGAGTTGTGGATAGTGAGGAGGGCTGTTGTCGGCTTCAAAGAGACATAGATAGAATGCAGAGCTGGGCTGAGAAGTGGCAGATGGAGTTTAACCCTGACAAGTGTGAGGTTGTCCATTTTGGAAGGACAAATCTGAATGCGGAATACAGGGTTAATGGTAGGGTTCTTGGCAATGTGGAGGAGCAGAGAGATCTTGGGGTCTATGTTCATAGTTCTTTGAAAGTTGCCACTCAAGTGGATAGAGCTGTGAAGAAGGCCTATGGTGTACTAGCGTTCATTAGCAGAGGGATTGAATTTAAGAGCCGTGAGGTGATGATGCAGCTGTACAAAACCTTGGTCAGGCCACATTTGGAGTACTGTGTGCAGTTCTGGTCACCTCATTTTAGGAAGGATGTGGAAGCTTTGGAAAAGGTGCAAAGGAGATTTACCAGGATGTTGCCTGGAATGGAGAGTAGGTCATACGAGGAAAGATCGAGGGTGCTAGGCCTTTTCTCATTAGAACGGAGAAGGATGAGGGGCGACTTGATAGAGGTTTATAAGATGATCAGGGGAATAGATAGAGTAGACAGTCAGAGACTTTTTCCCCGGGTGGAACACACCATTACAAGGGGACATAAATTTAAGATAAATGGTGGAAGATATAGAGGGGATGTCAGAGGTAGGTTCTTTACCCAGAGAGTAGTGGGGGCATGGAATGCACTGCCTGTGGTAGTAGTTGAGTAGGAAAAGTTAGGGACCTTCAAGCGGCTATTGGATAGGTACTTGGATTAGGGTAGAATAATGGAGTGTAGGTTAACTTCTTAAGGGCAGCACGGTAGCATTGTGGAAAGCACAATTGCTTCACAGCTCCAGGGTCCCAAGTTCGATTTCGACTTGGGTCACTGTCTGTGTGGAGTCTGCACATCCTCCCCGTGACTGCGTGGGTTTCCTCCGGGTACTCCGGTTTCCTCCCACAGTCCAAAGATGTGCAGGTTGGGTGGATTGGCCATGAAAAATTGTCCAAAATTCTATGATTAACCTAGGACAAAAGTTCGGCGCAACATCGTGGGCCGAAGGGCCTGTTCTGTGCTGTATTTCTCTATCTATCATAACTCTAGGGGCAAATGTTTAAGGGAGTATGGGTCAATGAATGCTAATTATTTTCCCCAAAGACTGCAGAGTAAACGTCTGAAAATGTGCAAATCTCCAGTCTGCTCGGAAAACAAAGGTAGTTTTGAGGGATTTGTTTTGATAAACATTAGAAATAAGCTATAGTTTTACAAGTATTGAATTTAATGTTTGTGTGCCTAGAAAGGTAAAACCTGTTGTTCGATTCATGTTGGACGACGGTGCTTCTATGTGTGAAGGTTGGCTAAGTTCCAACAGTTGTTTCTATTGTGCTACAGCGTGAGGACTAAATAAAAGGCATACCCATATGGCTGTGGCTTGGGGTCTTGTAAGGTTGTGAAACTTTTAAGTTTTAAGCTAATTTGATGGCAGTATAAGATAGGTAGTGAGAGAGAACTTAGCTTCCAGCTCAGTTAGAAGCAGTTGGTTTAGAAGGCTAGAGGGGAACACCTTACTCCACTTTGCTAGAAGAAAATCCATACCCTGAGTTATGGTTCAGAAAACAAGTGCAGAGATTTGAAGAGCAGCTAGTTAAGGAAACTAGAGAAACAAAGAGAAGTTTCCAAGAAGTCAGAGGTTAAAGGTACATAATCCATAGAATCCCTATAGTGCAGGAGGCAGCCATTAGGCCCAACGGGTCTGCACACACCTTCTGAAAGAGCACTCTACCTAGGCCCCTCCTCCACCCTATCCCTGCAACCCCACCTGACCTTCACATCTTTGGACACCATGTGGCAATTTTAGCATGGCCAATCCATCTAAACTGCACATCATTGGACTGTGATAAAATAACAGAGCACCCGGAGGAAACCCACACAGATACGGGTAGAAGGTGCAAACTCAACGCAGTGCACTGTTCAGTAAAAATAGATCAAGCTGAGAAGAAGGCGGAGACGCCAGAAAGGTATCGGAGTGATTTGACTGCAGCCTGTGCAACTCAATTTGAAAAAGCCATCAAAATCACTGGCTAGATTTTGAAGTTTGTGTAAAAGCAGTTAAGACAAAGCAAACCTAATGGGGTTGGTGTGAAATTCTGGACTGGATTCGCTGTTAAAAGTGGAACAGAAGCTTTGTTTAAAAGTGCCATTTGGCAAACCTGGTCTGGATTTTGGAATGTAAACCGCGAGGGGAAAGCATTATTATGAGGGAAGATTTCAAAGCATGTTTTTAGGAGTGGAGTTTGGAAGCTCTCATGTGATCATCATGACTAAATGTTCAGGGCACAATGAAAGTGACATTTAAAAACAGAATCATACACAATCTGGAGATACTGAAAACTGAAACACGTCTTACTGCATTTATCAAGAACAGCCATTTGTTTGTCACGTCTCAAGATCGGTGCTGTGATTGGGAGCCGAGTCATAGGAGTATTTGGTAGAGATAGCTTGTAACTATGTATGCTATTGTAAAGCCTGCTATGTTGCCCACATGTTGCACAATATAAAAGCAATGGGGAGTAACTTCCTAAAACGTTCAGTAACGCTTCCTAGTGACACATCAAAATGAACTGTGCATGCAGTTCCAAAACAAATCAAAAACCCCATTCGTGGGAGCTTTAAAATACATAGGTTTTGAAAAGAGTTGCATTCCCCAACTCAGTCACTGAGTTAGATAGTCAGCAAATCAACATTTCCCAAACCAACTAGAATGAAGTAAGGCCAGAACAATATAAACTTGTATTTTTGTATAGTTTAAATGGAGTAAAGAATCCAAAGTTGCTTCATAGAAACAAATTGTGACACTGAGGTACACAAGGAAATATCATGGCAGGTAGCCAAAAGCTTTGAAGAGGTAGAGAGGTTTAAAGAGGGGATTCCAGAGCTTAGGACCTTGGCAGAAGACTCAATCACAAATAGTTGAGCAATTCAAATCGAGAACGTGCAAGGGGCCAAACCTGGAGTAACAGAGATCTTGGACAATAATAATAATAATAATAGCTTATTATCATAAGTAGGCTTCAATGAAGTTACTGTGAAAAGCACCTAATAGCCACATTCCGGCGCCTGTTCAGGGAGGCCGGGACAGGAATTGAACCCATGCTGCTGGCCTTGTTTTGCATTACAAGCCAGCTGTTTAGCCCACTGTGTTAAACCAGGATGGTTGTAAAGCTGGAGGAAGTTACAGATGTGAGGAGGATGAAGCCATGGAGCAATTTGAAAACAAGGGTGAGAATCTTAAAATGCTAGAAAAGAAGCCAATGTGAGTTAATAAGCACAGAACTAATGAGCGAAAGGGTCTTGGTGCAAGTCTCCATTCAAGCAGCAGAGTTTTGGATGAGTTCAAGAGCATGAAGGGTGCAAAATGGGAGGGTGGCCAGGGGAGACTTGCAATAGTCAACTCTAGAGTGGCAAAGGCATGGATAAGGGCTTCAGTAGCAAATGAGATGAGGCAGGGTGGAAGACAGAGCAAGGAGATAATAATGGATAAATAACAAGTCAGACACAGGCTTGTCAGCACAAGTATGAAGATGACAACTATCAGCCCAAGCATTAAGATGACAACCAGGACAGGGGTACAAGAGCCGACAAATATAAAGGAATATATGCAGAGTTCTAGAACCGGATTCTCCTCTACACTGAAAGCTGCCATGCTTAACTCTGGTCTTGATGTTTAACACCCAAAGCAGGAAGTTAGTATGCGGATTCATATCGGCAAACTGATAACATTACTCAACAAACTCCACGCAGTCGCATCAACGGACTTCTATTTTGGGTATTTATTCATGCTCTGGGTATAATTATAGCATTCTACGCTTATGATAGTAGTGTTTAAACACAGTGGCCACGCTTAGGTCAGATTTTTGTTTTCACTTTGCAGTCTGAGCTTCCTACAACAGGCAGCCAGAAAATTAGATACCAAAATATCTGAAGCTTTTTAACAAGAAACTATTTCAAATTTGTCCTTTTCCTTCCATCTCTATTTTTAACAGTAAACATTAAATTGAAGTAAAGCCAAGCATTCTACTTTGAACTCTCACCAGTAAATACAGCTGCAGAGCGACTTGTTGAAAGAGAAAAGGTCCTTTATGGTTCTATGTATTGTCCAACATTGGCAGTTTCTTCAAAGCCATGATGGAGAAGTCGTGTAATGGTGTGACTAATACACAAAGTCTAGCAACCAGACAGCTTAGTAAGTGAAGTCCAACGGTTGAATATTGTAGGCAGGACAGTAGTTGAACAGTCCTGGGTTATGAGCAAAAAGTAAACTAGTCAGGATTCCTGACTCTGATCCTTATCTAAGGAACCCTGCTGTTGGCTGTCTCTCAATTTGAGGAAAGCATCTACTTACGATTGCAAATTCCTTGACACTCGGATCTTTGGGACAGAATGTCCCACAAGGCTGTGGGCAGCACGGTAGCATAGTGGTTAGCACAACTGCTTCACAGCGCCAGGGTCCCAGGTTTGATTCCCTGCTGGGTCACTGTCTGTGCGGAGTCTGCACGTTCTCCCTGTGTCTGCGTGGGTTTCCTCCGGGTGCTCCGGTTTCCTCCGACAGTCCAAAGACATGCAGGTTAGGTGGATTGGCCACGATAAATTGCCCTTAGTGTCCAAAAAGGATAGATGGGGTTATTGGGTTACGGGGATAGGGTGGAAGTGAGGGCTTGGGCGGGTCGGTGCACACTCAAAGTGTGATGCAGTTTGATGAACAAGTTGTCACCATTGTGAACGACTGGTAACAATTTCCTCCCAGACATTAATGTCTATGGTTCCACACTTCAAGAAGAGCTTCAAAGTGTCTTTATAGCATTTCCTTTGTCCTCCCCGGAGGTGGACGGTGCCCACAGGTCCTTGAGACTGAAGCCGAGGGCTGGGGAGCCACCGCGGAAGGTGATTGTGCATATGCACAAGTTTCAGGACAAAGAAAAGATCTTGAGATGGGCCAAGACAAGTCGGGACTGTAGCTGGAAGGCAATCTGATTCGATCTGCCCGGACATTGGTGCCAACCTGGCCAAGAGGTTAATAAGGCTGAGGCAGCGCTTTGTCGGTGCCGAGTGCTGTACCCGGCCAAGCTTTGGGGTAACTTTTGAGGACCAGGAATATTATTTTTTGACGCTGGAGGAGGTGAATGACTTTGTTGTCGAGCATAAGTTGGGGGAAGGCTGAGCAAGCCAAGTAAATGGCAAAGTGGACTTCGAAAAGTTCATGAGAAAGACATTTATTCAGCCTTAACAGCAGTATTTACACAGGACCCGGTTACACATCTCAGGGTCCTCACTCCTTTCTGCCAGCGGCTATAGCAGCTGATCTGCTGTACTAGTACTGCTTAACTCACAGCCCAATCAGCACTAGAGAACAATTATCCCCAGCTGAATGATTCCCATGCAGAGGTCGGGGTAGGAAGGGGTCGATAATGCAGTTGGTATGTTGGTTGAGTTTGGGCGAGGACAGAGGGGGTGGTCATCTTGGGTGAGCCCAGTTTAGTGAGGGGATGGAGGTTTGGTCAGAGTCCGGACTGGGTGATGATGACGGGTCATAGTTGGGGCGGGGGGCAGAAACCCCCAGTGAGGGTTCCATGGAATTTGCGTGGGCTAAATGGTTCAATTAAACAGTCCCAGGTGTTTGCACACCTAAAGTCCTTGAAGGCAGAGGTGATTTTCCGGCAGAAGGCACATTTACAGGTGATGGATGAGATGAGGATAAGGAATGGTTGGGTGTGGCAAACATTCCACTCTGGGTTTGATTCAAAGTCGAGGGGGGGTCGTGATTTTGTTTAGCAAGAAGACAGTGTTTGCAGAGCCAAGTAGGTGCGGACCAGGGGTAGGTTTGTGATAGCGAGCAGGGTATTAGCGGGTCACTGGTGGCATTGGTGAATGTATATGCGCCCAATTGGGACGACGGGAACTTTATGAAGAAGTTGTTAGGGTCAATCCTGAATTTGGATTCTCACCAATTGATCATGGGCAGACTTTAATTGTGTACAGGAGCACATGTTTTGGGCATGCCCTAAGCTGAGGGGGTACTAGGAGGGATTTGCGGGGGTCATGTCCCAGGTGCTAAAAACAAGGGTGGTGATGAGCCCAGGGGTGGCAATTTTTGGGGTTTCGGAAGACCCGGGAGTCCAGGGGGAGAAAGAGGCCGATGTTTTGGCCTTTGCTTCCCTGATAGCCCGGCGACGAATACTATTGGCGTGGAGGGACTCAAAGCCCCCGAAGACTGAGGGGTGGCGTGCGGACATGTCGAGTTTCCTGGGTATGGAAAAAATTAAGTTCGCCTTGAGGGGATCTGTGCAGGGGTTCACCCGGAGGTGGCAACCATTTATTGACTTCTTTGCGGGAGAGTGAGCGTCAGCAGGGGGTTTGGGGGGGGGGGGGGGGGGCGGGGGGGGGGGGGGGGGGGGGTAGAGTAGAGTAGGAGGGAAAATATGGCGGGTAGTACCGGTGGGAGAGGAGCAGGCTTGTGCAGTATGTTACGATGGAAGTATTGAAAGTACGTGGATGTTTGCACATTTTTGCTTTCTTTCTGTTGATGTCTGTAACTGTTTATAAAGCCAAAAACTACCTCAATAAAATTGTTTATTAAAAAAAAAAAAATTGTGTACAGGAGCCTAGGGGGATTGGGAATATTCCTTCTTCTCCCATGTCCACCGGGTATACTCTCATATCGATTTTCTTGTTGTGGGTTTTGATGAGGGTTTGTGGGGGGCGGAATATGCAGGAATCGTGATCTCGAACCACACGCCACACTATTTGGATGTTAGGACTATGTCCAGAGACCGGGTGCACGTTAGATTCGGCGCTTATGGTGGATAATGAGTTCTGTGATAAGGTGACACTGGCGATTAAAAACTACGTTGTGATCAATCAAAACGGGGAAGTCTCTGCAGCTACATTCTGGGAGGCACTAAAGTCATTCGGGTGGAAATTATTTTGGTTTCAGGCCTACATTGATAGGGTTGAGAGGGAGGAGAGACAGAGGTTGCTGGGAGGTATTGTAGATGTGGATCAGAGGTACTCGGTGGCCCCGACGAGGGAGTTGGTGGCCCCGACGAGGGAGTTGCTGGCAGAAAGGAAGAAGCTGCAGGGGCAGTTTGATCTGTTGACAACAGGGAAGGTGGTGGGTCAGCTACGCCAGGTATAGAGGGTGCATTATGAGTGCGGTGAAAAAGCAAGTCGCCTGCTTACCCATCAGTTGCGTCGGCAGGCAGCGGCAAGGGAAAATTGTGCAGGTGAGGGCAGCGGGGGGAAGTGATGACGGGGCCAGAGAAAATAAATGAAATGTTTGAGGCCATTTATCGAGAGTTATAGAGCCGGTCCTAGGGAGGAGGAGGCAGATATGGTTGGTGTTGCCAGAGGGGATGGGCAGGCATTGGAGGAGCCAGTAGGATTGCAGAAGGTTGGGGAGTGTGTTGGTATGATGCAGTCGGGCAAGGCCCCAGGGCCGGACGGCTATCCGGTGGAATTCTATAAGAAGTTTTCTGAGATATTCAGCCCACTGCAGGTGAGGACATTTAATGAAGCAAGAGAGAAGGGAGTCCTCCCCCCAACAACGTCGCAGGCCTCGATTTCATTGATCCTGAAACGGGAGAAGGATCCGGAGCAAAGCGGGTCACACAGGCCAATTTCTCTACTGAATGTGGACGCCAAACTGCTGGCTAAGATATTGGCCACAAGGATTGAGGATTGTGTCCCAGGTGTGATAGGGGAAGACCAAACGGGATTTGTAAAGGGCAGGCAACTCACAGCCAATGTTCAAAAGCTTTTAAATGTTATTATGATGGCCTCAGAACGAGGGGAGATGGAGGCAGTGGACGCGATGGATGTGGAGAAGGCTTTTGATCGGGTGTGGTGGGACTACCTGTGGGAGATGCTGGGAAGGCTTGGGCTTGGTAAGGGCTTCATTGACTGGGTGCAGTTGCTCTATCAGGCACCAGTATCGAGTATGCGTACGAACTGGTTAAGGTCGGGGTATTTTAAACTACACCAAGGGATGAGACAAGGGTGTCCCCTCTCCCCGCTTTTGTTTGCTCTGGCCATAGAGCCACTGGCCATGGTGTTAAGAGCCTCTAAAAACAAGAAATGGCTGGTCGGGGTGGGGGGGGAGAGAGAAGGGAACACCGGGTCTCGCTTCACACAGATGACCTGCTCCTGTATATTTCAGACCCATTGGAGGGGATGGGCGAAGTTTCAGTGCCTCCCCATCTTCATCCAAGGACCTTTTTTAAACGGATGAATAAGGTTATTTCGGGCTGTGTGTGGGCGGGTAAAACCTCGCGAGTGAAGAAAGTGTTGTTAAAGCGCGGGGGGGGGTAGTAAGTGGTTAGTGGGGGAGAGGCCGGTGTGGGAGCGAATGGAGGAGGCACCATGCAAAGACACCAGTTTGGGAGTACTGATAACGGCACCTCTTCCATTCTCGCCGGCCCGATCCTCCACAAGTCCAGTAGTGGTGGCGACTCTGAGAATCTGGAGGCAGTAGAGGAGATTTAAGA
This sequence comes from Scyliorhinus canicula, assembly GCF_902713615.1. NCBI lineage: Eukaryota > Metazoa > Chordata > Chondrichthyes > Carcharhiniformes > Scyliorhinidae > Scyliorhinus > Scyliorhinus canicula. The sequence goes on along the minus strand of NC_052149.1, from coordinate 125,026,648 downwards.
GAGTGGAGGGAGCATCGGTTTGGACTCTGATTTATAATAACCATCGGGTTGTACCGGGTATGCTGGATAGTGGGTTCCGGAGATGGCAAAGGGCAGGAATTAGGAGGATGGGGGATCTATTCATAGACAGGAGCTTCCCCAGCTTGAAAGCCTTGGAGGATAAATTTGAATTGCCAATTTGAATTGGGTTTAGGTATCTGCGAGTATGTGACTTCTTGAGAAGGCAGGTCACGGCCTTCCCGCTGTTGCCGCCACAGAGGATAGAGGACAGAGTGGTCTCCAGTACATGGGTTGGAGAGGGGAAGGTATCAGATATCTGCCAGGAACGTTTGGAATCAGAGCAAACTCCGGCAGAGCAGCTTAAGTGCAAGTGGGAAGACGACCTAGGGGGAGAGATAGAGGCAGGTCTGTGGGCGGATGCCCTAAGCAGGGTTAACACCTCCTCATCATCTGCCAGGCTTAGCCTGATACAGTTCAAGGTAGTCCATCGGGCACACATGACGGTGGCCCGGATAAGCAGGTTTTTGGGGTAGAGGACAGGTGCGAGGCAAATCATATCCACATGTTTTGGGCATGCTCGAAGCTTAGAGGGTTGGGGGGGGGTACAGACTGTTCTTTTATGGTTGGGGTGTGTGAAGATTGTGATGGGGGTGGAACTGTTTATTGTACCAAGTTTATGTCGCTGTTATTGATACTATTATATAAATTGAAAATACCCTAATAATTTTTTTAAATTGTAAATTGTTGCCAAATAATTCTTGCACAATATTTCGCCAAAAAACTAATTACAAAGATGCAAAATAAAGTTCCCCTGCATAACAAACAAAGCATCACGCAGCAGAAAGAAGAACGAGTACCGGGCACTACAGTAAGTGGAACAGAATTAACAAGACACAAATCATTTTAAAACTCAAGATAATTTGGAGAAGCAAATATAAAAGCAGAGAGAACGTCAGCGGGGTTCTGCTGAGGCTTTAATAATGTACCACTCAAACCAGTACAATGGGTGGATGTAGTCTTTTAGAAAAGTAAGTTGAATAATCCCAAGTGAAAAGATGCTTACCTGTGAGTAAGTATGGGACAAAGACAGGACATACATGAAGCAGGGAGGGTCATTTTGACTGAGTTCTGAAAATAATACCTGAGGCAGAGATATGCTCACCACAGCCTAAGGCAGTACCAAAAAAGTCATTCAGGGCAAACTAAACATTGCGAGGAATGATTCAAGCTAGGGTTCTTCAGCCTCAAAGACAGCCCTCACAGAAGGGAGTTCACACACAAGTAAATCTAAAATACTCTGATACCCCGGGACAGCAGGACAAGAGGACGCAAGAGCAGGGACAATTCTCGAGATGGTGCTTATTTACGCACAAGCTGGTCAACAGTTAGAGTAAACTGCTGGGAAAAGCTATTGAGGTCAGGCTACTGGGCTCATGCAATAAACCGGCAGCTACTCTAAGAGGAAGTAGGGTCCAAAACCAGATAACATTATTTTGTGAAATCATACAGTTATGGTAAACTCAAGATGTTAGGCCAGCAGGAAATGACCATGAATTTAAATTGGTTAGAAAGAAACTAAATAGGTATGTGGCTTGCTTAGAAGGAATAATGCAGGAGTGAAAAATTGAATACATTAAGAATCCTCAGGAAGCAACTGGATTCTTATCATTTTGATTTGTTTTCAATACATTCCTGGATCGTACATACTTTTGACTTTTGACTTCACACTAACTTTAAGTTTTTGATTGGATTCATAGGTTATTTCTATTTGAAAGGACACTGTGGGGAGTTCAGCTCCAAGGAATGCATTTGGGTTGAAATACACTCAGATAATTAAATGCATCTCCTTACCTGCCTGTAGGATGAGAAGGCTCAGAGAGTGACATGTCGCTACTCGATGAGGCACTAAGGGGCCGCTCCTGACCTTTGTTTTCTTTGTCAGATTCCCCTGAAGGTTGGTAGACAGTCTTCGGCTGGTTAAAGTCACGAGAAAATATTTTATTAGAAAGAGCTAAACAGAATGTAAACAAACCACTGTCAAAGGCTACCTTGTAACATCATGTGATGCAGCATGCCACGAAGATTTGAGTGTAACTTGCAGGCAAGCAGTTCAGCCATTCATTGCCAGGTCTGACTGGACCACATGAAACACAATTGGACCCTACTTTCATCCAACAAAGCTGCTCACTAATCTAGAAATGTAAAGATAACCCTGGTTTTTTGTTCACTACCAAGAGTCTCCCTTCAAATCCAATAACAAATACAAGGAGTGTTCCTTTGTCACCAAGATTGAGATCATTCATTCAGCTGTATCTGGTACTACTACACAGGCTCCCTTCCTCAGTAATCCTTGGCTTTGCCACCATGTCAAATGTTCCCAAGGCTCTCCCTGCCCTGGGCCTGGCTCATGTTTCTCTCCTATATTCCTTCATGCCTTCTCTGAACTCATCTTCTGTTCTATCAAGGCAAACCAAACTAAAAAGCTCACCACTCTATTCCCATTCCTCGGTGACATTCAGTTTCCATCTCTGCTCCATCCACAATTTCCCTTTCTGCACAACATTCTTGGACATGTAGTTGCCTCCTAAATCCATGCCCATCCTTCCTGCAGCTCTATAATGTATGAACCTCAGAGACCTTAGGTGGATGCTGTTCAGCACTGGTCTCCACAAATGTGGACCAGACAGAGCGGCACTCATGGGGGTCTCTCAGGGTATCGGAGGACCCTAGCTGCATGTCCTTTGGGCAGGATGGTGCCCTGGTGCTGGTGTTGCCACTTGGGCACCTTGGCAGTGCCAGCCTTGGACCCTGGCAGTGTCACTTGGGTGTCAACCTGGCACTGCCCAGGTGGCATTGCTTGTTGGCAGGGTTGCCAAAGTGCCAAGCTGGCATTCTTTGTGTGCATGTGATCGGGCTGGAGATTCTCTGTGTTAAGATTTACGGACAGCACGGTAGCATAGTGGTTAGTACAGTTGCTTCACAGCTCCAGGGTCCCAGGTTCGATTCCCTGCTGGGTCACTATCTGTGCGGAGTCTGCGCGTTCTCCCCGTGTCTACGTGGGTTTCCTCCGGGTGCTCCGGTTTCCTCCCACAGTCCAAAGATGTGCAGGTTGGGTGGATTGGCTATGCTACATTGCCCTTCGTGGCCAAAAAGGTTAAGTGGGGTTGCGAGGATAGGGTGGAGGTGAGTTTGGGTAGGGTGCTCTTCCCAAGGGCCAGTGCAGACTTGATGGGCTGAACGGCCTCCTTCAGCACTGTAAATTCTATGAACCTCTCCAATCAGGCTTCCATCCTGCCACAGCATTGAAACTACCCTAATCAGAGTCACAAATGGCATTCTTAACTCTAGCTATATCCTTGACTTCTCTGTTCTGGAGTTTTTTTTCCAGAATAATCTGCTGCTTTAGGAAACCTCTTAATACCCATTTCATTGACCGAGTTTCAGTTAACTGTTTTAATATCTTCTTCTTTAGGTCTGTGTCAATTTTTGTCTGCTTAATCTTGTAGGAAGTCCTGGGGAGGTTTACTACATTAAAGCTTCCATATAAATACAAATTTCTGCCACCAGGATCTACACCTTCAGCGGCAACACAGCTGGTTAAACAACACCTTACACCTGCTGCCTGACGGCATCAAATTTAATAAAGATGCATTAAACTTGCACTTAACCAAAGCTTTTGACAGGATCTGACACTGCGTACTCTTATATCTTGCTACATTACATTCCAATTTAGTTCACTGTTCTGACACATCCTTTCAAATCACTATCTGTATTGCCTCCTCCCACTTTCAACCAGTGCAGGAATCCTCCAGGGCTCTGCTCTCCCTCCTGCATTCCTGTGCAAGCTCTCCCACTCATAAGTGCCAGCTGAATTTAGGGGGATTCGGAATTAGAATATACAACAGCGCAGTGCTACACAAAGAGAATGATCACCTGTTTCTCCTCCAGGGCTGCCTGCTGGTGAGACGGTTCATCGATCTTTGATGGCTCTGGCACATATTTCAAGAATGTCTCTTGTAAACGTTTCTGGCACACTGCTTCCGGCCTGGACTTTGAGAAGGCTTCTTTTTGCTTCCTGTAGAGCTCCTGCAAGCGTTTGTTCTTTTGTTCCATGGCTTCCTTCTGGGCTTTCTTCTCCTCCGTCTGCCTCTTCTTCCTCTCCACCTGCTGCCGAGCAATGTATTGGCGCACCTCCTCGGCATCATAGTGCCGCAACCGTTTCAGCTGCATTTCTGTGCTCAGGTTAGGTTTCTCCTGTTTCCTTTTAACTGGACTCACACTTCTTGAGGCCTTGCCTCCCGCCAGCTTCTTACCATCTTCCAAACCCACCTTTTCTTCTGGATCTTGAATGGATGCCTTGAGCTGAAGATCATCAAGGATCCCTCGTACCTCCACCGGCAGCACATGCGTATTCAGCAAATCCAGCTCATTTTGCTCTTCTTCCTTTCTCCGGTCAGTCTCTGGTTGCTGCTCAGCTCTCCGCCGCTCAGAACTTTTGGGCCTCAGCTTTCTGGATGCTTCGATCCTGCTGTCAGAGTCTACCCTTGTGGTATGTCCTGTAAAAAAGGCATAAAGAAAATCCTTTAAGGAGAGAAGACAGATGGACTTTAATGAGATGGACAGATTTACATTGCTCACATTATTAATCCTCTGCATCACATGCATGAGGTTTTTATCACAATATGTAAGGCAACCAAAGAACTACAAAATTAGGTCTGGTTGGCAACAATAAAGCCATAATATCATTGAGAGGTTTGAATATCTGAGCTAAGGAGCGGAGGAAAAATGACTGATATGAAATTCAATTACAGCCTTGGTACATTTGGTACAAAGCTACTTAAAAATGAAAGTCTATGTCAATGAGAACCAGCCGCAGTGCTGAGACCACATTGAAGCAAAATACAAGGCCTATTGCCAATACAAAATGGCCCTGCCATTCAATACATACCATCACTTTGCTCCTTAATAAATTAAATTGTGACAATATCATACAATTAATACCTGGACAGACTATGGAGAATTCTTTCAATTTAAAGCATTCTCCTATTATAGTAAAACAACCACCCAAGTAATTTTGCTGCAGGCAGGAGGACAACGCATGGTTATAACTCCTGCCTGGCTGCTCGGTGACATTACATTTGGGGAGTCATTCACAGAGCTTGTAATGAAAATAACAGAGACACTCAATAACAGACCAAGATTGACTGGGGAAATAAAATGAGGCAGACAACATGGACATGTTACTCGTTAAAGTTCAAGATCACCAGTGGGTAGTGAGATTTACTGGAGGTCAGGAGCCTGACACACTTCCACTAGAGTTGCTGCAGCCGTGTGCACTGGGACACTCCATTTCATGGCATTGTAAATCCAGGGTGGGAGGGTTAAGCAGGAAGTCAACATGGCTTAATTCGTACCTCAGCATTTTAAAATGAACCCTTGCCTATCGACTTCCAAGACTCATCATTCCTTTATAATTCATCTTAATTGGACTGCTGGTCGAAATCTAATCATCCTGTTTTCAGATAAGAGCAACTTAAAGGAGTAGTTATCATCTGGTCATAATCTTGCACAAAGGACATCTAAACCATCTGCCATTACTTAGGCTTGCCCTTGCACCAATGGATGCTTAAATACTTTGCAGACAAGTTGATGAGAGTTCAGGTACAGAGAAGCAACGTACTCAACCTGAGCGAGCAGGATCAGCTGTGAAAGTCATTTCTCAGCAGAGAGCTAGTGACTTAAGGCTGCTTTAGAAATAAAAATTAGGTAACAAAATGAGGAAAATAGGAGCCAATTGGGAGTATCAAATTTCAGCCTGCTGCGTTGCAGAAGAACGCACAGAACTGCCAACAAGCAGAACTCTATACTCAGTTTGCTGAGTGATGCAGATCAAGGCCAACAGTGTGGCTTCAATTCCCATACTGGCTGAGGTTATTTATGAAGGCCCCACCTTCTCAACCTTCCCCGAGGTGTGGTGATCCTCAGGTTAAATCACCACCAGTCAGTTCCCCCCTCAAAAGGAGAAAGCGGCCTATGGCCATCTGGGACTATGGTGACTTTACTTAATTTATTTTACAGGACATTGGCGAGACCACAGCTAAACTACCGTACAGTTTTGTCTCCTTATTCGAGTAAAAAGATAATTGCATTAGAAACAGTTCAGAGAAGGTTCTTTCGACTGATCCCTAGATTGGAGATGACAGCTTATGAAGAAAGGTTGGGCCTGTATCCACTGGAGTTTAAAAGAATGAGGCGCAACCTTATTGAAATTGTAAGATCCTGAGGGGACTGTGTATGCTGAATGGATGTTTCCCCCTGTGGGAGAGACTGGAACTAGGGGACACAGCTTAAAAATAAGGGGGTTTCCCATTTAAGACGGAGATGAGGAAAAAACATTTCTGAGAGTTGTTAGTCTGTGGAACTCTCTTCCTCAGAGAGCAGGGGAGGCAAGATCATTGACCATTTTTAAGGTAAGGATAGACAGATTCTTGACAAACGAGGGAGTCAAAGTGAATAGGGGCTGGGCAGGAAAGTGGAATTCAGGCCACAATCTTGTTCCTAATTTGAATGTTAGCATCCTTCATCTTTGGGCTTAAAGAGGAGTACATCAACTAGCTCCAACTCCCTTGTTAAAGCTGACCCAAAGATACTGTTCATTGTGAAGTATTCAAATATCAGGAGACATGGCTGACAGTGAAGAATAAGAAAAGTCAGGTGAAACTTGTTTTCAAGCTAGTGAAGTAAGTAATGACAGAAGCTCACCGATGCGTTCAAGAGGTTATTAGATGCACTTCCAGTCAGACTTTACAGTAAGGCACCAGGTTACTGGGTTGTATTAGAAACAGGATGAGCTTCCTTGAGATTCATGCCCTTGTTCCTTTCCTAAAGCCTGAACAAACGACTCACTTCTCAAATATCAATACAACCTCTTCGATGTTGCACTAATCTAGATCTTTGCAATTTATGGAATTCCATGTTTGTAGTGGCAGATAGTTAAAGCCTTGACACTTAAGGCAAGTCTTTAAATGATCACATATAGGCTATTTCTAACATCTTATGCATTGCATTTGTTGAGGGCGGGGCGGGGAAGAGAGAATGGAAAGAATTGAATGTTACACAAAGAAACTGAAGAACCACACTCATGAACAATGCAAACTGGAGGACAGGTAGTAGTAAACAATGTCCGAGACCAAATATGTTATTCATTTTGGTTTAAACGCATTTTATAGGAGTCTCACTCCTAAAACCAAAACACAGCTAAACAAGATTATCTGCAGGGCTTTGACAAAGAGTCATCTGGACTCCAAACACAAGCTCTTTTCTCTGCTACAAATGCTGCCAGACCTACTGAGATTTTCCAGCATTTTCTCTTTAGGTATCTGCAGCACATGCAGGTTTATGCACTATCGACAAGGCTAATCACACCATCTAGTGCGCACAGGTTAGTGCCCGCTCAGGTAAATAACGTGAGCAGATCCAACTCCATTTATAGGCATAGGTCAACAAATTCAAGAACATCAGCTGAGACAGAGGCTTCAAGCACTGATCAGCTACTTACTTGGCCTGGCATTCCTCTCTCTTCCAGCTCTTGGACTGGGAGCCATCTCGTTCTCCATCACCAGCTTCGGAGCAGGTCCCAAAACCATCTTCACCAGCTTCTGACCTTCACGCCAGGAGGCTGTGTTGATAATATGGGCACCTAAAAAAGAGAACAGTGTCAACAAATTGAAGTCCTGAGATGCCTGAATTTAAATGAGTTAGCAATAAGTTGGCGATCACAAACTGTTCCTTCAGCAAAAGTCTTCATCAAAGTTTATTATCTTAGCGTAGTACACAAATGATCAAAACCCAATTCTACAATTTGGTGAAAGATTGCAATTTTTCATCAATAAAATAGAAAAAGCTAGAAAAATTCAGCATGTCTGGCAGCATCTGTAAAGAGGGAAAGAAAGTTAATATTTGGAATCTGTAGAGTCTATTATAAAGTAAGCGATAACAGGACATTTCAAAAATAGCAACAGAATTAGACACGGTCAACATGGATTTATGAACGGGAAAACATGTTTGACAAACCTCCTGGAGATTTTGAAAATGAAAAAATGAAAATCACTTAGTCACGAGTAGGCTTCAAATGAAGTTATTGTGAAAAGCCCCTAGTCGCCACATTCCGGCGCCTGTTCGGGGAGGCTGGTACGGGAATTGAACCGTGCTGCTGGCCTGCCTTGGTCTGCTGTCAAAGCCAGCGATTTAGCCCTGTGCTAAACCAGCCCCTTTATAAATAGCAGAGGATGGTTTTAGCAGAGGAGGATTTTTTTGAGGACATAACCAGCAGAATAGATAAGGATGAACCAGTGGATATGGTGTATTTGAATTTTCAGAAAGCTTTTGATAAAGTCCCACATAAGAGGTTAGTGTGAAAAATTAAAGAGCATGAGATTGGGGATAACATTATGGCATGGATTGGCGATTGGTTAGCAGATCGTGAACACAGAGTAGGAATAAATGGGTCTATTTCGAAGTGGTAGGGAATGACGAGTGGGGTGCTGCAGGGAACAGTGCTTGGGCCCTATTTACTCACAATATACATCAACGATTTGGATGAGGGAACCAAAAGTTATGTTTCCATATTTGCTTATGACAGGAAACCTTGTGGGAATGAGTATTGAGGAGGATGTTAAGAGGCTTCAGGCTGATTTAAACAAGTCAAGTGAGTGGCCAAATACATGAAAGACGCAGTATAATGTGGATAAATGCTCAGTTACCTACTTTGGACGGAAAAGCAAAATGGCAGAGTATTATTTAAATGGTAGCCAACTACCGTGGATCCTGGAAATCTGAAATAAAAACAGAAAATGCTAGAAAAACACAGAGGGGTAGCGATCGATCAGCAAGCGTGTGGCATTAGAGGCAGGGAGAATTGTGTCAGACAAGGAGGGGTAGGTACATAATGGTGAGTGGGAAGCTGGAGGCGGTGCGAGTGGTACTTGTTAACATATATGCTCCGAAGTGGGACGACGTGGAATTTATGAGGCTGGTGTTAGGTAAGATCCCAGACTTGGAGTCACATAACCTGGTCATGGGAGGAGACTTTAACACAGTCACTGATCCCGAATTGGACTGGTCAAAATCCAGGACACGGAGGAGGCCGGCTGCGGCAATGGAAATGGAGGTTTGCACGGCCGAGGACGAAGGAGTTTTCCTTTTTTTTTCCATATGTCCACAAGGTATACTCTCGCGTCGACTTTTTTGTTCTGAGCAGGGCATTAATACCGAAGGTGGTGGCTACGGAGTACTCGGGAATTGCAGTGTCAGATCATGCCCCACACTGGATGAATCTACGGGTTAGCATGGAGGGCAATGGCTGCTGAGGAGACTGGATGTGCGGTTGTTAGCGGACGAGGCGGTCTGTAGGCAGGTTAAAAAGTCCATCCAGAACTACCTGGAAACAAATGATACGGGGGAGGTCTCTGCAGCAACAGGAAGCTTTGAAGGCAGTAGTCAGAGGGGAATTAGTCTCAATTCGAGCCCACAGAGAAAAGGTGGAACGGGCAGAGAGGGATAGATTACTGGAGGAGATACTCCAGGTGGACAGGAGATACTCGGAGGCCCTGGACGCGGGGCTACTGAGGGAGCAGCGGAGGTTACAGGTGGAGTTTGGGCTGTTGACCACAGGGAAAGCAGTGAAACAGTTGAGGAAGGCAAGGGGGGGGGCGATCTACGAGTACAGGGAAAAGGCAAGTAGAATGTTGGCACACCAGCTCAGGAAAAGAGAGGTGGCCAGGGAGATAGGTAGAGTAGAGACGGTAATACTGTCCTGGACCCAGCGCGGGTGAACGAGGTGTTTAAGGGCTTCTATAGTAAATTATATGAGTCGGAACTCCCGGCTGGGGTGGAGAGGATGAGGCAATTTCTGGATCAGTTGAGGTTCCCAAGGGTGGAGGAGGACCTGATGGGGCGGCTGGGAGCCCCAACTGAGATTGAGTAAATAATCATGGGGCTGGAGGGCATGCAGTCGGGCAAGGCCCCGGAGCCTGACGACTACCCTGTCGAATTCTATAAGATCTTTTCAGAGATATTGAGCCCACTGCTGGTGAGGACATTTAATGAAGCACCCGAGAAGGGAGTCCTCCACCCAACAATATAGCAGGCCTCGATTTCATTGATCTTGAAACAGGAGAAGGATCCGGAGCAATGCGGATCATGGAGGCCGATTTCTCCACTGAATGTGTACGCCAAACTGCTGGCTAAGATATTGGCCACAAGGATAGAGGACTGTGTCCCGGGGGTGATAGGGGAAGACCAGACGGGATTTGTTAAGGGCAGGCAACTCAAGGCCAATGTTCGAAGACTTCTTCGTGTTATTATGTTATTATGATGCCCTCAGAAGGAGAGGAGGTGGAGGTGGTGGTAGCGATGGATGCGTGGAAGGCTTTTGATCGGGTGGAATGGGATTACCTGTAGGAGGTGCTGGGAAGGTTTGTGTTTGGTGAGGGCTTTATTGACTGGGTGAGGTTGCTCTATCAGGCACCAGTAGCGAGCGTGCATACAAACCAGCTGAGGTCGGGGTGTTTTGAACTGCACCGAGGGACGAGGCAAGGGTGCCCTCTCTCCCCGTTACTGCTTGCTCTGCCCATAGAGCCATTGGCCATGGCGTTAAGAGTCTCTAGGAACTGGAAAGGGCTGGTTCGGGGCGGAGGTGGAGCACCAGGTCTCTGCGCAGATGACCTGCTCTTCTACATTTTGGACCCATTGGAGGGGATGGGGGAAGTAATGCGAATCTTGGGGGAATTTGGCAATTTTTCAGGGTATAAATTGAACATGGGGAAAAGCAAGATCTTTGCGATCCAGGCAAGAGGGCAGGAGAAGAGACTGGGAGAGCTGCCGCTTAGAATGGTAGGGAAAAGCTTTCAATACCTGGGAATCCAGGTGGCCCGGAAATGGGAGGTACTACACAAGTTAAACCTATCCCGCTTGGTAGAACAATTGGAAGGGGACTTTAAGCGATGGGACATGCTCCCGTTAACACTGGCGGGGAGGGTACAGACCGTGAAAATGACGGTCCTCCCCAGATTTCTGTTTGTCTTTCAGTGCTCTGAGGATCTGGGGGCAGTGGAGGAGATATAAGAGAGTGGAGGGAGCATCGATTTGGTCCCGATTTATAACAATTTGTACCGGGTAGGCTAGATTGCGGGTTCTGGAGTTGGCAGAGGGCAGAAATTAAAAGGATGGGGGATCTATGTATTGATGGGAGCTTTCCCAGCTTGAAAGCTCTGGAGGATAAATTTAAATTCCCAGCAGGGTATTTGCAGGTGCGAGGCTTCCTGAGAAAACAGGTGCCGGCCTTTCCGCAGCTGCTGCCACGGGGGATACAGGACAGAGTAGTCTCCAGTACCTGGGTGGGAGAGGGGGAGGTATCGGATATTTACCAGGAGCTTTCGGAGGTGGAGGAAACTCCGCTGGAGGAGCTTAAGGGTAAGTGGGAGGAATGAGCTAGGAGGGGAGATAGAGGCGGGTCTATGGGCGGATGCCCTAAGCAGGGTTAATACCTCCTCATCGTGCGCCAGGCTCAGCCTGATACAATTTAAGGTAGTCCACCGGGCACACATGACAGTGGCTAGGATGAGCATGTTTTTCGGGGGAAGAGGACAGGTGTGCAAGGTGCCCGGGAAGCCCAGCAAATCATGTCCACGTGTTTTGGGCATGCCCGAAGCTTAGAGGCTTTTGGCAGGGTTTTGCTAAGTCAATGTCCACGGTGCTAAAAACACAGTGCCGAGTCCACAGGTGGCGATCTTTTGAGTATCGGAAGATCTGGGAGTTCAGGGGATGAAAGAGGCCAACGTTCTGGCCTTTGCCTCCCTGGTAGCCCGGAGCTGGATCTAATTAATATGGAGGGACTCAAAGCCCCCAAGTGTAGAGACCTGGGTTAGTGACATGGCTGGGTTTCTCAGTCTTGAGAAAATAAAGTTTGCCTTAAGAGGGTTTGGGGGGGGGGGGGGGGGGGGGGGGGGGGGGGGGGGGGAAGAGATTGTTGTTGTACGGTTGAGGTGTGAGAAGATTGGCTGGCAGACCTCCGGTAGCGGCATGTCTGAATAAGTCGCGCACACGGCAGCTCCCGCCGAGATCGGACATTTGGGCCCTTTAACGGAGCTGTAGCGGCATTTCGGCGGTGATTCCTGGCGTGGCAAGAGACGCTGGAGAGGTTCCCCTCACTGCTGCATGGAGGGGACCAGGAGTGGGGCCGTCAAGAAAGCGATTGAGGGGAAGCGAGCGGAACGGTTCCGTGAAGCCAAAATGGCAGCCAATGTGGACCAAGCAGCGTGGGCCCAGTGGTCGTGAGAGCAGCAGGAATTCCTAAGAAGCTGCTTTGCAGAGCTGAAGACGGAGATGCTGGCCCCTACGAAGGCCTCTATGGAAAGGATGGTGGAGACTCAGAAGGTGCAAGAGAAGGCGATCAAAGAGGTGGAGAGAAAGGTATCTGACAACGAGGATGTGATCCTGGGACTGGCGGTCAGGGTGGAGGCGCATGAGGCCCTGCACAAGAGATGGCAGGAGAGACTGGATGACCTCGAATATAGGTCTAGGAGACAAAACCTGCAAATTCTGGGCCTCACTGAGGGTGCGGAAGGGGCGGACGCGAGCGCATTTGTGAGCGCTGGTGACGCTGATGGGCGCGGGGACCTTCTCGCTGCACTTGGAACTGGACGGGGCGCTGAGTCCTCACGAGGATGCCTAGGGCGAACGAACACCAAGGGCGATGGTGATAAGGTTCCACCGCTTCACAGACAGGGAGCGCATCTTGCGTTGGGCAAAGAAAGAGCGGAACAGTAAGTGGAACAGTAAGTGGGAGAACTGCGAGACTCGTATATGCCAGGACCTGGGACCTGAATTGGCTAAGAGGCGTGCAGGATTCAACCGGACTAAGGCGATCCTCCAAAACAAAGGGGTGAAGTTCAGGCCGCTGCATCCGGCGAGGCTTTGGGTAACGTACCAGGACAGACACCACTACTTCTATACGCCGGACGAAGCGTGGGAAAAGCTGGACTCGAACTAAAGGACAGCTGCACGTGGGTGAAACGCCCTGGTGGGGATGTGTAACCGGGTGTTGGCCTAATGTAAGATTGGTAGTAGAATTTAAGTTGTTCGCTTTTCCTTTTTTGGTTTTTTTTTTCAGGGGGCGGGGTAACGTCCCATCCAGGCTGATCACGTGTAATGTGAGGGATTTGAATGGGCCGGTCAAGAGGGCCCACGTGTTCTCGCACTTAAAGGGATTAAAGGCGGACGTAGCCATGTTACAGGAGACGCATTTAAAACTCGCTGATCAAACGAGGTTGAGGAGGGGATGGGTAGGCCAGATATTCCATTCGGGGCTAGACTCGAAGACCAGGGGGGTAGCAATTCTGGTTAGCAAACGGGTGGCATTCGAGGCAGTGAGTATTGTGGCGGAGAAGGGGGTGGTGAATGGCAAGCTGTACGGGGTCCGGGTGGGGTTCGTGAACGTCTATGCCCCGAACTGTGGACCCATGGAGATTCGCGCGGCCAAGGGCGAAGGAGTTCTCTTTTTTTCTCCCACGTTCACAAAGTGTACTCTCGGGTTGACGTTTTTGTATTGAGCAGGGCGTTAATCCCAAGGGTGGAGGGGGTCGAGTATTCAGCCATTGCGGTCTCAGACCATGCCCCGCACTGGGTGAACTTGCGACTAGGGGCGGAGGGAGGGCAGCGCCCTCTCTGGAGACTGGATGTGGGACTGCTAGCGGATGAAGAGGTGTGCGGGCGGATAATGAAATTAAATGAAAATCGCTTATTGTCACGAGTAGGCTTCAATGAAGTTACTGTGAAAAGCCCCTAGTCGCCACATTCCGGCCCCTGTCCGGGGAGGCTGATACGGGAATTGAACCGTGCTGCTGGCCTGCCTTGGTCTGCTTTAAAAGCCAGCGATTTAGCCCAGTGTGCTAAACCAGCACCATAAGGATAAGGAGGAACATCCAAAACTATATGTCAACAAACGATACAGGGGAGGTAACAGCAAGAACGGTCTGGGAGGCCATGAAGGCAGTTATTAGAGGGGAGTTAATTTCTATTAGGTCCATAGAGAAGAGGGAGAGGGCGGAGAAGGCGCTGGTGGTGGGAGAGATACTCAGAGTAGACAGGAAGTATGCGGAGACCCCCAAGGAGGGGCTGCTAAAGGAGCAGCGGAGACTGCAGGCGGAGTTTGATCTCCTGACCACTGGGAAGGCAGAGGCACAGCTGAGGAAGGTGAAAGGGGCAGTCTAGGAGTATGGGGAGAAAGCAAGTAGGATGCTGGCGCACCAACTTCGCAGGAGAGAGGCGGCCAGGGAGATAGGGATAAGGCATGTAACACGGTTTTGGGCCCAGAGAAGATCAACAAAGTCTTCAAGGAGTTTTATTGTAAACTGTACGAGTCTGAGCCCCCGGTGGGAGGGGAAGGGATGAAGCAATTTATGAACCAATTGAGGTTCCATGGGTGGAGGGACTGGGGGCCCCGATTGAGTTGGAAGAGATAGTTAAGGGCCCAGAAAGTATGCAGTCGGGCAAGGTCCCGAGACCAGACGGCTTCCCTGTAGAATTCTACAAGAAATTCTCGGAGCTGCTGAGCCCACTCCTGCTAAGAACCTTTAACAAGGCTAAGGAGAGAGGAACCCTCCCCCCGACGATGTCGCAGGCTTCTATCTCGCTCATCCTGAAGAGGGAGAAAGATCCGCTTCAATGTGGGTCCCACAGGCCGATATCGCTCCCGAACGTGGATGCCAAACTGCTGGCTAAAATTTTGGCTACTAGAATAGAGGACTGTGTCCGGGGAGTGATTGATGAGGATCAGACGGGTTTCGTCAAGGGCAGGCAATTGAACACAAATGTGAGGAGGCTCCTAAACATTATCTTGGTGCTCTCAGAAGGAGGGGACGCAGTAGTAGCTGCAATAGATGCAGAGAAAGCCTTTGAGCAGGTGGAATGGGAGTACCTGTGGGAAGTGTTATGTAGGTTTGGATTTGGTGAGGGATTCATAGGGTGGATCAAGCTACTGTATCAGGCCCCCGTAGCAAGTTTATCCACAAACCGGCTGAGGTCGGAGTATTTTAGGCTGCACCCAAGGGACGAGGCAGGGGTGGCCCCTATCCCCGCTACTATTTGCCCTGGCAATTGAGCCATTGGCCATAGCGCTGAGGACTTCAAGGAACTGGAGGGGGCTGGTCGGGCGGGGGGGGTTTCGCTTGGTGCTATGTCTTTTCGTCCGACGTCACTTCGTCCAACGTCACTTCGTCCACGTCTTTTGGTCCTACGTCTTTTTGTCCGCACGTCTTTTGGTCCTACATCTTTTTGTCCGATGTTTTTTTTGTCCAACGACTTCTTGTCCAATTGTAAATAAACTCCGTAGAAAACAAGGTATAATATCTTCAATGATAGATTCATAGAACTAATGATTTATTATGAGAATTTTATTGATAAAATATAAGTAAAATACAGTGGAAAGATGTATTTATAAAAAATGGTATTTACATTTACAACTGAACGGAAAGAGAACGGTAATAACTATCCTTTAACGAGGCTCGTTAAAGGAAAGAGAACGGTAATAATCCTTTAACGAGGCTCGTTATAGTTTTGTGCTTTATACACAAAGATATTGTACCTTGTTTTCTAAGGAGTTTATTTACAATTGGACAAAAAGTCTTTGGACAAAAAAATTATCGGACAAAAAGACGTAGGACCAAAAGACGTGCGGGCAAAAAGACGTAGGACCAAAAGACGTGGACGAAGTGACGTTGGACGAAGTGACGCCAGACGAAAAGTCGCGTCACGGTTTCGCTTTACGCAGACGACCTGCTATTGTATATTTCGGACCCGCTAGAGAGGATGAGGAAGGTCATGCGGATCCCAAGAGACTTTGGGAGCTTCTCGGGGTACAAGTTGAAAGTGGGGAAAAGTGAGCTGTTTGTAATCCACGCTAGGGTCAGGAGGAGACTGGGAGAGCTCCCGCTCAAGATGGTGGAGAGGAGCTTTCGTTACCTAGGTATACAGGTGACCAGGAACTGGAATGCCCTACACAGGCTCAATCTATCTATCTCGGCTTGTGGAGCAGGTGGAGGGAGACTTTAAAAGGTGAGACATGCTCCCGCTTTCCCTGGCGGGAAGGGTGCAGACCGTGAAAATGACGGTCCTCCCCAGATTCCTGTTCATTTTCCAGTGCCTTCCCATCTTCATCCCCAAATCATTCTTCAAGCGGGTGAACAGGATTATCACGGGATTTGTGTGGGCCAACAAGACCCCGCGAGTTAAAAGACTGTTGGAGCGCGGGGGGTTGGTGCTTCCGAACTTCTGTAGCTACTACTGGGCGGCTAATGTAGCCATGATTAGGAAATGGGTAATGGAGGCGTGGTCGGCGTGGGGGCGACTAGAGGCGGCATCATGCAAAGGCACCAGCCTCGGGGCACTAGTAACGGCACCGCTGCCGTTCCCGCCGGCACGATACACAAGCCCAATGGTGACGGCGGCGCTGAGGGTCTGGGGTCAGTGGAGAAGGTACAGGAAGGAGGAGGGGGCCTCAGTTTGGACCCCGATATAGAATAATCATAGATTTGTTCCGGGCAAGATAGAAGTGGGGTTTCAAAGCTGGCACAGGGCAGGCATTAAAAGGATGGGGGACCTGTTCATAGATGGGACTTTCCCCAACTTGAAGGCGCTGGAGGAGAAATTCAGCCTGCCCCAAGTTCTCAACTTTCTCAAAAAAAACAGGTGGGGACATTTCCGTTGCTACCCCCTCGTAGGATTCAGGACAGGGTGGTGTCTGGCATCTGGGTAGGAGAGGGAAAGATGTCGGACATCTACCAAGAACTGCAGGAGGCGGAGGAAGCCCCAGTGGAGGAACTAAAGGGCAAGTGGGAGGAGGAGCTGGGTGAGGAGCTAGATGAGGGCCTGTGGGCTGATGCCCTGGGCAGGGTAAATTCCTCCTCATCATGTGCCAGGCTCAGCTTAATTCAGTTTAAGGTGGTACATCGGGCACACATGACGACGACAAGAATGAGCAAGTTCTTTGGAGTTGAGGACAGCTGTGCGAGATGTTCAGCGAGTCCAGCGAACCATGTCCATATGTTCTGGGCATGCCCGGTGCTTAAACATTTCTGGCAGGGCTTTGCAAGGGCAATGTCCAGGATTTTGGACACACGGGTTAAGCCGAGTCCAGGAATAGCGATCTTTGGGGTGTCAGAGGATCTGGGAGTGCAGGAAACGAAAGAGGCCAAGGTTTTGGCCTTTGCCTCCCTGGTAGCCCGAAGACGGATCTTGTTAATGTGGAGAGACTCGAAACTCCCGAGCGTGGAGACCTGGATTAGTGACATAGCTGGGTTTCTTAGTCTTGAGAGAATGAAGTTTGCCTTGAGAGATTCGCCCGGCGGTGGCAACCGTTCCTTGACTTTCTAGGAGAGCGTTAAAATGTCAGCAGCAACAGCAATCCGGGGGGGGGACTGTTTATTTAATGTATATTCTCTTTTTGTATAATGATAACAGCCACCTAGCTTTGTTAAATATTTTCCTTTTATTTTTCTGTTATTGGTTATGTAAAAATTCTGTTTGAAAATTTTCAAATACCTTAAAAACATTTTTAAAATAAAAAAAAATGAATGTGTTGCCGCGATTTTTGTTTTTATTTCAGTGCCTGCCGATCTTTTTACCGAAAACGTTTTTCAAGGAAGTGGTAAGCTGATTACCTCATTTATTTGCTGGTGACAGGGAGGAGAGTTTGTGCAGGGGGTCGGGGCTGAGAGCGTTGGCAACAGCGCCACTCCCGATGGCCCCGGGTTCATACTCTGGTAGTCCGCTGGTGGCTGCAATGCTGAAGATTTGGAGGCAGTTGAGGCAGCACTTTAAGCTGGGGGCGGGGTCAGAGGAGATGCTGATTAGCGGGAAACATAGGTTTAATCCAGGAAATTTGGACGGGAGATTTCGGAGACGGGAGGAGAGGGGAGCCAGGATATTAAAAGAGCTGTTCCTGGGGGGACGTTTTGCCAGGTTGGAAGAGTTGGGGGGAAAAAATGGACTGGGGTAGGGGGAAGGGTTTAGGTACCTGCAGCTCCAGGACTTTGCTAGGAGGTCCAGAGCTTCCCGATAGTGCCGGTACCTTCGTTTCTGTAAGAGGTACTGATGGCAGGAGGAACAGGCAAAGGAGGGGGTGTCGGCGATCTATAATAATCATCTTTATTGTCACAAGTAGGCATACATTATCACTGCAATGAAGTTACTGTGAAAAGCCCCTGGTCACCACATTTCTGAGTCTATTCAGGTACACAGAGAGAGAATTCAGAATGTCCAAGTTACCTAATAGCACATCTTCGGGACTTGTGGGAGGAAACCCAGGCAGACACGGGGAGAAAGTGCAGACTCTGCACAGACAGTGACGCAAGCCGGGAATAATCGAACCTGGGACCCTGGAGCTGTAAAGCCATAGTGCTAACCACTATGCCACCATGCTACCTCTATGGGAGGAATTCTACGGGAGGACAGGATATCCTTGGAAGGGATTAAAGCCAATCGGGAGGAGGAGTTGGGGGGGAATCGGGAAGACAGTCTCTGGTATGAGGTGCTCTGGAAGGTGAACGCCTCAACCTCGTGTGCAAGATTGGGGCTGATACGGCTGAAGGTCGTGTATAGGGCACACCTCACGAGGGCGAGGATCAGCCGACTTGTTGAGGGGGTGGAGAATGTATGTGAGCGCTGTGGGAGGAGCACCGCAAACCACGTTCATATGTTTTGGTACTGCCCAAAGCTGGAGAAATATTGGAGGGAGGCTTTCAAGGTGATCTTGTGGGTAGTACACGCAAGCTTGGAGCCAGGGCTTCTAAAAGCCATTTTGGGGTGTCAGACCAGCCAGGGCTGCCGGCCCTGGAGGCAAATGTTTTAGTCTTCGCCTCACTGATTGCCCGAAGACGGGTCCTGTTGCGGTAGAGGTCAGCTCCTCCGCCCTGTGCCTTGACTTGGAAGGGGGGGGGGGATCTACTGGAATTATTGACTCTCAAGAAGGTGAAGTTTGAGCTGAGGGGATGAAGGAAGGGTTCTGCAATTCATAGGGATTGTTTATCATGCACTTTCAAGAATTGGTTGTCATCAAACATTGGGGAGGAGGGTGGTTATTGTTGGTTTTGTGTATTGTCTACAGGATGTTGGCTAATATTCATTTGTTTTTTACTTGGAAAGTATGGGTGATGGTTGGGTTTGTATATTGAAGGGGATGCTGTTTGGGGGATTGGTACTGTATTTGTTATTGTTGATTTTTTTAGTTTTTTGTATATTTGATGAAAATGTGGAAAATGAGGAGAGTAAAAAGATTATTTTTAAAAATTATTTGAGAACACAGGCTCCCTCGCATTTCTATAGCACCCATAGGATGTCCCAAAGAACACAATCAACAAACTACTTTTGAAATGTAGTTATTGTTGTGTCAGCAAAAGGAACAGCAATTTGAGCACAGCATCGTCTGACAAAGAATAGCAAGGTGGATGATCAGTGAACCAGATTTTCCATAGTGTGGGTTGAGGGGCAACATTATTCAGGACACCTGGCGAACTCACGTCTTCATCAAATGCAACTTAGATTTAAATAGTGCCTTTAAAGCAATAAAATAATCCAAAGTGCTACATAATATTAGTGGTTTTTTTCTAGGTCCATCTGAACTGAAAGGGGCTGTAGATTCACGTCATGTCTGAGAGCTGCCACCAGCGCTCCTTCAGCAGCATATTTCCGAGTCAGCCTATATTGTACACCTGTGTCCTGGAGTGGGGCCTAAACCAACATCCTTCTGACTCAGAGACAACCATGTTACTGGTGAGTCAAGCGGAGACGTAATTCAGCTAACTACAACATGCTGACAATGCTTGCACCAATGCTGAACTCACCCCACCCAAACAGTGCTCTGCGTTACTCTCTCTCCTGACAGACCAGGATGTTGAATTCTGGCAACTGCAAGGCTGGGCTGCGCCAAGGGTGGAGAGTGGCATGCAGATTATGGGGTGGGGTCATTCCAGACCACCAACAATTATTTCAGATATTAGATAGGCTAAGAACTAAAGCAATCACCTAATGTGCGACATCAATGGTCACCACAAATAATGAGTATTCTGCATGTAATTAGCAGAGCCAAGAGCACAAAGCTGTTGAAAGCAGAATCATCTGCTTACTTTCTGTCAGCTGTGAAGCTATTAATAGGAAGTGCTGAGGCAATGCAGCAAATCGCCACCCCCCCCCCCCCCCCCCCCCCCCCCCCCCCCCCCCCCCCCAATAGCCTCTGCACAAAGGAAAGACATCAGAAGACTTCAGATGACTAGTGCGGCAACCTTTTTTTGCTATATTTAGCTCACAGACTGCAAGCCTTGCAGGTTTGCCTCAGTGAGGTTACTTTAAAAGACCCTGAGCTAAATATAAGGAATAAGCACAGGAATCAGGAGCAGCTCCCTGAGGCTTGCTGCACATATTAACCAGCATAATATTCATCATGCTGCACTGGCAGAGCTGCTGTAGCATAATGCCACCTCAATGCTCTGGAAAGCTAAGAATTTGGACACAGGTTTTCCAGACAGGTACTCCCAACAGCAATTATACTCGGATAGAAAATCCACAGCCCAGAGGGGCTGGAATAATGGAATGTAAAAACCAACTTGCATTGATGCAACATTTTTCACAACTAACAGACACAGGTTGGACTTTTACATACAAATTAGAAGTAGGCCACTCGGCCCCTTAAGCCAAGATGATAATGGCTGACCCGATTGTAACCTCAACTCCTCACTCCTGCCTACCCCCAAGAACCTTTCATCCCCTTGTTAATTAAGTATCTAGCTCTGCCTCCAAAATATTCAAAGACACTCTTCTTCAAGGTATGGTAGAAGCAGAGTTCCAAAGACTCAAAGAATATATTTCTCAACTCATTCTTAAATGGATGACCGCTTAATTTTAAACAGTGACCCCTAGTTCAAGATTCTCCAACAAGAGGAAACATCCTTTCCACTTCCACCCAGTCAAGAATCATCAGGAGCTTAAATGTTTCAATCAAGTCATCTCTTAATCCAGCGGATACAAGCCTCGTCTGTCCAACGTTTCCTCATAAAACAACCTGCCCATTCCAGGAATTAGTGTCCGAATTAATTTGTCTCCTTAATTAATCTTCCTTAATTAAGGAGACAGTACTCCAGTAGTCTCACCAAGGTCCTGTATAACTGAAACAGAGCCTCACAGCTTTTGTAATCAATTCCCCTCGCAACAAACCATAGCTTTCTATTAGCTTTTCTAATCGCTTGTTGTGCTGAATACTAACCTTTTCTGATTCATGCACTTGGACATCCAGGCCCCTTTGCATCTCAGGGCTCTGCAATCTCTCAACCATTAAGATAATATGCTTCTTTATTCTTCCAAACAAAATAAACCATTTCACATTTTCCCACATTGTACTCCATTTCCCAGATCTTTGCCCACTCACTTAACCGATCTATGTTCCTTTGCTGCCTCCTTATGTCCTCCATACAATTTGCTTTCTCATTTATCTTTGCGCTATAATCAAATTTAGCAACCATATATTCGGTCCCTTCAGCACAATAAGTGGTTAGCACTGTTGCTTCATAGCACCAGGGACCCGGGTTAGATTTCCGGTTTGGGTCACTGTGCGGAGTCGGCACGCTTTCCCTGTGTCTGCGTCAGTTTCCTCCCCAAGTCCCGAAAGAAGTGCTTTTTAGGTGAATTGGACATTCAGAATTCTTCCTCAGTGTACCCAAACAGGCGCCGGAGTGTGGCGATTAGGGACGTTTCACAGTAACTTCATTGCGGTGTTAATGCAAGCCTATTTATGACACCAATAAAGGTTATCAAGTCATTTATGTAAATTATAAAAAGTAGAGGTGCCAGCGCTGATTTTTGTGGCATACCACTCATTAATCCTGCCAACCAGAAAATGATCCATTTATGCCTGTTTCCTGTTGGCTAGTCAATCTTCTATCCATGCCAATATGTTACCAACTATGCCTTATGCTTTTATTTTCAACAGTAACATCTGATGTGGCACCTTGTCAAATGCGTTCTGCAAATCAAAGTACAGTTCATCCACCTATTTCCCTTCTGTTTTGTTACAAATACTGCGTGAATGCTAATGCTACATGAATACAGATACAAGTGTTCAATTTTGTCCTTTTATTATTTTTGTACCCTCCAGCCTTATCTGCTGCTGTCTTACCTTTAGATTTGTCCTCTGTCCCCTCTGGTCAGGGTCTGTTTATCATTTGCCATATTAATAGCTCTCTATTTTGTCTGGTCTCTACTCTTTGATTTACCACATCTCCGCAGATTTGAATTTAGGGGCAAGTCCTGGAGGAATTACATCATCACTTATTCTCCTATACATTCCTGCCAATATTACCAATATTCAATGTCACCTTATCTACCAACCGGAGTTAACCCATCCATGTGCCTCTCGAGACCACTATTCTCTGCTCCCATCTACTGTCAAAAGCTGGGCACATACCCCTTAGTCAAATGGACTTCAGAATCTGATGATCTAAAGTGTCATTTGAATACAATATCAAAAAATAGTTTAATTGGTATCTTAACAGTAGACAACAAGAGCGCTCAGAATGAGAAAGTTTAATAATTTTTTTAATTTTTTTTTTAAAGATGTCTGTTCTACAATACTCCCAATTTGTAGGGACCAAACGTTAGCACCATGCAGCCAATGTCAAGGGCAGCACAGATAAACTTTTGAGTGTTGCTCCCTACACTTTACTTTTAATAACATGCCCTTCAACCCAAGAACAGCCCCAGTCGCAACAATACGACCTTAATTTCCAACTCCAGCCTTCATGGTCAAGCACTGAGTTAGGGACAGCTTTTCAACCAGTGCCCACTCAGAACAACAGTGTCTCAAATTAATTTTCCGTTAAACTTTGACAGTCAGAAAGAAGCAGCTGAACTGGATTTGGATGCAGAACTCATAAGTGCCTAACGTAGTTCAGAGAGTCACCCAGTCCAGAGAATTAAACTCTTTCCAAAAGAAAGTCTGGACAATATCAGCAAATCAATGGTTGAAAACAGACAGCGAAGGGAGAGAATGAATGCACAAAAATGGTAAATAACCTTAAAAAGGGAACAATTTGGCACGTCAACAGATTAAACCTACAAAAAAATTTTACAATGCAGGGCATGCAATTTAAACTGGCTCGATAATTTATAATACTGCTGGGAAAACAATGGTAGTTTTAAGGGATTCATATTTGTATTGGTAAACATTAAAGATGAAGTATAGCTTTCAGTGGGTTTAGTTCTGTGCTTGGAAGGGACCTATAGCTGGATTCACGTTGCACAAAGGTGTTTGCGTGTGGGGGTTGGTTAAGTTCCAACTGTGATAGAGAGAGCTACAATGTGAAGAGTAAATATAATTGCTTGGCCACTAGAAGCCCTTCTAAGAGGGAAAAAACTTCCCTTTGTTCTTTAGTTCCAGACGGAAGCTACAGCAGTTATGGACAGATAGCTATAGAGAGAATCTCTCTCTCAGCTTTGCTAGAAGAGAAACCATATAATGAACTAATGGTTAAGAAAGCCATTGCCAGAAATCTAATGGACTGCTACTTAAGGAAGCTCGAGAAATGAAGAGAGGTTTCCAATGTTTGGAGGTTAAAGGTACGAGAGGACTGTTCAGTCAAGGTAGAGTGTTCAGAGGAAGGCCAAGACGCCAGAAAGACTCTAAAGTGATTTTCAGGTTTGTGAGATTGGTCTGCAGCCTTTGGAACATGAATTAATATACCTGTGGGAATTAGTGGCTGGACCTCAAGTGTGTAAAAGTAGTCAAGGCGGGGGTGGCACAGTGGCGTAGTGGTTAGCATTTTTGCCGAGGACCTAGGTTCGATTCCGGCCCTGGATCACTGTCCGTTTGGAGTTTGAACATTCCCCTCATGTCTGCTGGGTTTCACCCCCACAACCCAAACATGTGCAGGGTAGGTGGACTGGCCACGCTAAATTGCCCCTTAATTGGATAAAAATAGTGTACTCCAAATGTATATTTAAAAAAATATTCTCTCAGTTCAAGTGGTGATGTCTCTCCTGTACGTCTGCACACTCCCCGCCAAATTCAGAAGTACCAGATCCAACCGTGTGCCCATTGAATCTGGGTGGTAAGGAGCAGAATTAAGCCATTTGGTCCATCAAGCCTGCTCCTCCATTCGATCATGGCTGATCTTATCCGAGCCTTTACTCCTGCGTCCTGTCTGTTCTCCATAACCCTTCAACCCATTACCAATTCCATTACCAATTAGGAAACTCTCGTGTGACAATCATCAGGGGAGACTCCGAGGAAATCCACAGACACTAACTTGGGTTCACAGTGAGTATGTGTTTGACCACAGCCAATGTGTGTTTTAAAAATGGACTTTGTGTGCTGACGTGACTATTTAAAACCAATGTGTAATTGTTAAGCTAAGAGAGGAAGTAAAGGAGTATGGTTTTATAATCAAATTTTTTCATCTGTAATCAATGTTTTGTTTCTTGTTCTTAAAGCTTGTTTGTACAATGATGAGTCAGAGTGAAAAGATTTAAAATATCTGTGGAGGACAAGGCCGTGTGCCATTTTACAAGTTCCATTTTGTTCCTGTATAAAATTAGGGCTCAGAAAAATGAAATTTTTGCTTTACACCCAAGTATATATGGTCTGCAAAGAGCACAGATGTTATATAGTGCCTTTAAACAGAAAATGTGGCTCACTCACTTGGTTTGGTGTCAGGGCTCGGCGATCTAGCTATTTTCTGCACCTTTCGCAAAGGTTTGGTGATTTTCTTCTCTTTGGTTTTTTCACATGCAGTTTCCTTCACCTTACTACTCTCTGTCAACAAAATAGAACAAAGGTCCATCATAATATATCGCATGCACACGATATAGTATGCTTGCATGCAGTTCCAACTTATTTCAATCAACCTACATAACTGGCACACTTTATAATTTTATTGGAATCAACAATTGTTTTGAAGCATCATGTACAATCAGATCAATTGACATTTACAGAAAACATTTCGCACAACAGTTACAGGGATGAGTTAGTTATATGGATAGACAGAGAAGTTGGGGTTGCTCCCCTGATAGCAGAGAAGATTAAGAGATTTGCTCGAGCTGTTTAAAATCATGAATGGTTTAGATAGAGTAAATAAAGATAACTATTTCCAAAGGCTGAAGTGTTGATAACCAGAGGGCATGGGTTTAAGCTGATTAGCAAAAGAACCAGAGGTAACACGATCAAAATATATAGATTTTTAAAATGCAACAAATATGTCACTGGAAGTCTACAATAGGGAATTGGATAAGTACTTGGAGCAATTGTATGGATATGTGAATTTGATTGTTCTTTGAAGAGCCAGAACAGATTCAATGGACCCAACGGCTTCCTTCGCTTCCGTACAATTTGATCAAAATCAACAGTATGCTTACAATGGACAGCAAGAACAGAAGTGCAACTAGTTTCCTGTAACTGTGGATGCTGAATTCTTACTATTCCCACAAATGGGCAACTTGCACAAGCTCCATACAGATAATTTCAACCCTTTTTGTGCAAAAACAAAAAATTTCAACAGATTTTAAAAACTCTTGTACTCTTTCATACAGCATCCAACAGCCAACATGCTCCCAAAGCAATTAGTGTAAAGCACTCAAAACCCTTCTAGAGGCACTACAGTATCACCAACAAGAGGCAGTTTACTGGGCTCCTCATTAAAACTGTCACCACTGAACAACTAAAATAGATCTCGGCAGCTGCAGTTCCCATTGGGTCGATCATCATGTGCACAGCCATGGCAGTCCAACTTCTGAGCCAATACAGGACAGGAATGCTTGTGCAACATATGCAGCTGCTTTCAATTCAGCTGTCCTTCCACTGCCAAATTCAACACAGTGTAAATAGGATGATCCAGCACCATAAACTATTAAACAACATAAAAGGGTCATCAGGATTTACTGGCTTGGGGAGGGGAAGGAGGGGTGCAGAAAGAGGTAAATGTCACACTTCCTAATTCTTTTCCCCAGTCAAAATTATCAACTCAACACTATAATGACCTCCTCATTTGAAGTCCATGCATAGAAACCTCCCACTGGATAAAGGACCAGTGAGAACACTGGCTAAATTTCACCTGTTTGATAAGGGATAGTAAGGAGGTTTTACAGCCCATGCCACGGATGGTTAATACCTAGTTAGCTGTGAGCAAGGATTGAACCGATGTCTGGCTTGTTCAGCTGTGTAAACATGCTAAGCTATCAGTAAGTGGGTAGTGGGGGATGGGGAGGTGTGGGTGCGGATGGAGGCGGCTTCTTGTAAAGGCACCAGTTTGGGGGCGTTGGTAACTACACCTCTGCCGCTCCCACCAGCGCGGTACTCCACCAGCCCCGTGGTGGTGGCGAGAGTTTGGGGCCAGTGGAGGCAGCATGTGGGAGCAGTGGGAGCATCGGTCTGGGCCCCAATTTGTCATAACCACCAGTTTGCCCCGGGGAGTATGGACGGGAGGTTCTAGATATGGTGGAGAGCAGGGATCGAGAGGATGGGGGATGTGTTCATAGAGGGGAGCTTCCGAGTACAAGGGCGTTGGAGGAAAAGTTTGGGCTGGTGAGGGGAAACAAATTCAGTTATCTGCAGGTGCGGGACTTCCTTCGTAAACAGGTGACAACCTTCCTGCTCCTACTGTTGAGGGGGATTCAGGACAGGGTAATTTCCAGAGGGTGGGTAGGGGAGGGGAGTGTCTCGGACATATATAAGGAGCTTATGGGGTCGGAGGAGACACAGACCGAGGAGCTGAAGCGCAAGTGGGAGGAGGAGCTGGGAGGCGAGATAGAGGATGGTTTATGGGCAGACGCGCTGAGTAGAGTCAACGCGTCCGCAACATGTGCCAGGCTCAGCCTGATACAATTTAAGGTCAGTCACCGGGCTCACATGACAGCGGCCTGGATGAGCAGATTCTTTGGGGTGGAGGACAGGTGTGCAAAGTGTGCGGGAGGACCGGCGAACCATGTCCACATGTTTTGGACATGCCCAAAGCTTAGGGGATTTTGGCAGGCATTTGCGGACGTCATGTGCAAGGTTTTAAAAACAAGGGCGGTGCTGGGTCCAGAGGTGGCGATTTTCGGGGTGTCGGAAGACCCGGGAATCCGGGAGGAGAAAGAGGCAGACATTCTGGCCTTTGCTTTCCTGGTAGCCCGGAGACAGATACTTTTGGCATGGAGGGACTCAAAGCCCCCAAAGTCAGAGACATGGCTATCGGACATGGCTTGCTTTCTCTGTATGGAGAAAATTAAGTTTGCCTTGAGAGGTTCATTGTTAGGGTTCACAGGTGGCAACCGTTTGTCGACTTCCTTGCGGAGAATTAATCGTCAGCAGGCGGTTGGGGGGGGGAGAGAGAAGAGAGAGGAGGAGGAGTTTAGGTTAGAGTAAAGGGGTAATAAGGGTGGGACCTGTACGAAAGGTTAATGGTTTTTGCACAATGTTTATGGTTTCATGTATCTTGTCTATTTTGTTGTTGTTTCTATTCCAAAAATACCTCAATAAAATGTTTATTTAAAAAAAACACATGCTAAGCTATCAGAAAAGCCAAACTGGTAGCTTTTGACATATAACAATCCCACTAATATTCTAGCTCCACTGCCTGGAGGCATGATGACGGTGGTTCTTCTGGAGAAACAATTGAAGTCGTTAAAGGCTTAATGTGAACTAGATTAATACTTGCAGAAACCTTATGAAATTAGCACTGAAACTGCAGCAAATCATTTGTTTCCTTGTCCCACTTTCACTCTCAAAGCCTTGGTCCAATTACACAAGCCAATTCCTACATTCCTATGTTTAGCACCAGTTCTGAAAAAGCTATTTTTAGCTTTCCCCTCAAGACTCTGATCAAAGCTGCATGAAGATGGAATGTAAAATGAACGAGTGTAAAAATATCAGTTGAATGTGAAAAGTTAGTACAATTGCTTAAAGGGGACAATAACTAGTATTTACAGGCTAGTCAAATTATTGCAGTATTTTTCCATAAATTATTTCAATAATTTCTTGGCTATCCCTCTCTGCTGATTGCTTCCAATGACATGAAATTGCAGACACTAGTCCTCTGACGCAGCTCCACTGCAAATGGTTGGGGTGCAATTTCAATCCAACCCAAAGATGGGAAAATATGCCACCCATTCTGAATAACGTTCTCCCTCCAAGGCGTTGCTGCCCCACTAGTGCAATCAGTTACTGAATCCAAAATACATGTATCAACATTTTACTTCAGGCCTGAGCCCATGGCTGATTTGCAAAATAACACAGATTAGCAAATTAGTTCAATTGTAGGATCCACTTACAGCCACTAACATAATAAACCCTTATTGCAAATCACAGTTCTATCAGAAGTACAAAGCAGTGATGGCATCACTGTAAAACAAACACATTCTGCCAGTCTTAAATGGAGTACTTAACTCAAATAAATGCAGTATTGTCTTCTTCTCGCGCAATTTTCTAGTGAAAGTTTGAGCCAGCTATATCCCAACCTGACAAATCTAGCCTCAATCGCATCTTAGCTCACCGGAAAGAGAAAGCCTCCAATTTCCCAAGATTATAGCTTCCATTATACCCAATATGTGGCATTTATTGATTTTTCTGTCAAGATTCTGCTTTTGTTGAGCAGTTTAGAGTTGCGTCTCGCCTTACTGCTGCAGTGCAGTTTGAGGCAGTACTCTAGATTTATTCTATATTATTGACAGGCCTCAAGCCAGAAAATTAAAAAATATATTTTTTGGTTTAAAAAATCTTTTCCAGTTTAAACAAATTGGAAGCAGGGAGCCAGAGCAAGCAAAGAAAACAGCAAAGGAATACAAACAAAAAGTGCTGGAAATGCTCAGCAGGTCAGTCAGCATCTCTGGAGACAAAGAATTAACGGTTCAGGTCAAGTTGACTTTTCGTCAGAACTGCTCATCTGATGGCGATTATCTCGACTGGAAACATAATTCTATTTGTCTCTCCAAAGAAACTGCCTGGCATGCTGAGTATTTCCAGCATCATTTGTTTTTATTTTAGATTTACAGCATCCACAATATTTTGGCGTGAAGAAGCTGGAATGGGTAAAATGAAGTGAAAGTTCTTCCTTTTTGAAAAAATATTTTTACATAATTGTTTTAGGTGTTTGATGTACTTAGAGTGAAATACATCAGTAACTTTAGGATATAGGGCAGCATGTAGGCACAATGGTTAGCACTACTGCCTCAAAGCGCCAGGGAGCTGGGTTCAATTCCAGCATTGGGTGACAGTGTGGGGTTTTTGCATGTTCTCCCAGTATCTATGTGGGTTTCCTCCAGGTGTTCCGGTTTCCTCCCACTGTCAAAAGGCTAAGTGGGGTTATGGAAATAAAGTGGTGGAGACTGGAAGGGTCGAATGGCCTCCTTCAGTATTGTATGCATTCTAGGATTATTTCAGCGCCACAGTACCCAATACAAGAACAAAAATTGGTTGATCCAGAGGAACTAGAGATTTTTAAAAATTGTTTTAAAATGCTTACCACCATGTGAGTTTCCAGAGACACTCCATCCCTCCTTCCATCAGCTGTACTCCACATGGCCAGTTCCTACAACCTCACTCGGAGGGATAGGGAGCTGTTTAAATTTCTCTAACCATGGCGTGCAAGTCCCACTGTCTCATTATGCTCCCTGTGGGGCTCGGTACAAAAAACTCAGTGCACTGACAAATTTTGATGCTCCAATCTGAAGGCACTCCCACCAAATCTGATTTTTCAAAAGGCATCACAAATCAGTGATAGTCCATGGCCCAAAGTACCAGATTTTAATGATTGGACGAAGGTACTCTCCCCTCCCCTTGTGAGAAACAGGAATGGAGCACTCAAGATTAGGAAGCACTATTGTCCGTGCAGCTTTAAAACTCTTAGGAACATCTTGATCCAATCTTCTTTCTGATGAAAATCATACATCGATAATTTAATTACCCAGAGCCATTGCTAAAGTATTTGTGTTTAAAGTGTATGCGTGTCAGTGAACTAGTTTCAAGGAAGAACAAAAGTGGGACAGTTCCTGTGCAGAAAGTGATACAGATTCTGAAAGGAGTTATGCCCACTGCCCATCCTAAATATGCAGACGGTATTAGGGCACAGTTCCATTGTATCAGCTTTGCACTGTCCTCCCAAAGGCAACTATTCTTCTGAGCTTTTGGTGGGGTCTGTTTTTTGCTCTCTGCAGATGCTGCTTTGATCAACTGCTTTTATTTCAGATTTCCAGCATGTTTGCCTTTTTCATTACTATCAACCAGTTAGTTCACTGTGGGCTGGGGGAAACATCATAATTCCAATCTCACTTTCAAACCATGTCCAGCAAGAGAATAGTGATTGGGCATAACAAATCAGGAATGGAGTTCCAAAACCTTTCCCATCCAACATCCAGAGACACCAAAGGCCAGCTGGTTGCAAAAAGTTATCTGTGCACCAGATACTGCAAATGGTACCAGAATTTATTGTACAGTGGCTTCTAGATTTTAGCTGTTACGTTGCAAGTAAATGCATCTCTACAAGGGGATGGAAGAAGTGCAGGTCCCCAGGCTCTGATTCACTGACTCGGGACCAGTCACAAGCCACACTGGAAGAGCACTTGGGGAAGAGCACTCGGAGAAGATCAAGAGATCTGAACTGGGGAAATTTTATTTAAAAACGCCAATTAAAGACAAGATCCACCCACAGGGACCAGCATAATAACTAAACACTGGTTTCATATTATGCAGCAGTGTTCTCCACAGTTGCAGTGCAGATACACCGCACAACTTCATGAAAAGGATGCCTCTTACAGTTAAGTGGTTTGAGGTTAATTTACCATTTCCCCATTTGTCTAAAGAAACAGCCATTTACTATCACAGACATATCTCCCCACAAAACATTTGCCAGGTAATGACAGATGGTCAAGGTGGGAAATAATTAGACTTTTGCAATATAGCACTAAACTAGTCTCTAATTTCCATATTCCGAATTCTACAGAATTAATTGATTTGCACATCCATTGTACATACACCAAGCCAGCCTCTCACCCATATAGGAACACTGCAGTCACTGACTGAAGTTCAGGTTTTCTGATACAACATTACAACAGGATTAGCAGCTCCAAAAACTGGCAGAGCTATATGTAAAAAGTCACCTTTAACAGGAAGAAACTGTCTTGGTACAAAGCAAAGAATTAGCGACAGGTGAAAAAACCCAAATAGCCCAAGGTGTAACACCACTCCAGAGTGTTGCCCTCAGCTGTACAAGCCAGGAAGTTAATTCCGTGGTTCTGGAGCTCAGTTTACTGCTCTCTAACTGACCTCTGCAGATTGAAGCTAGGGAAGGAAATAAAACAATTAGCTATCCTCCCTACTGGAAATTGCACACTCTGACATCAGGTGTGTTGTGTTCGGTGTTCGCTGTCTAGCGAGAAATCCACAGAACAACTTGTGACTTGTCCAAACCAGGGTTGTATTAATACACACGCGGTACGGTAACAATCAGATACAGAGCGCGTTATCATGAGAGTTTCATTATACGCCCGTGGAACTACCCCCATGCACGACTGTCCTCATGTACGTCTCACAACCTTCTCTGGATCCCCAGATCTGCCCTCAGTTATAGCTGAGTGCCTGGTCACATGACCACTGTCTCAAGACCTCATGGTGGATCTGTACCGCCACCTGCTGGTTGGAGGTCTCACCACTGACTATATACAATATCATCTACAGGCATATCACCACAAGGTGAAGATTAGGTTCACTGAAATACATAAAACTAAAAGACGGAAAAAGCCCATTCAGCCCAACTAGTTTGTGTCGACATTTACTCTCATGGGCAAAAAAGTCTAGTCACATTTACTCCTCATCCCCAATCCCAGATCCTTTTCACCTGAGGAAGGAGCTGCGCTCCAAAAGCTCGTGTTTGAAACAAACCTGTTGGACTTTAACCTGGTGTTGTAAGACTTCTTACTGAGATCCTTTTCAACCCCCTTTCCTCCATCCAGCTCAAATTGTTTTGCCTCAATGACAAACCCTGGAAGTGAATTCCATATAATAATATGTATTGTAATAAGTAGGCTTATATTAACACTGTAATGAAGTTACTGTGAAAATTCCCTAGTCGCCACACTCCAGCACCTGTTCACACAGAGGGAGAATTCAGTATGTTCAAATTACCTAACAGCGCATCTTTCTGGAAACCAGAGCGCCTGGAAGAAAGTCACGTAGGCACACCCCCGGGGGGGGGGAGATTTGCAGACCCTGCACAGACAGTAACCCAAGCCGGGAATCGAACCTAGGACCATGGCGTTGTGAAGCTACAGTGCTAACCACTGTGCTACCGTGAATGCCTTATCGTGTGAATAAACCTCTGGCCTTTATTCAAATTCTATTACATTTAGTTCTCAACTAAACTGCTGAAAACATTCTCTACCTTGTCCCATCCTTTGATAATTTTAATCACTTCTATCATATTGCCACATAGTAAGTGCTAAACAGGAAGTGCTGGAATAAACACAGCAGTTCGAACAGCATCTGTGCAAAAAGAAACAGTCCACATTTAGAGTTAGATATGACTCTGTTGGAGCTCTTAGATATCTTAAGATGTTATATTTTGTTCATCATTATTTCAATGCTTTTTTATTCTGTACCTGGTGATAAAAATGTGAATCCCATTAGCCTTTTTATTTTTTACAGCATCACCCCACGGTGCTGCCTTTAAGGTCCTATCAATCTGCACCTGCAAATCCCTCTGCTCTTCACTTCCGCTCAGATTACTGGATATTTTTTGAACAAAGTGCATCACCTCACAATTACTGAGGTTGCATTCCAGCTGTCACTTTCCAGATCATTTTCCCTCCCATCTCATCAATATCCCACTTCAGCTTCCTTTCATCTTACTGATAGCGGATCAGTTTCAGCGAGCAGACCACCTTCTGTCCACTGAGCACATCAACCACAGTATTCCCATGGTGCATTTCTAATAACACAAATTAGTTTGCTGACCAGGACTGGTTGAGTTCCTTCAAAAAAACTCATTAACATTGCTCTGTTCTTCCACCCATGCCATCAATCTGTTCTGCATTGTTACCACACCTAAAAATAAAGCCCCTCCTGCATTTCCTGCTTTCTTTTTACTGAGTGGCAGCAGTCGGTCCCTCATGCCTGTTCCAGTTCTTTGGAGTTTGAGTCATCTAATTAGTCCCACCCCTCTTCCTTCCCCATAGCCCTGGAATTTCTTTCCCTTTTCAAGACAATTCATTACCTTAATTATCTTTAAGACATGATGTGGAGATGCCGGCGTTGGACTGGGGTGAGCACAGTAAGAAGTCTTACAACACCAGGTTAAAGTCCAACAGGTTTGTTTCAAACATGAGCTTTCGGAGCACTGCTCCTACCTCAGGAGGAAGGAGCCTTCCTACCTGAGGAAGGAGCAGTGCTCCGAAAGCTCGTGTTTGAAACAAACCTGTTGGACTTTAACCTGGTGTTGTAAGACTTCTTACTATCTTTAAGACAATCATTTTACATCGCGCCCTGGTTACTGAATCTGTCATTGGAATGTTTCTCCTTAATTATTCTAATATTAGTATTAAACCTGTCCATGACCTTTACTGCTCTGAGAGCAATTCCAGTTTCTCCAGTCTCTACATGTAATTCAAGTCCCTCACCTCTAATACTATTCTAATAAAACTCCTCTTTTTAAGGCTTTAATACCATTTCTGACATGTGGTCTCCAGAATTGAACAGAATACTGTAGTTCAAGCCTAACCACTGTTTCATAAAGGGTCAATAGGTTTTGTGAACTTTGCACTCTATTCCTCTATTAATAAACATGATGTGGAGATGCCGGCGTTGGACTGGGGTGAGCACAGTAAGAAGTCTTACAACACCAGGTTAAAGTCCAACAGGTTTGTTTCAAACACGAGCTTTCGGAGCACGGCTCCTTCACCTGAAGAAGGAGCCGTGCTCCGAAAGCTCGTGTTTGAAACAAACCTGTTGGACTTTAACCTGGTGTTGTAAGACTTCTTACTGTTCTATTAATAAAGCCACAGATCCCAATTGGTCATCTTTCCAACTTCACCTGCCACTTTCAAAAACTTTGATTCACATCATAGATCTCTGTTCCTCCACCACTTTTAAAATTGTCCCATTTATTTTATGCTGCCACTCCACAACTCGTCCTACTGAAATGGATTATTTCCCACACTTCTCAGCATTGACTATTACCTGCCTTGTGTATCGTATTTCATCAGTCTTACTCTAACCTCTGCATACTATTGTCCAAATTCCACATTTCCAGGTTTTTTGCCATCTGTAAATGTAGAATGTGTGGTCTCTATACCCATGCCATTAACATGCATCAAAAAAGGTCACTGTCCCAACACCTATTCCTGGAATCAATACTGAATACTTTTCTCCAATCATTGCTCTTTCCCCCTTAGACAATTCCTTACCCACCTGCCATTGCCCCTTTAATTCCATGAGCTTCAATTTGTTAATACATCCATTATGTGGTACTGAATCCCAACACCTATAGTCCACATACACATGAGCAACTCTATCCTTACCCAGCATCAGGTTTTTAAAAAATTTGATTTTAAAGGCAGACAGATTTTGGGCAGCACGGTAGCACAAGTGGATAGCACTGTGGCTTCACAGCACCAGGGTCCCAGGTTTGATTCCCCGCTGGGTCACTGTCTGCATGTTCTCCCAGTGTCTGCGTTGGTTTCCTCCGGGTGCTCCGGTTTCCTCCCACAGTCCAAAGATGTGCAGGTTAGGTGGATTGGCCATGATAAATTGCCCTTAGTGTCCAAAAAGGTTAGGAGGGGTTATTGGGTGGAAGTGAGGGCTTAAGTGGGTCAGTGCAGACTCGATGGGCCGAATGGCCTCCTGCACTGTATGTTCTATGAATCATAAAATAACAATGTGCATTGGTATTCGCCCATTTTTTCCCCAAAATAAAAATGTTTTCCCTGGATTACAATTTGAAATTTTCTCCACCACCATCTTCTTGTCCCTACTTTATAAGTGAGACCCTTTATTCTTAAATTCTCTACGGAAATGTTTGTTATAAAAAATTAACTACATCCCCTATTTTGATATCATCTGCAAATTTCAACACTACTCTCTCTAGTTCTATAATCAAATCTTTGACAGATAGTGAACTAAAGAGGCCCCAGAACTGAACCCAGTGGGACACCACTATCCACTTCCAATCATTCTGAAAAACAACCTTCAATTCCTACTCTCCATTTCCTTATTTCAATACTTAGAAAGTTTAATTGTGACAGTCAGCGTCCAGCAGGAACACCCCACGCAGTAAACGTAACAGAAGTAAAGAGACTGGCCACCACACAACTGGCAGCAAGAACCACCTTTCTCATGTTAACACAGACATCAAGTGTGACATGGAAAGTTTAACAAGTACAGTCCTTAAAAATACAGCCTTCAGCTGCTGATTCTATTTACATAAAACTATTTCCATTGCAAATGCAAAATCTAACAAGAAGCAGAGTTAAGTGTCACATAAACAAGATGGGAACATAAGTAATAGGAGCAGAAATAGGCCATTCAGCCTTTCAAGCCTGCTCTGCCATTTAACTAGATTATGGCTGATCTTCGACCTCAACACCATTTTCCCACTCTATTCCCATATTACTCGATGTCTTTAATATGTGGAAAGCTATCGATTTCTGTCTTGTACATGCTCAATGATTGAGCCTCCACAGCTCTCAGGTAGAAAATTCCAAAGATTCACTACCCTCTGACTGAAGAAATCCCTCCTCATCCAAGTCCTTAATGGTCTACCAAGACTGTGACAGCTGGTTCTAGACCTCCCAACCATGGGAAACATCGTTCCTGCATCTATCCAGTACTGTCCTAGAATAATTATGTGGGTTTCAATTAAATCACCTCTGATTTTTCTAAACTCTACAGAATACAGGCCCAGTATCTTCAATCTTTTCTCATAGGACAATCAGTCTGGTGAACGTCTGTTGCACATCGATGGCAAGTATATCTTTCCTTACAGAACAAGCCTAAAACTGTAGTCCAGGTGCGATCTCAGAGGCTTTATGCAACTGCAACAAAGCATCTTTACTCCAGTGCACAAATCCTCTTGCAATAAAGGCCAACATACCATTCGCCTTCTTAATTGCCTGCCACACTTCCATGTTACTTTCAGTGACTCATAGCAGGGACAGCCATATCACTTGAGACATCAACATTTCCCAATCTCTCACCATTTAAGAAATACCCAGCCTTTCCCCATTTTTCCCCAGTTTTCCCCATTTCACCACATTATGTTCTATCTGCCATGTTCTTGCCCATTCGCTTAGCCTGTCTAAATACCTTTGAAGCTACTTTGCAGTCCCCTCCACAGGTCACATTCCCACCAGGTTTTGTGTCATCAGCAAATTTTGAAATATTTAGTCCCCACATCCAAATCACTTATATAGATTGTGAACAGCTGTGTCCCCACAGTAACCAATTAGTCACACACTTCCAACACAAGAATGACGCACTTATTCCTACTTTATTTTGTCTATTAAACCTGTGCCAGTACATTATCTGCAATCCCACGTGTTCTAATTTTGTTTGCTAACCTCTTATGCGGGACTTATCGGACAGCCTCTGAAAATCCAAATACACCACATCCGTTGGTTCACCCTCAGATAGTTACTTCCTCAAAAACTCCAACATGTTTGTCAAACGTGATTTCCCTTCGATAAATCCATGTTAACTCTGCACAGAGTTAAGTGCCACATTCTTTACATTCACATTTTCCCGACTACTGATATTAGACTATTAGACTGATATTTGCTACCTACTAAACTGCAGGAACTGTTCCAGAATTTTAGGTCCAGGGGATTTTCCAACATTTAATCCCATTAATTTCTCCAGCACTACGTTTTTAACTAACATCAATTTCTTTCAGTTCCTCATTCTCGCTAGTCCCTTGATACGCTATTATATCTGGGAGAGTTTTGCTATTTTCCTCTGTGAAGACAGACACAAAGTAGTTGCTTAGTTTCTCTGCCATTTCCTTATTCCCCATTATAAACTCTCCAATGACATGAAGGGCCCACATTTGTTTCTGCTCACCTTTTCGCATACCGACAGAGCCCACTTTTTTGTGTGTTTTTCATAGATTCACAGAACTGTTAAAGTGAAGGAAGAGGCCATTCAGCCCATTGAGTCGGTACTGGCTCTCTGGATGAGCTTACCTTGTCTCACTGTGCCTTATACACTATAACCTTGTATATTCCTCTACAGATGGCAATCCAATTATCTTGTCAATACCTCTATTGAACTTGCCACCACTACCATAGAACATAGAACATAGAACAGTACAGCACAGAACAGGCCCTTCGGCCCTCAATGTTGTGCCGAGCCATGATCACCCTACTCAAACCCATGTATCCACCCTATACCCGTAACCCAACAACCTCCCCCTTAACCCTACTTTTATTAGGACACTACGGGCAATTTAGCATGGCCAATCCACCTAACCCGCACATCTTTGGACTGTGGGAGGAAACCGGAGCACCCGGAGGAAACCCATGCACACAGGGGGAGGACGTGCAGACTCCACACAGACAGTGACCCAGCCGGGAATCGAACCTGGGACCCTGGAGCTGTGAAGCATTTATGCTAACCACCATGCTACCCTGCTGCCCCATCCACCAAAGAAATTTGTTCCAGACTCCAGCTACCCCCAGGATGAAAAACATTTTCCTTGCATCAATGTTACTCCTTTTGCCATTGTTTTGAATTTGCCTAACTTTTGCCTAGTTCACTTTCAGATTTTATTTTCCCTTTCTTTATCAGTTTTGTAGTCCTTTGCTGAATTCTAAAATGCTACCAATCCTCCGCCTTGCGACTTTTTGGGCAAATTTAAAATCCACTTCCTTTGATAATACAAACGTTAACTTCTCTTTGTCAGCCACAGTTGGTTCACGTTTCCTCGTACAGGCCCCGCTTGCCCCAGAACCAGTTTCAATGCCTCAAAACTAGAATCTTGTACCATCTCTCCAGCCACGTGTTCATTTGCTCTATCGTCCTATTTCTGTACTAACTGGAATGTGGCACTGCAAATAATTCGGAGTTTACTGTCTTTCAAGTCCCGTGTTTTAAATCTCTTTCCCAGCTGCATATAACCGACTTTCAGGATTTCATCTCTTTCTACCCATGTTATTGGTACTGATGTGGATGGACCATAATCTCACCCTGATCCATAAGAATGTCCTGCAGCTGCCCGGCGACATCCTTGACCTTGCCACCAGGAAGGTAGAATGCCATCCTGAAGTCACGTCTCTTGCTACAGCAACACCTTTTCCCATCATTATCAAATCCCCTCCTACAATTGCGCCTCCACTCTTCTTCCTCCCCTCCCTTGCAGCTGAGCCACCCATGGTATCACAGACTTGACTCGGCTGGCCACCTCTGAGGAATCATCACCTTCACCACAATCCAAAATGAAAAGTTGGTTAATGGGCAAGATGAACACTAGGGAGTCCTGCGATGTCTCCTTGGTCCTGTGCCACAAGTTCTCAATTCCCTACTTAAACCTCTTCCTATCTCCATCCTCCTTAAGATACTACTCAAACACGGGCACACAGTGGCTTAATGGTTAGCACAGCTGCCTCATGGCGCTTGGAACCCGGGTTCAATCCCAGCCCCGGGTCACCGTCCGTGTGGAGTTGGCATATTCTACCAGTGTCTGCGTGGGTCTCACCTCCACAACCCAAAAGAGGTGCAGGGTAGGTTGATTGGCCACACTAAATTGCCCCTTAATTGGAAAAAAAATAATTGAGTACTCTAAATTTATTTTAAAAAGATACTACTCAAGCACTTCATCCATTACCAGCCGTATGTGGCTCTGGCAAATTTTGCTAATTATGTGCATATGAAGTGCCTTGGGATGTTATACACGAAAGGAACAATATAAATGCTGCAGTCAGAGGTCAGGCACAGAAAGCTCAAAAAAACTTACAGGAGACAAAATTAAAGAAATCGTTCCTTCATATTAATACAATAGTCTCTGTCGATGTTATTTTTCTTGTAAACTGAACTATAAGATGGTCATCCATAGAACCATAGAAAGGTTACAGCACAGGAGGCCATTTGGCCATCTCGCCCATTCCAGCCAGAGGGTGCCCTTTCTAATCCCACCTTCCTGCACCCAGCCCATGCCCAGTAGCTTACGGTGCAGATTCAGGTTTTTTTTTTATAAAGAATTCAGGGACTCTGCCTCCACCACCAAATCGGGCAGTAAATTCCAGACTCCCATTACCCTCTGCTAAAAAAATTCTTCATGTCCCCTCTACACCTTCTGTCATTTATCTTGAATCTATGCCCCCTGGTTCTGGAATTCTCTGCCAAGGGGAAAAATGTTATCCTGTCCACTCTATCTCTTCCCCTCAATTTTGTAACCTCAATCAAGTCACCCCTCAGCCTTCTTTGTTCCAAGGAAAATAACTCCAACCTAGCCAAGTCCCTCGTAGCTACATTTTTCGAACTCTGGCAACATTCTTCTAAGCCTCCTCTGCACTCTCCAAAGAAATTACAACCGACAGTCGAAACCCGCTCCACCAGCTCCACAATTAGGTCTCTTCGGTTTTTAATGCTACAGCATGTAACATCTTATCCACTTTATGATCCATATCAGGACTAAGCCCTGACTCTATTCTAACCAATCTGCTTTCGAGACAATGCCAAGACCTCATCACTTATTCCAGTCTACATTTTCAAAGTCCTTGCTTTGGTTTGAAGGATGGAACTCACTCTCATTTAGAACCCAGTAATTTCAAAAAACATGGGCTATCATCTCAACGTGCATTGGGGATTTAACAGACACAAATCACATCGCACACTCACCACTGAAACACCCCTTTTAACCACTGTTCAGAATCTTAAAATTAAAGGTAGTCCATTTCGAAGTGGTATCAAGAAACACTTGTTAAAGACTTGGAAATCTACTTCTCTCAGAAAGGTTGTGGATGCTGGTGCCAATTAGAGCCAACAAGGCTAAAATCAATAGATTTTTGTTAGATAAGGGTATCCAGAGGTATGGAACACAGACAAATAAAAGCTCATGATTTAGGGGGTAACATGTTGGCATGGACTGAATTAAAGATTGGTTAGCTAACAGAAAACAGCTGGTATAAATGGGGGTCTTTCTCTGGTTGACAGGATGTGATGAGTGGTGTGCCACAGGGATCAATGCTGGGATCTCAAATTTTAATAGAACATAGAAAAATACAGCACAGAACAGGCCCTTCGGCCCACAATGTTGTGCCAAACTTTTGTCCTAGATTAAGAACAAATTAATCTACACCCCATCATTCTACCGTAACCCATGTACCTATCCAATAGCCGATTGAAGGTCCCTAATGTTCCCGACTCAACTACTTCCACAGGCAGTGCATTCCATGCCCCTACTACTCTCTGGGTAAAGAACCTACCTCTGACATCCCCCCTATATCTTCCACCATTCACCTTAAATTTACGTCCCCTTGTAATGGTTTGTTCCACCCGGGGAAAAAGTCTGACTGTCTATCTACTCCCCTGATCATCTTATAAACCTCTATCAAGTCGCCCCTCATCCTTCTCCATTCTAATGAGAAACGGCCGAGCACCCTCAACCTTTCCTCGTAAGACCTACTCTCCATTCCAGGCAACATCCTGGTATATCTCCTTTGCACCTTTTACAAAGCTTCCACATCCTTCCTAAAATGAGGCGACCAGAACTGCACACAGTACTCCAAATGCGGCCTTACCAAGGTTTTGTACAGCTGCATCATCACCTCACGGTTCTTAAATTCAATCCGTCTGCTAATGAACGCTAGCACACCATAGAGTT
Source organism: Scyliorhinus canicula (assembly GCF_902713615.1). NCBI lineage: Eukaryota > Metazoa > Chordata > Chondrichthyes > Carcharhiniformes > Scyliorhinidae > Scyliorhinus > Scyliorhinus canicula. Next base: position 124,985,768 of record NC_052149.1, on the reverse strand, counting down.
CACAGCTCCATCCACCTGAGTGGCAACTTTCAAAGATCTATGAACATAGACTCCAAGATCTCTACTCCACCACATTGCCAGGAACCCTACCGTTATAACCCTGTATTCCACATTCATATTTGTCCTTCCAAAAATGGACAACCTCACACTTTTAGGGTTAAACTCCATCTGTCACTCCTCAGCCCAGCTCTGCATCCTATCTATGTGTCTTTGCAACCGACAACAGCCCTCCTCACTTCCCACAACTCCACCAATCTTCGTATCGTCTGCAAATTTACTGACCCACCCTTCAACTCCCTCAACCAAGTCATTAATGAAAATCACAAACAGCAGAGGACCCAGAACTGATCCCTGCAGTACACCACTGGTAACTGGGTTCCAGGCTGAATATTTGCCATCCACCGCCACTCTGACTTCTATCGGTTAGCCAGTTCGTTATCCAACTGGTCAAATTTCACACTATCCCATCCCTCCTTACTTTCTGCATAAGCCTACCATGGGGAACTTTATCAAATACCTTACTAAAATCCATGTACACCACATCCACTGCTTTACCTTCATCCACGTGCTTGGTCACCTCTTCAAAGAATTCAATAAGACTTGTGAAGCAAGACCTATCCCTTACAAATCCGTGCTGACTATCCCTAATCAAGTAGTGTCTTTCCAGATGCTCAGAAATCCTATTCCTCAGTACCCTTTCCATTATTTTGCCTACCACCGAAGTAAGACTACCTGGCCTGTAATTCCCAGGGTTATCCCTATTCCCGTTTTTGAACAGGGGCACGACATTCACCACTCTCCAATCCCCTGGTATCACCCCTGTTGACAGTGGAGGACGAAAAGATCATTGCCAACGGCTCTGCAATTTCATCTCTTGCTTCCCATAGAAACCTTGGATATATCCCGTCAGGCCCGGGGGACTTGTCTATCCTCAAGTTTTTCAAAATGCCCAACACATCTTCCTTCCTAACAAGTATCTCCTCGAGCTTACCAGTCTGTTTCACACTGTCCTCTCCAACAATACGGCCCCTCTGATTCGTAAATACTGAAGAAAAGTACTCATTCAAGACCTCTCCTATCTCTTCAGACTCAATACACAATCTCCCGCTACTGTCCTTGATCGGACCTACCCTCGCTCTAGACAGTCTCATATTTCTCACATATGTGTAAAAGACCTTGGGGTTTTCCTTGATCCTTCCCGCCAAAGATTTTTCATGCCCTCTCTTAGCTCTCCTAATCCCTTTCTTCAGTTCCCTCCTGGCTATCTTGTATCCCTCCAGCACCCTGTCTGAACCTCGTTTCTTCAGTCTTGCATAAGTATCCTTCTTCCTCTTAACAAGACATTCAACCTCTCCTGTCAACCATGGTTCCCTCACTCGACCATCTCTTCCCTGCCTGACAGGGACATACATATCAAGGGCACGTAGTACCTGTTCCTTGAACAAGTTCAACATTTCAATTGTGTCCTTCCCTGACAGCCTATGTTCCCAACTTATGCACTTCAGTTCTTGTCTGACAGCATCGTATTTACCCTTTCCCCAATTGTAAATCATGTCCTGTTGCACGCACCTATCCCTCTCAATAACTAAAGTGAAAGTCACAGCATTATGGTCACGTCTCCAAAATGCTCCTCCACTAACAAATCTATCACTTGCCCTGGCTCATTACCAAGTACCAAATCCAATACGGCCTCCCCTCTGGTCAGACAATCTACATACTGTGTTAGAAAAGCTTCCTGGACACACTGCACAAACACCACCCCATCCAAACTATTTGATCTAAAGAGTTTCCACTCAATATTTGGGAATTTGAAGTCACCCATGACTACTACCCTGTGATTCTGCACCTTTCCAAAATCGGTTTCCCAATCTTTTCCTCCACATCTCTGCTGCTATTGGAGGTCCTATAAAAAAACTCCCAACAAGGTGACTGCTCCTTTCCTATTTCTGACTTCAACCCATTCTACCTCAGTAGGGAGATCCTCCTCGAACTGCCTTTCTGCAGCTGTTACACTATCTCTAATTAACATTGCCACCCCCCCACCTCTTTTACCACCCTCCTTAATCTTATTGAAACATCTATAACCAGGAACCTCCAACAGCTATTTCTGCCCCTCTTCGATCCAAGTTTCCGTGATGGTCACCACATCGTAATCCCAAGTACCGGTCCATGCCTTAAGCTCACCCACCTTATTCCTGATGCTTCTTGCGTTGAAGTATATACACTTCACCCCATCTCCGTGCCTGCAAGTACTCTCCTTTGTCAGTGTTACCTTCCCCACTGCCTCACTACACGCTTTGACGTCCTGAACATCGGCTACCTTAGTTGCTGGACTACAAATCTAGTTCCCATTCCCCTGCCAAATTAGTTTAAACTCTCCCGAAGAGTACTAGAAAACCTCCCTCCCAGGATATTGGTGCCCCTCTGGTTCGGATGCAACCCATCCTGCTTGATTTATACAAATGACTCAGGTGAAGGGACCAAAGATATGGTTGCTAAATTTGTTGATAACACAAAGATATGTAGGAAAGTAGATTGTGAAAAGAACATATGGAGGCTACAAAGGGACATAGATAGGTTAAATTAATAGAAAAACATCGAGGAAATGGAGCATAATGTGGAAGAATGTGAAGTTCTCCATTTTGGCAGGAAAAATGAAAAATTAGACTACCTAAATGTAGACAGATTGCAGAGCTCCGACGTGCAGGGGGATCTGAGCGTGAATCACAAAGGATTAGTAAACAGGTACGGCAAGTAATTAGGAAAGCTACTATGTTATTGTTCATTGTGAGGGGAATTGATGTAAAAAGGTAAGGAGGCTAACCTTCAGTTGTACAGAGCATTGGTGAGGCCACATCTGGAAAGATGTAAATATGTTAGAAGCAGTTCAGAGAAGGTTTACTTGACTCATGCCAGGAATGGACGGGTTGTCTTACAAGGAAAGGTTGGAGATGTTAGGTTTGTATCCACTAGAATTTAAGGTTTGTATCCACTAGAATTTAAAAGAGTAAGAAATGATCAAAACCTGTTAAGATCTTGAGGGGTCTTCAGAGGGTGGATGGGGAGAGGATGTTTCCTCGTGTCAGTGAATATAGAATTAAGGGTCACTGTTTTAAAAAAAGGGGTCACTCATTTAAGACAGAAATGAGGAGAGTTGTTTTCTCAGAGGGTTGAGGTTCTTTGGAATTCTCTTCCTCAAAAGGTGGTCAAAGCAGAGTTGTTGAATATATTTTTACGGCAGAGCTACTAGATAGATTCTTGAATCACAATGGGGTAGACAGGAATGTGGGGTTGAAGTTGCAATCTGATCAGAGATATATTTTTATTAAAACAATAAAAAATATATACAAGGCTAAACGGTACAAACACTAATTTTATGTTGGAGAAACAGGTTACCCTCCCCTCAGTACCAATGTACTGAGAGGGGCGGGGTAGATAATCTAATTATTAAAACAGTTCACAACACGTTTCTTCAAAAACAAATGGTACAAGCATTAAACTTTGCGCTGGAGAGACCAGATACCCTCACCTCTGTACCAACAGAAGGGAAAGGAAAGGTGTGGTAGGGAGAGAGAGGAAAGGAGGGTGGTGGGGAGGCAGGGGGAGTCTAAGTGTTGAGAGGGGGGGGGGGTGCAAATAGGGCACTGCCTGAACTATCCATGGAGGCAGAAAAACAAAAGAACCTTCAATTAATCTTAATCTAAATGATTGGCAGAGCAGGCTCAAGGGGCTGCGTGGCCTACACCTGCTCCTAATTTGTATGTTTATAAATGGAATTGAGATACAGATTGGTCATGATCTGATTGAATGGCAAAGCATGTCTGAGGGACAAACAAGTTCACTCCTGTCCTTTATTCCTAAACAGAGACAGTGTTTCCTACCCGCTAACTGATGTGTAAAGTCCCGGTACAGGTCTCTGCTGATACTGTGCAATTCATCCTCAAGCCACACTTTGCCATCAGGTGTTCGGATTTTTGTCTCCATGGGGTTGAAACCTGGAATGAAAAGAAGGACCCGAGGCATCAGAATGCCGACTATCAAAGAATACTCTTCCTGCAAGAATATACCTCATCCATAAGGCAGGCCTGGAACAACTTGGTTTAAAAACAAAAGACAGGTTTCAAAAAAAGACCCAAGTGCATCATCATTGGATGGGGGCTTAATACAACCATTGTTGAAATTTAGAATTTCATTACCAGAAAGTCACAGTGGTAGTTCAGTGGTTATGTTCCTGGTCTAGTAATCCAGACACCTGGATTTATATTCCAGAGAACATAAAAATTCCAATCACACCACAACAAGTTTTAGTTGGTTAGGGAACAAAACTTTCCTTCCTTATCTGGTCTGGACAAATGTAACTCCAGTCCTAACACCAGTGCGGTTGACTGAACACAAGACAGATTGTTCTGTAAGAACAGAACTCATCCACAAACTAGGGTTGAAACATTTTACTTTAAAAACAAAAATCTAGTTCTCAGAAAAAGGCAATTTATGTTGGACTAACTTGAACTGGTTCTTTGATGGGAAGTAAAGGAGAGCATTGATCAGGATTGTATGGTTTGTGAAATTAATTGGCTAGCTCTATCCCAAGAACCAACATGAGCACAATGGGTCAAATAGGTGCAATCTGAACTGTACCATTGTATGATTTATGATTCTCAATTGCCCTTTGAAGTTACAACAAACCATTCGATTGAGTCCACACTGACTGCAGCAGTAAACCGCCAATTTCTATAGTAAACGAGGAATGAGCCACAAGTGCCATCCTTGGCCATATCCCAAGAGGAGAACAACTGTCCTTCAGGATGTTTGGGAAAGGTTGGTGTAGAAGAGAAAAAAGATGGGGCAGAAAGTTGTTGACGAATGGTATATTGCATTTGCCTGCTCCCACCCACTTAGAGAAACTTAAAAAATTCTGCTTTAGTGAAACAAGCAGTTATCTTAGAAATCGCATGGACCTCAAGTTTAAAAAGCATTTCCATTTCCTAAGCCTCACACAGGGTTCTGCAAAACATTGAAAGTGAAGAGTCTTCAATGGCAACCAAATCTCCTGAACGAATTATTTTCACTCTTGAAATACAATAACCCAGAAAGTATTTCTAAAATTCCCCAAGGATTCAGGTAGATCCACATTCCAAACCAATATAATCATTCTGGTTTTTTTTGCAGACAAATTGGATACCGCATTTAGACTTTAGACCTAGAAACAAAGTGTTGCAACGGCCAGAGTCAGTCAAGTGGCAGGGGAATACAGGTAAATGCTGCATCAGTCTTTGAAATACTGGTCCTTCACAGATGTTGATCGAGTTCCAACATTTTAATTTTAATTCAGTTCTGGAGGTCCAGTGTTCTCCTAAACACGAAAGTGCAGACCATAGATTTAAAAGTGATGGGCTCAACGTTGTCTGTATTTCTAATTGGTGACCCCAGATTCACTGACTTAAAAAAATAAAGTGGTGTAAATTCACATTTTGTACTCTGGTTCAACCAAAAATCGTATTTTCAAATGGATAATGCTTTAGGGGCAGCTTTTGGGAGCTCCAACACATTATGTCACACTATAGGATGGAAGATTATATTGACTGCTGCCAATGCACAGCGCTTAATTAATTTTAACAAGATTTAACAAGTTCATTCAGTAGAAGTACCATGTAGAGGTCTTGTACTTTATTACAGTGGCAGCCTTGGCTCATTTAGGGGTATTCTTGCTCAAAGTTAGAAGGAAGAGACTTAACCCCATGCAGAATCTGTTGTGTAGTACTGCATTGATGGAGGTACTGGTTTTGGGATGAGACTTTGCACTGCAGCCCTATTTGCCCTTACTATTTGCAAGAGATTCCACAACTATTTAAAGAGCAGGGGAGAGTTCGCCCTGGTGTCTTGGCCAATACTTATCCATAAACATCTAAAAAACAAATTACTTAGTGGTTATCACATTGCAATTTCTGGCAGCTTGAAGTGCATAATTTGATTGCTGCTCTTATTACATTGGCTGTGAAGCACTTTAAGATGGTTCTGAGGTTATAAAAGGTGCTAAATAAAGGCAAGACTTTCTATAAAAATGTGCAGCAAGGGTTGCCCTGAAATTGTTCAGAGACACACGGACAGTCTGTATCATGGAGCAGCCAGAAATGAATGATAAAGGGAGTAGGATATAGAGTGCAAGTCCAGCAGTTTACCTTTGTATGATGGAGCAGGTGGCGCTGCAGCAACCTTTCTCACTTTGGTAGTAGAAACTGCAGTATCTACGACAGGTACTGCAGGCAGTTCGGAGAAGTTTAACAGCCGGTCCCTCTCGGCAGATTCCTCCGACTGCTCCCGCTGCTTCCTGATCCGCTCCTTCAGTTTCTCGAGCTTGCCGTCATGCTGCTTCCTGCGCATCATCTCCAGTTTCTGCATCATTGACTCAGACGTGGAACTTGGGGAAGACAGCTGGGACTGCTCAGAAGGTCGGTCGCTCTTTGAGTCAGATTCGTAGCTCGCAATCTTAGAGTGGGAGCCTTTGGTGGTACCAACTTTCAGTCCCAGGTCCCCTCGGCCAAAAGTTTTGTAAAGTGCATTGGAATTGTGCATGGCATCAAGTGCTGAGCGATCGTTGAGATATTTCACCTCTGTGTCGTCCACCGCTGTCGAGCGTGTGCTCTCATCATCCAAACAGTGGTAATTCCTGTTGTCTCGCTCGTATATCATGTGGCTCATTTCACTCTCCTTCCCTCGCACTTCGCTGGAGTTAAGTTCAGAAAGGAGACGCTGAGCTTCCAGCTGGCTTGCAGTCAGGTAGGATGGGACCCTGATATCCATTTCCCTGATAACAAGACAGATAGGTTAATATTATTTATCCTCCTATCTACTTTTTACATCAAATCCAGGAAACTGGAGGACTACATCAGGAAAATATTACAGAAATCACTTCTGAATTGTGACCAAAAATGGAAACAACTAGCATGCACCTGCACAACAGTGACTGTATGGCACCAGCAAATCATTGGCTGTGAAGCACTTTGGGATATATGATGGATATGAAATATTCTACCTAATTGCAGGTTCCTATTTTTGAGAGATAATCTGATCCCTCCAAAATGATTCCCCTCCTATAGTTTTAGCCCTGCCTTTTCCCCTCTCAAGTTGAGCTGAACCCGGAATACAGTTCCACTGGCGGCAGCAGCAGCCTACCTGCACCTCATCCAAATGAGGACGCTCTATGGAAATAGACTGGCACTGAGCGCCATTCAGTCCTCGGCTTGTCCCACAGATACACACTTCTCAGCTGGGACTATTAGGGAGTAATTATGGGGAACATATGAATGATTCCCTCCTTTCCAGCATATTCACCACCCTTAGCTTGTGGATACTGGAATAGAGGTAGGATCCACCCCCTGCTACTCTCCCAACTGGGATCAAAACACCGGGGATCAGTGCTGGAATCTTCATGCCCAATATTCAATAAATAAAATTCACTGCTCTATTAAATTGGCAAATTTAAAGGCATGGCCACTTCATAATTCCATGAAATACAACTTCTATGCGCTCTGAAAATGATGCGCCTGCGATGGATATGCAGCGTAGAAGACAAAATACAGACTACGAAAAGTGTCAGTGTCATTAAAACAATAGAGGCTTGAGAAGCACAAGGAATCAGACGCTTTACCATGTCAGCCAGCACAGTAAAGTAGAATAAAAACGGAAAACGTTGATGGTGCTAAGCAGGTTTGGTGGCATGTGGTCAAACAACAGCATTAATGATTCAGGTCAAAATAACCTTTCATCAGCACTGGAAAAAGTTAGAGATGCAACAGGTTCAAAGCAAATGCATCTTCAGTTTTCATTTCAGATTTCCAGTGTCAGTAGTATTGTTTTTGAATTAAAGAAAGGGGTGGATTTTACAGTCCAAGAATGTTTGAAAGGATCATTTTCGCCCCAAAATTGAAATCCACAGCAGTTTCCTGGAACACATCCAAGGTAAAAATGAAATGACACAAGTCATGTAGCCACGACTCTATAATAGAGAAGTCAGCAGAGACAACAGAAAGGTTCAGCCATTAGTCTTTTCATTTCAATCAAGGTGACGACAGAAGCAACACAAATGGTCTCAGTAGCCAACCACAAGTCAGGTTGTGAAAAAATATTTGCACAAACACACATTAGCTGAGGAAAAGACTGAGCTTGATTAGAACTGTTCCGCCCAATAGTCAATTGTATGTTGACATTCCCTCAGCGTATACAAAGAATTGGTGAATTAGGCAAAGGGTTGTCGGCTGCAAAACTGAACAACACTAAGAGTCAACACCTTCATTAGAAGTAACAAGTTGGCAAAAGCATAATGACCTTCTCTGCTAAAGGTTTCCTCTGTCTCAATTTATATACTTGTCTTAGCCAAAGTAATTTCCATGTCTTGAGCAGATGCATTAGGCTGACATCTGTTCCTACTGTGAACAATGTGTTACAGTAATTATCCTCAGCAACATGCAGACAAAATGTGCCACCTACAACAAAAAATTGAATTAACGTTTCACTTCAACTGAAGGTTGGTGCCCAACATGCGTTTCCATCCTATTTACTACTCTACTTTGTTATTCCATTCATCTGGAATAGTTACCCCCAATGGGCTGCACAAGGTTGGATATTAGAGCACAAATTGAAATCTTGGTAATATTATAGCCAGGTTTTCAATAAAATGGTGAGTGATAAGTTACAATATGCAATGGGTTCTCAAAATTATGTGCAACAGCAGCCTAAATGATGATTTGAGATTGTCTTGCATTATTTTGGTACTCAGTGTCTCTCTTGAGAAAAGCTCAATAGTTGACCTGGTCAACGGTCTAAATCTTCATCACTACGCAATCTCCCAAGACTGTAAACATAGGGTAAAGACCAAATGTAATCCAGGAGAAATAGGACTACAGGGCAACGGGTAATTGGAGTCACACATTCGATTATTCTTATCCTTTAAAAATTTTGGTAATGGAAACTGCCTCTTCGCGGCAGTATATCTATTTATATACTGCCAGTGGTTGACTCTAGTGCCTTCACTGCCAGGACAGTGTAACTACAGTCTGACAAGTTTACATTAAGCATATGAATTTAGGAATTCACAACAGAAATTAACTGAGAGGAAATATATAGCTCTGATCATACCTATATGCAGCTAATGGATCTCTGAATTCTACTCGGCTGCTCTTCTTAATGTTGCTTTCCAGAGTGGTAGATCTCAAGGGGCTCCGTGACATTTTGTCCTTCCGTGATTTGCTGCGACTCCTGGACTTGACAACTGAGGCACTGGTCGCAGAATCCTCCAGGTACCTTCCATCTGACAGCAACAGGAACAAGGTTCAAAAAAAAAAGTAGCATGCATGCCTTCTCCTTATCACCATCAGTGGACTTAGTTAACCCACATGAGCTACATCAAAAAGGCTACTGTCAGCATGTGTATGCGCAAGGTGGGAAGCTCATTCTACTTCCTGATTCACCTCCTCAAATGCTATGCACTAAAACAAAAAGCAACAAACAGATGTGGGAGGTCACGGGGAAAGGGTAGGAGGCTATAGAAATAGGGAGAGGCAAACCCATGGAGGGACTGGAAAGCAAGGAAAAGGATTTTTTTTAAAAAGACATTGTCGAACCGTAAACCAATATAGGTCAGGTAGCACAATGAGCGATGGCTGAAGAGCAAGGTGCAAGTTAGGATTTGGATAGCTGCGTTTTGGATGAATCAAGTTTACAGAAGGAACAAGGTGGGAGGCTGGCCAAAGCAGCACTGGAATATACTGGCAAATGGACCTGTATAATCTACAGCACAGTGACCACCACTGGCTGGATATCTACAACAGCGCTGTGATAAGACAGGCATTTCCCATTTAAAGTGCTGACACAAACTACTGACGTACATTTTTCCATTATTAACTGCTGCTAAATGGACAGGGCCAGAGTTTGACCAGTCTCGAGATACTGTATCATTCAAATTTCAATTAGAACTTAAATGTTTAAACTGAGCAATGAACAATATTTAAATTAGTTATTTCAAATCACTTATAGTTTCAGGTCGTTGGATGGGAGGAGGCTTTACTCGAGTATAAAACGCCAGCATGGAATAGACAGAGATCAATGGTTCGTTTGTATACTATATTTTCTATACAATTCTATGAATCACTGTTTCTTATACATGGGTCAAAGGTTTTGTTTGGAACTTCAATTCAACGATATGCCTTGTGCCAGTCACTCACCACGAAGAGACATGGTATCTTATATCTGAAGCTACGGCTAGCTCAGGACTTTGGTCAGTGCAAATCAACTTGCGCTATCTATATACACACTACTTTGCCAAAGCCAGGCAACACTAACTTATTTGTCTGCAGTGAACTTGGTTAGAAAATATATTTTTAATCTAAAGCCAATTGCTAATGATGTTTTTCTATCTTTCCAAGATCCAACATTCACAATGGTAAAAAGGGACGATACCATCATAAGAGATTCAATGCAGTTTGCAGCCCGACCTTAGTCAACGAAAGGCAAATATTTGGAGGTGGATTATTAAAAATAGATTTAAATAATTAAATATCACAGTGGCCCAACTGTTACTGGGGCCCGCTGGCTCAGTGGAAGGCAATAGCAAACCATCACCGTCAAAATTTGCCACAGAAAATTGCTCCAGATGAAGCAAGCAGAGAATGACCTGCCTTTTAAGCAGAACACACACACAGACCAGCATACATCTCATAATAACAAGATATTACATATTCTAAAGACCCTACATTTGTATTTGTACACAACAGTTTTTAAAAGTGGTTACAACAAACAAAATAACTGCTTGGAAATCCATTGTCTATACATACAGACGGGCCACTTCAGTGAGGGAATGGAGGGCTCACTTTGCCTACTGGGGTATACCCAAGAAGCTCCACAAAATAGAGAAGGAAGAGATTTCATAGCTCAATCTATTTCTCAAATGCAAACAAACCTTTACAAAATGTCAATACATGCCGATCCACTAATTAACTTGATAAAGAGCATAATTTCACCACATTTTTTCTTTCGCCTCAATATCTGTTCTCCTGTTTTCACTGAAGCTACTGATCACTAAATGCATCCATGAGATCAACTGCTACTGTTGCTCCAAGAATCGTCAATGTTTCTTTTGTTGTCCTTGCACTTACCTTTCCGACTAATTTTTCTGGTAGCACTGCTTGAAGTCTTCTTAGTATCCATCACCGTGTCTAACACTGCAGTGCTGGTGGGTACAGCTTCCAGCCTGTTCTCTATGTGCCGCAACTTGGAGTGAAAGGAAATTAACAGCCAATTAAATACTACAACAAAATTTCTTTTATAAAGTACCTTTCCTGCAGCAAAAATTCCTAAGATAGACCTGAGCAGGAATCAGAAGGGAATTTTCCAACAGGAAGGCAAAGGGCTACAACAAAAACAGAAAATACTGGACAATCGCAGCAGGTCTGACAGCATCTATGGAGAGAAGGGAGCTAGCATTGAGTCTGGAAGGCTCTTTGTCAAAGCTCATAGGGCTACATTTTGAGGGCGTTTGGAAGGTGGTGGATGGGATTCCAGAGCGAGGCGACAAGACAACTGATAGTTTTACTGCCAAATGGAGCTGGAAATGCTCAGCAGAGTACAATTAGAAGAGCAGAGAACACGACCGGAGATGGAGGATAGAACCAAGTTGGAAAGGCAAAGGGAAGGAACTATGTACAAATGCATAAATCGGAATTTTGAAACAGAAGCACTGAGGGGAGGCAGCCGATGGAGATGCGTAATGATAGTGAGTGACAGGTCAGCAGGACCACGGTACAGAGTCCAGAATGTGTAGGAGATTAAAGCATGAAATTTGTGAGGCCAGGAAAGAGGGCAATGTTGTGCAGTTTAGGTTCCACCAGGGCCACTCAACATCCTGGGGATTACCATGGTCGAGAAACGGAACAAGACTAACCACTTAAACACCGTGGCTATAAGAGCAGGTCAGAGGCGTGTGTACGCATCTATAAAATATAGAGGATTGGGATAGTTAAAGAAGGCGAGGGGTTAGGAATTAGATAATAGTTATCCATTTGTATTTGCTGTTTATTTAATTATAGTTATTAATAAAAAATTATTTATGCTTAAATTTACAAACTTGGTGGCTGTAGTTAAGGGGCAGCCAAAGACTTCTGATATTTTCTAAGAATTAACAGTAAATTTCAATTGTGTTGCGACTCTGGGTCACTTAGGGCTGGAATTGACCAGGCACTAGCCCAGTGTGTTGGGCTAATCAAGTCAAGTCAAGTTTAATCAAGCCCATCAAGTCTGCACCGGCCCCCAGAAAGAGCACCCTACCCAAGGTCACCACCTCCACCCTATCCCCATAATCCAACCCAACACTAAGGGCAATTTTGGACACTAAGGGCAATTTATCATGGCCAATCCACCTAACCTGCACATCTTTGGACGGTGGGAGGAAACCGGAGCACCCGGAGGAATCCCACGCACACGCGGGGAGGATGTGCAGATTCCGCACAGACAGTGACCCAAACCGGAATCGAACCTGGGACCCTGGAGCTGTGAAGCAATTGTGCTATCCACAATGCTGCCGTGCTGTGCAAGGAGCCTGCAAGAACTCAAGGCTCCTTACACAGCACCTTCCAAACCTACAGCCACTACCACCGAGAAGGACAAGGGCACCAGATGCATGGGAATACCATCACCTGGAAGTTCCCCTCCAAGCCACTCAACATCCTGATTTGGAAATATATAGTCATCAAGGTCTACAGCACAGAAAAGGCCCTTCGGTTATCATGTCTGTGCCGGTATAAAAACAACCACCTAACTATTTTAATCCTATTTTCCAGCACTTGGCCCATAGCCTTGCATGCCTTGGCATCACAAGTGCACATCTAAATACTTAAATGTTATGTGATCTTTGCCTCCATCACAAAGAACAAAGAAAAGTACAGCACAGGAACAGGCCCTTCTGCCCTCCAAGCCCGTGCCGACCATGCTGCCCGACTAAACTACAATCTTCTACACTTCCTGGGTCCGTATCCCTCTATTCCCATCCTATTCATGTATTTGTCAAGATGCCCCTTAAACGTCACTATCTTCCCGCTTCCACCACCTCCTCCGGCAGTGAGTTCCAGGCACCTACTACCCTCTGTGTAAAAAAAACTTGCCTCGCACATCTCCTCTAAACCTTGCCCCTCACACCTTAAACCTATGCCCCCTAATAATTGACCCCTCGACCCTGGGAAAAAGTCTCTGACTATCCACTCTGTCTATGCCCCTCAATTTTGTAGACCTCTATCAGGTCGCCCCCTCAACCTTCTTCATTCCAGTGAGAACAAACCAACTTTATTCAACCGCTCCTCATAGCTAATGCCCTCCATACCAGGCAACATCCTGATAAATCTCTTCTGCACCCTCTCTAAAGCCTCCACATCCTTCTCGCAGTGTGGCGACCAGAATTGAACACTATACTCCAAGTGTGGCCTAACTAAGGTTCTATACAGCAGCAACATGACTTGCCAATTTTTATACTCAATGCCCCGGCCAATGAAGGCAAGCATGCCGTATGCCTTCTTGACTAACTTCTCCACCCGTGTTACCCCTTTCAGTGACCTGTGGACCTGTACACCAAGATCTCTCTGACTGTCAATACTCTTGAGGGTTCTACCATTCACTGTGTATTCCCTACCTGTCTTAGACCTTTCAAAATGCATCACCTCACATTTGTCCGAATTAAACTCCATCTGCCATCTCGCCGCCCAAGTTTCCAAACGATCTAAATCCTGCTGTATCCTCTGACAGTCTTCATCACTATCCGCAATTCCACCAATCTTTGTGTCGTCCGCAAACTTACTAATCAGAGAAGTTACATTTTACTCCAAATCATTTATATATACTACCAACAGCAAAGGTCCCAGCACTGATCCCGGCAGAACACCACTAGTCACAGCCTTCCAATCAGAAAATTACCCTTCCATTGCTACTCTCTGCCTTCTATGACCTAACCAGTTCTGTATCCATCTTGCCAGCCCACCTCTGATCCCGTGTGACTTCACCTTTTGTACCAGTCTGCCATGAGGGACATAGAACAGAGAACATTAAAGCGAAGTACAGGCCCTTCGGCCCTCGATGTTGCGCCGACCTGTGAAACCACTCTAAAGCCCATCGACACTATTCCCTTATCATCCATATGTTTATCTAATGACCATTTAGAATATAGAACAGTATAGAATATAGAACAGTACAGCACAGAACAGGCCGTTCGGCCCTCGATGTTGTGCTGAGCAATGATCACCCTACTCAAACCCACGTATCGGCCCTATACCCATAACCCAACAACCCCCCCCCCTTAACCTTACTTTTTAGGACACTACAGGCAATTTAGCATGGCCAATCCACCTAACCCGCACATCTTTGGACTGTGGGAGGAAACCGGGCACCCGGAGGAAACCCACGCACACACGGGGAGGACGTGCAGACTCCGCACAGACAGTGACCCAGCCGGGAATCGAACCTGGGACCCTGGAGCTGTGAAGCATTTATGCTAACCACCATGCTACCGTGCTGCCCCATTTAAATGCCCTTAATGTCGGCGAGTCCACTACTGTTGCAGACAGGGCATTCCACGCCCTTACTACTCTCTGAGTAAAGAACCTACCTCTGACATCTGTCCTGTATCTATCTCCCCTCAATTTAAAGCTATGTCCCCTCGTGCTAACCATCACCATCCGAGGAAAAAGGCCCTGTCCACCCTATCTAATCCTCTGATCATTTTGTATGCCTCAATTAAGTCACCTCTTAACCTTCTTCTCTCTAACGAAAACAGCCTCAAGTCCCTCAGCCTTCCCTCATATCTTCCCTCCATACCAGGCAACATTCTGGTAAATCTCCTCTGCACCCTTTCCAATGCTTCCACATCCTTCCTATAATGCGGCGACCAGAACTGCACGCAATACTCCAAATGCGGCCGCACCAGAGTTTTGTACAGCTGCAACATGACCTCATGGCTCCGAAACTCAATCCCTCTACCAATAAAAGCTAACACACCGTACGGCCTTCTTAACAACCCTATCACCCTGGGTGGCAACTTTCAGGGATCTATGTACGTGGACACCAAGATCTCTCTGCTCATCCACACTACCAAGAATCTTACCATTAGCCCAGTGCTCTGTCTTCATGTTACTCCTTCCAAATGAATCACCTCACACTTTTCTGCATTAAACTCCAGTTGCCCCCTCTCAGCCCAGCTCTGCAGCTGATCTACGTCCCTCTGTAACTTGCAACATCCTTCCACACTGTCCACAACTCCACTGACTTTAGTGTCATCTGCAAATTTACTCACCCATCTTTCTACGCCCTCCTCCAGGTCAATTATAAAAAGGACAAACAGCAGTGGGCCCAAAACAGATCCTTGTGCTACACCACTAGTAACTGAACTCTAGGCTGAACATTACCCATCAACCACCACCCTCTGTCTTCTTACAGCGAGCCAATTTCTGATCCAAACTTCTAAATCACCCTTAATCCCATGCCTCTGTATTTTCTGCAATAGCCTACCGTGGGGAACCTTATCCAATGCTTTACTGAAATCCATATACACCACATCAACTGCTTTACCCTCGTCCACCTGTTAGGTCACCTTCTCAAAGAACTCAATAAGGTTGGTGAAGCACGACCTACCCTTCACAAAACCGTGTTGCTTATCCCTAATCAAATTATTCCTTTCTAGATAATTATAAATCCTATCGCTTATAAACCTTTCCAAGACTTTGCCCACAACAGAAGTACGGCTCACTGGTCTATAGTTACCGGCGTCGTCTCTACTCCCCTTCTTGAACAAGGGGACAACATCTGCTATTCTCCAGTCATCTGGCACTATTTCTGTAGACAATGACGACATAAAGATCAAAGCCAAAGGCTCAGCAATCTCCTCCCTAGCTTCCCAGAGAATCCTAGGATAAATCCCATCCGACCCAGGGGACATATCTATTTTCACACTTTCCAGAATTGCTAACGCCTCCTCCTTATGAACCTCAAGCCCTTCTAGTCTAGTAGCCTGTAACTCGGTATTCTCGACAACATTGTCTTTTTCCTGTGAGAATACTAATGAAAAATATTCATTTAGCACCTCTCCTAGCTCCTCGGACTCCACGCACAACTTCCCACTACTGTCCTGGGCTGGCCCTAATCTTACCCTAGTCATTCTTTTATTCCTGACATACCTATAGAAAGCTTTAGCGTTATCCTTGATCCTACCTGCCAATGACTTATCATGTCCTCTCCAGGTTCTTCTTAGCTCTCTCTTTAGGTCCTTCCTAGCTAACTTGTAACTCTCAAGCGCCCTAACTGAACCTTCACGTCTCATCTTTACATAAGCCTCCTTCTTCCTCTTGACAAGTGATTTAACTACTTTAGTACACCACGGTTCCCTCGCTCGACCACTTCCTCCCTGCCTGACAAGTACATACTTATCAAAGATACGCAGTAGCTGTTCCTTGAACGAGCTCCACATTTCAATTATGCCCATCCCCTGCAGTTTCCTTCCCCAACCTATGCATCCTAAGTCTTGCCTCATCGCATCATAATTGCCTTTCCCCCAGCTATAACACTTCCCCTGCGGTATCTACCTATCCCTTTCCATCGTTAAAGTAAACGTAACTGAATTGTGGTCACTATCACCAAAGTGCTCACCTACCTCCAAATTGAACACCTGTCCTGGTTCATTACCCAGTACCACATCCAATATGGCCTCGCCTCTTGTTGGCCTATCTGCATACTGTGTCGGGAAACCCTCCTGCACACATTGGACAAAAACGGACCCATCTAAAGTACTCAATCTATAGCGTTTCCAGTCAATATTTGGAAAGTTAAAGTCCCCCATAATAACTACCCTGTTACTTTCACTCCTATCCAGAATCATCTTTGCAATCCTTTCCTCTACATCTCTGGAACTTTTCGGAGACGCATAGAAAACTCCCAACAGGGTGACCTCTCCTTTCCTATTTCTAACCTCAGCCCATACTACCTCAGTAGATGAGTCCTCATCAAACGTCCTTTCTGCCACCGTAATACTGTCCTTGACTAACAATGCCACCCCTCCCCCTCTTTTACCACCTTCCCTGAGCTTACTGAAATATCTAAACCCCGGAACCTGCAACAACCATTCTTGTCCCTGTTCTAGACATGTTTCCGAAATGGCCACAACATCGAAGTCCCAGGTACCAACCCATGCTGCAAGTTCACCCACCTTATTCTGGATGCACCTGGCGTTGAAGTAGACACACTTTAAACCACCTTCCTGCCTGCCGGTACACTCGTGCAACCTTGAAACCTTACTCATGACCTCACTACTCTCAACCTCCTGTACACTGGAGTTACAATTCAGGTTCCCAACCCCCTGCTGAATTAGTTTAAACCCTCCCGAAGAGCATTAGCAAATTTCCCCCGCAGGATATTGGCACCCCTCTCGTACAGGTGTAGACCATCCCGTTTGTAGAGGTCCCATCTACCCCAGAATGAGCCCCAATTATCCAGGTATCTGAAACCCTCCCTCCTGCACCATCCCTGTAGCCACATGTTCAACTGCTCTCTCTCCCTACTCCTCATCTCGCTAGCACGTGGTACGGGTAACAACCCAGAGATAATAACTCTGTTTGTTCTAGCTCTAAGTTTCCACCCTAGCTCCCTGAATTCCTGCCTTACATCCCTATCCCTTTTCCTACCATGTCAAAGAACTTACTGAAGTCCATATAGTCAACATCCACTGCATCAATCAGCTTTGTGACCGCCTCGGAAAACTCTTATTAAGTTAGTGAGACATGACCACCCCTTCACAAAACCGTGCTGCCTCTCACTAATACGACCTTGCTTCCAAATGGGAGTAGATCCTGTCTCGAAGAATTCTCTCCAGTAATTTCCCTACCACTGACGGAAGGCTCACCCTTTCAGGCAGTGAGCTGCAGACTATTCTTTCATTGTCACTGGGTCAAAATTCTGGAACTCTCTCCCTAACAGCACTGTGGGTGTACCTATATTTCAAAACTGCAGTGGTTCAAGGAGGCAGCTCACCACCACCATCTCAAGGGCTACCAGAGATGGGCAATAAATGGTGGCCTAGCCAGTGATGCCCACATCCCATAAATGAATTAAAGCAATCAAGTCTGGAAGTGACAAGAGCCACAAATCAGATTTTAGTGGTAGTGGGGATGAAGCAAGGACAGAGAGGAGTGGCATCAGAGGTAAAAGGTTTTGAGGTATTGGCAGTGGGCAGCATGTGGGGTTTGACGCTCAGTTCAGGTTCGAGCACCACCTTAGGATTCCACATCATCAATTTAAGTAAAATTTAGAAAGGGGATGGGAATCAAGGTTCAAATGTGTAATTTTTGTTTATGATTGAATAGGATGGCATTACTCTGGTCAATGCTCAGCTGTAGAAAATCTTGATGTTAAACAGCATAGTCACAGCTGCGAACTCAAGGGTGGTGGTGATGGAAAAATGAAGTTCGGCATTGCAGTTACCAGAAAGCTGGCCCAATACGCGAGTGATACCACAGAGCAGCAACTTATGGTTGAGTATTAGGAGGGGGCCCGAGAAGGGAAACATCGCAGAAGAAAGGAAGGCAGGCCATGTTAAAGAAAAGTCAAGGGAGGTTAAAGAACTATCGGCAAATCACACAAGGTGATAACAATATATGTATGCAGGATGGAAAGCAGACTGAAGTCAGTCATAACGAAACATCCAAATTTTAGCAAGAATGCCCATTGATGCCTTTACTTGTTGAACTGCAGCAAGGTCATTTTGTTCTGTCACACAAAGGTTCAACCCCATCACAAACAGATACTATGTTAATATTCAAATTTCAAACCCTGGAAGCCAAGAACCAATGTATGAAATTCAGCTCTCACTTCTAAAATGGATAGTGAGCCTCAAAGGCAAGAGTTTTAAACAAGACAAATGCGCAAGAGAATCATGAATACTGGATAAAAAAGGTGGGGCAGAATAGATGCGAAAAACCGAAGCTGCTATCGAGATAATGTTACAAAACTCTGTTACTACAGTAGCTTCATTACTGCAACACTGGTTTATTTCAATGCCAAAGGGTGTGCACTGAACATATTTAAAACATTAGAACTGTCCAGCACTTGCTGAATACTGAAAAGTTAATTTCTAAAACAATGACCAATCACTACTAATTTTAACGGTTTGATCCGAGGAAACATGTCAATTCTTTACCTCATTTTTGAACCATAAGAAACAAACCCCATTTTCAATGGTCATCGCCAAGTTAAAGAGAAGGAACATCCTGCTGGAGAACAATTCACACAATTTGGGAGGCGGGGAAACGGAATCGGTGGCACTATGAATTACACAGAATAAAGTCTTTTGAGATACTTACAGCAGCTTTGGTCTGATTGACTGTATCCCATGCTGAGGCCAAATCTAAAACACAAGAAACTCATTTCAAACATTTCACACTTGTAACCTAACATTTTGCATATTAGTTCCTCTTGCCCCACCCTAATTTTGCCCATTTTAAATTTAAGAGGATGGGACTGTATTTTTACGACGATAAATATGTCTGATTGGGAAAGCTTCTACCTGGGGAAGCCAGTAAATGCATGACTATTTAGAAGGATTTTATTTCAGTATGCTGAAGCAGTGACAGCAGAGTTCACCTGATCTGGAGAGCTGAGGAATTTTCATAGCATTCTGGGCAACTACACTCAATCGGTAATGCCAACTAAAACCAGATCAAACTCGCAATGTGTTTTGCCTGAACTTCAAACCAGAGTTGCTGGGGACAATTTAGCCCTACCAATTTCAGTCGTCACTGTGCCATTTGACGTTTTGCTGAATGCTATACCCAATGAGAGTATGTCAGCAAGGAAATATCTAACAAATGCTCCCACATCAGATACAGCATGTTTAGATCCAGAATAAAGGACCTTTATTTCAATGACTGTGGCTCAGCCACTCCAGAGATGACATCATTCCATTTCCTAATGACCACTATTCAATAACAGTGCTCCCACTCATATGTTACAAGAAAGCAGGCTAGCTTTTTAAAAAAATAATCTTTATTGTCACAAGTAGGCTTACATTAACACTGCAACATAGTTACTGTGAAAAGCCCCTAGTCATCACATTCCGACACCTGTTCAAATACACAGGGGGAGAATTCAGAATGTCCAATTCACCTAACAGCACGTCTTTCGGGACTTGTGGGAGGAAACCCACAAAGACACAGGGAGAACGTGCAGAATCTGCACAGACAGTGGCCCAAGCCAGAAATCAAACCTGGGTCCCTGTCGCTGTGAAGCAACAGTGCTAACCACTGTGCTAACGTGCCACATTTCCATTTCTGGTGAACCCTGACTATTTTTCCACTCAAGCCCAGGGCACTGCAGTTCCCACTCAGTTCACACAACTCAGGATAAACTAGTCATCAAACCTGCAACTATACAATGTTTTATTGCTCTTGAAACCCACGGCAGGATTTGTTAACTGATGAAAATGAAAATCGCTTATTGTCACGAGTAGGCTTCAATAAAGTTACTGTGAAAAGCCCCTAGTCGCCACATTCCGGCGCCTGTCCGGGGAGGCTGGTACGGGAATCGAACTGTGCTGCTGGCCTGCTTGGTCTGCTTTAAAGGCCAGCGATTTAGCCTTGTGAGCTAAACCAGCCCCTGTCGCAGAGGTTTCACCACACTTTTGCCATTTACTTGCTACACCTTTTAAACTACAAATTGTACTTAAATAGCACCTGCAACTTAATAGAAACAGTGCCACGGTGCTTCACAGCATTCAGGAGCAGAATTGGATACTGCCCCACAGAGAGCGTTAGTAGGGCAGGTGGCCTACGGCTAGGTTAAAGAGGGAGGTTTTATGGAGCATCTTAAAGGAAGAGAGGCAGAAATGTGGATACGTTTAGGGAACAAACTGCAGAGCCAAGAGCCTAGGCACTCCACCAACGGTGCAGCAATTAAAATTGGGAATACTTGAGGCGCCAATATTGATCCTTGAGAACACCAGAGTACAGGAGCAAAAGAGGCCACTGCTCAATCCTCTGGTTACAAAATAGTTAACAATGGAACCAGGCAACTGTAGTCCCACAAGCTGGACAACAGTGGTGAGACATTGGAGGAAGTTGATGTGGTCAACCTTGTAAAAGGCTGCAGATAGGTCAAGACGGGAAAGGACATTAAACATGGTCATAGTAGGGGCAGCCACGGTGGCCTAGTGGTTAGCACAACCGCCTCACGGCGCTGAGGGTCCCAGGTTCGATCCGGCTCGGGTCACTGGTCCGTGTGGAGTTGCACATTCTCACCGTGGTCATAGTCACACAGGATATAATTTGTAACTTTAATAAGAGCATTTTAATACTGTGGCAGGAGGGAACCCCTGATTAGAAGGATTTAAACATGGAGTTTCAGGGAAGATGGGCACTGATTTGGGAGGTGATAACACATTCAAGGAGTTTGAGAGGGAAGGGAGGTTGAAGCTGGGGCAGTAGTTTCCAAGTTTGCAAAACTATTTTGAAAACACATTCAATACCTTCACACACTGGCTGCTGAAACACTATATCTGGGTACATGGCCTAGGCTTGAACCCGATGCTCTCCGCAATTCTGTAACCTATTCTGACACTTGTCTGGGCTCACAAATGAAGAATGGTCACGCTGTCAAGGTACATACTGCCCGTGACAGCCAAGCAAACAATACTACAGCAAGAACAGGGGCCATTGAGAGCCGTTCCTGGTGATAATGCACCTTTAAATAGGCAATTTGAAACTGAACCTCAGAGTCCACCGTTGCATTGTCAGCTGTGCTCAGTGGTTAGCACTTTTGTATCCGAGTCAGAAGTCTACAGGTTCAAGGTCCATTCCAGGACTTGAGCCCCAAATTCAAGGCCAACACTCCCATGTACTGAGGAAGTGATCCTTGTAAAAGATCCAATAGCACTATTTCAAAGCTATTCCCAATGTCCTGGACAATATTTATCATTTAAAAAGAAAACCATAGAAACAAATTATCTGGTAATTATTACACTGCTGTTTGAGAGTTTTCTGTGCTCAAATGGGTTGCTGCAGGTAAGGTGCGGTTATGCGACTAGGAGGGGGAGTGGGCCAAGATAGGGTGCTCTTTCAGAGGATTGGTGCAGACTCAATGGGTCGAATGGCCTCCTTCTGCACTGTAGGGATTCTTTGATTTCCTATATTACAACAATTACTGCGACAGCACTGGCCCCGTACCTGCGGGAGATGTCCACAGACTCACTAGCTAGGGGTACACTGCCACCCACGCTAGCACAGGCCTCAATCTCGCTGATACCCAAGAGAGATAAAGACCCAACGGAATGTGGGTCATACAGACCCATCTCACTGCTGAACGCAGATGCCAAAATACTGGCCAAAATCCTAGCCAAAAGGCTAGAAGACTGCGTAACAGAGATGGTTGTAGAGGACCAGACAGGCTTTGTCAAAGGTGGTCAGTTTACGTCGAACATCAGGCGCCTGCTCCCATCCAGGGAGAGAATACCAGAGGTGATCGTCTCCTAGGCGCAGAAAAGGCCTTCTAAAGGGTTGAATGGAAATACCTCAGAGGCACTGGAGCGGTTCGGGCTTGGAACAGGGTTCACCTCCTGGGTAAAACTCGAATACAACGCTCCCATGGCGAGTGTACGGACCAACAGCACCAACTCCCGATACTTCCAGCTGCACAGGGGCACTAGACAAGGATGCCCACTGTCCCCGCTGCTGTTCACTCTAGCAATCAAGCCATTAGCAATTGCACTCAGAGCAGCAAAAAGCTGGAGGGGGATCCGAAGGGGCAGCAGAGAGCACAGAGTCTCACTCTAAGCAGGTGACCTGCTCCTCTACATTTCGGACCCAACAAACTTGGCACCTACAGGAACAGAGAGCAAGGAAAATCCAGGCAAAAGACGGAACGAACGGCTGAAGCGGAGGTGAACGCAAGACAACAGCGGCAGCTAAATCTGTCCGGGAGAAGCAAGTGACAGCACCAACACCAGACCCATTCGAGTATTGCCTTCTGTAATTGTTTCTCCGGCACCCAAATGTATATCTACCTCCCCGGCTCTCCAACCACCCCCACTCCCTTCCCCCCCACCCTCTCCAACCACCCCCACCCCCCCCTCTCCACCCACGTTCCCCCCTTCTCTTCCCCTCCCCCCTTCTCTTCCCCCCTCCCCCCCTTCTCTTCCCCCCTCCCCCCCTTCTCTTCCCCCCTCCCCCCCTTCTCTTCCCCCCTCGCCCTTCTCTTCCCCCCTCCCCCCTTCTCTTCCCCCCTCCCCCCCCTTCTCTTCCCCCCTCCCCCCCTTCTCCCTCTTCCCCCCCTTCTCCCCACACACACTCTTCCCCCCCCTCCCCCACACACACACACACACACACACAAATAGATGCCTACTTGTGTTATAAATAATATTGCCAATTGTACAGAGTTGCTGCTGTTGAGCTGGTGCATAATACCTTATCAGTAATGTTATTTTTTTATTTATTTTCTATTATTTTTTTTAAGTGTGTTTGTGTGTGCCCTTCTCTTCTGTTATCTTATTCTGTGTACATAATGGTAAATATACTTTGTTCAAAAACCCAATAAAAAACATTTATAAAAAATTTTTTGAAAATTACAACAGTTACCTCAAAATTACCTCACCAGTCAAATGCCGCTTGGGCATGTCCTGTGATCATGAAAGTCACAACTTAAATATAAATATATTTTTCTTTACAATAGATCTTTGGTCACGTGATCAGTATAATCACCATTCTGCTATACAATATAAATGACTGGTCTTCCTCATCGCAGTAACAGTTATTTGGGGAAACGAAATCTAACCGGACTAGATCTATAAATCAGCACCACTATACCTTGCCTCGTATTTGGACTCTGCATCCGTCCAGATTTTAGCAGGGACGTGTTATTAGATTTACTGTTCCACATCTTGTCAGCTCACCTAAAACAAAAGGCAATGGAAATTAGCAGCACAGGTTCTGATTGGGTTACATTTCAAGCTTCCAATCCCAAACTAGAGGTTCCTTTTTATTTCTTGGATCTGCAATATTAATGTAGGTTGTGAAATTTGCTCAAATAAGTAACATTTAATAAACGTCATCTAATAACAGTGATGTTCTGGGTGCCAGATATTGTGTAGGCAGTTAACATTTGATCACTCTACTAGGATGGGACTTCAGTACATCAATCTAGTCCTATACTGCTGAAGTACTCCATTCTAGACATTAGGTATTGCTAGTGAGAGATGCAGTGGTTCCAGATGTTCACGGTCATGAATAAATTTGGTACAATGAGTTTGGAGCAGCAGCATTCAAGTTTTTTGGCTCTTTTGCACATACATCATGAAGCACCTTTGTAGATCAAGTCCACGTTCCCATTACCTTACAGATTTTCCAAGTTGTTGCTGCTGACAGATTGACGATTTTGATTTTACCAATGAAGCAAGAATGCCAAAGGCAGCCGTTTCCAATCTCCAGGCCCACAAAATGCTAACCGGCCAAACTAACAAAGAAGAAATAAAAGTGCAAATAGCATTTCCTGGGCTTTGAGGGCTAGATTGACAGGGCTCAATGTATCATTTTATCTGGGATCTAGGTTCAAATGGGGCCCAATGTGATGGAACTGGATAAAAGCAAATTACTGCAGATGCTGGAATCTGAAACAAAAACAGAAAATACTGGACAATCTCAGCATGTCTGACAGCATCTGTGGAGAGAAATGGAGCTGTCATTGAATCTGGATGACTCTTTGTCAAAGCTTTGACAAAGTCATCCAGACTTGAAACTTTATCTCCTTTTCTCGCCGCAGATGCGGTCAGACCTGCTGAAATTGTCCAGTATTTTCTGTTTTTGTTTGTGATGGAACGGGAACCTCCTTAACCCAGTTTCTGAAGGTCACAAATCCACAGCTGTCACTAAATCACAAGCCTCAAGAATTTGGCAACAGTGTGGAGAATGAACGGTCACATTACTAGAGCAGTGGAGACGGAAGTTTGCCCTAACTTGTGCTACGTATCTGGCCAAAGCACTTGAGTGGAAAAGTATTCGAACATCAGCATTAACATTGTTACAAGGAGCACAAAATCTTTAAATTGCTGCAATATAACAGAGGTAACCAATCAGCTATTCTACAGGTGTGATTAGTTGTCTCTCGCTCATCAATCCTTGGTGGCTTTCAGTTAAGTGCTCTCCCCCTTGACAGAAGATACATTGTGGTTCACATTTGTAGCAGGTATATGCAACATGATTCTCCCTTCTCACCCAGCTATACCACTATAAATGAACAAAGGTGGGAGAAAATAGGAGCACAAAATCTCAAAATTGCTGCAATATAACAAAGGTAACCAATCAGCTGTTCTACAAGTGTCAAGAAAGAATACAGAATGCTTATCTTAAAGATCATTTTGGTATGCTGATGCCAAACTGTTCAAAGGTTGCTCCGGTTAAAAAAAAGCATATGCCATCACTTTTGACCCAATCAAGTCCAGATACAAGGCATTAAATACTCTGCCTAAAATACAAGAACATACAGTGCAGAAGGAGACCATTCAGCATATCGAGTCTGCACCGACCCACTCAAGCCCTCACTTCTACCCTATCCCCGTAACCCCTCCTAACCTTTTTGCACACTAAGGGCAATTTAGCATGACAAATCCACCTAACCTGCACGTCATTGGACTGTGGGAGGAAACCGGAGCACCCGGAGGAAACTCACGCAGACTCAGGGAGAATATGCAGACTCCACACAGACAGTGACCCAGTGGGGAATCGCACCTCGGACCCTGGCGCTGTGGAGCCACAGTGCTATCCACTTGTGCTACCGTGCTACCCACAAGAAGGTATTCCTCCTCCAATAACCTTTTCAGATTCTACAAATGTACACTTGTGTCCTCCAGTGATTAATTTCTTATCATTGGCTGGATTACAAAACATGTAGCCACTTCGATATTTTGACCTATGTTGTTCCTGAAAATAAACTCAATTCCACACATTTAAGTGAATTTGAAGGTGAGGAGGGGAGGTCCCTCCTAACATTTCCACGGTGGTGGATGTGCAGTCAATATGTAGCCTTAAGGGTGGCGTGGTGGCGCAATGCTTAGCACTGCTGCCTACGGCGTCGAGGACCCGGGTTTGATGCCGGCCCCGGTCACTGACTGTGTGGAGTTTGCACATTCTCCCAGTGTCTGCTTGGGTTTCACCCCCACAACCCAAAGATGTGCAGGTTAGGTGGATTGGCCACGCTAAATTGCCCCTTAATTGGAAAAAAATAATTGGGTACTCTAAATTTATATATTTTTTTAAATGTAGCCAGCTGTGTCAACGCCCTACAATCCTCTTGCTCGGATGACTTAAGCCTCTGTAACAAGATTAAAGTGTTTCTGTAGCTCTGATTGCAGCAAAACAATGCATGTCCACCATATTCCTTCATTCACACTGCAAATGCCAACTCCCTTATATCATAGAATTTATATAGACTGTAAAATCAAAGAGCTGTAAGGCACCTACACAAGAGGCATTCTATCTCATTCTGAAATACCTTACAATCATGACTTCACTTCAAAAGTATGTTATTGGTTGTGTCCGCTCCCATGAAAACAGATTTTCGAGTCTGCTTTCGGGATAAGAAAGCCAGCACACAAAGGCACACGGGGTGTGTGGGATTCTGCATAAAACTGGAGATCAGCAACCCAAGGTTTGGTGCACAGATGTCGTGCTGACAAGATGAGATGAAGTTGTATAAAAATTTAATAGCTCTTTGGTTATTTTACTAAGACCTTGACTTAACACATGTTAATCTGCCCCAGTAGGCCCAGTCCCATTGTCTCACCCTTGCAGTATAACTCATATGGCTGTTCATTACAGCAATCTAAATGGTTCACTTATGTAAATTAAATGTTAACAGTCCTCCCCTGAAGTTAATGGAATTATTTCCATGCTTTTTTAAATTACAGAACTCCTTTTACAATTGCACCAGTTCTCTTGGTACCAAATACATCCCCCTTTACACTACATAGTTTATTCACCAGCAATGAACAATAAATACACAGCCACATCTGTTTGCACAGTCACGTTTGTCAATCTGGATGAGGCCGTTCCCCAATGTCAAGAGTGCATCACTAAATAAATGACAGCAGGTGGCAGAAAATCACAACAGATGGTCCATCGAGTCTGCACCGACCCACTTAAGCCCTCACTTCAAGCTTATCCCCTTAACCCAATAACCCCTCCTAAACCTTTTGGACACTAAGGGCAATTTATCATGGCCAATCCACCTAACCTGCACGTCTTTGGACTGTGGGAGGAAACCGGATGAAACCCATGCAGACACGGGGAGAACGTGGAGACTCCGCACAGACAGTGACCCAGCAGGGAATTGAACCTGGGACCCTGGCGCTGTGAAGCTAACCACTATGATACAATGCTGCCCCTGAAAATAAAACGTGGCTACTTGGGCAAATTGTCAGGATAAAGAGTACAAGGAAGAAAACTGGGGGGGGGGCAAAATTCACTTCCGAAGAAATAACTGAAGTTGTCAATACAAAATTTCTCAGCAAGAACCTTCTTGGATCATCTTTCCACATTCAGTTCAGACAGCAATTCAAGTTTGGCGCCATGTCGTTGTTGGCCTCTATATGCAGTATCATCTTTGTGCCAGCGGGCTTAGGCTTAGACTCATTGTCTAGGTCATGTGTGAGGAAGGGTTTGGAGAGAAGGTTTTCCAGCTTTGAGGAGCGTCAGAAAAAATTCAACTCTGGGACCAATTTATTTAGATATTTCCATATTCGCAATTTTTTTTGCAGAAGGCTATTCCTTCATTTCGCTTGGTACCACCATCCTTCCTGTTGGGGAGAATTTTATCTTTGGCCAGATCTGGTGAGGGAGTATTTCAGATATTTACGGCCTAATCCTATCAACGGAGTCAGCTCCGTTGAATGAGGTGAAGATGAAATGGGATGGCAAATCCGATTCTGGATGAATAGGATTGGTGTGGAGTGAGGCTCTTGCAGGGTCAACTCCATGTCCTCCTGTGCTCGGCTTAGTTTGAACCAGTTCAAGGTGATGCGCAGAGCTCATCTGATCAACGCGAGGATGTTTTTTTTTCCACGGGGTGGACCACAGGTGTGAACGGTGCTCTTGGGGGGGCAGCGAACCATTCTCATATGTTCTGGTCGTGTCCCAAACCATTACGATTTTGGAACTCCCTCTTCAACACCAGGTCAGAAATTCGAACTGGAATCTTGTCAGCTGGTGGCCACTTTTGGGTCTCCTCACCTCTGCTTTATTAATAACCCGAGGCAGGCTCCACTGGGGCAGAAGTCTCCTACTCTGCCCAGTGCCTTGGCTTGATTGGGTGATTTCATGGAGTTCCTTTGGGGTCAGTAGAAGGGTTCTACCTGAAATGGCAGCCATTTATTTCCTTTTTTTTAAAAATAGTTCATCATTGTTAGTTGTTAAGAGGGTTTTAGTTTAACGTTGGAGGGTTAAAATTGAATGTGTTCTTGATTGTGCTCATTCTGCATTATTACTTGAAGCATCTCTTTTATATTATACTATGTTGTGTGTTATATTGAAAACATTTTCAATAAAAATATTAAATCTTTCAACATTGCAACGGCTTTGAATGTGGAACTGATTTTAGACACATTTCAGAATTCAAGCTACAGCCTTACACTTTCAAATGTTAACGTGCTGCACCATTTAATGGATAAGTAAATGTTCAGAGGTTCCCGCTACAAGGGCAGCAGAACTTAGGAACCCCACCAACTGGCGGTTCCCCTCCAAGTCACTCACTACCCTGACTTGAAAATATATCGCTGTTCCTTCACTGTCTCTGGGGCAAAATCCTGGAACTACCTTCCTAATAGCACTGTGGGTGTACTTACACCTCAGGGACTGCAGCGGTTCAAGAAGGCAGCTCACCACGACCTTCTGAAGGGCAACTAGGGATGGGCAATAAATGCTGGCCTAAACAGCGATGCCCACATCCCGTAAACGATTTTTTTGAAAACTCTTGCTATGACGTGAGATGCAGCGCCATATGCACATCATCTCCTCAAAGTCACAGTGCTCAGACATGGGACATACCACTGCTCGTTCGCTAATAAGCACATAAGAACTAGGAGCAGGAGTAGGCCATCTGGCCCCGCGAGCCTGTTCCGCCATTCAATGAGATCATGGCTGATCTTTTGTGGACTCAGCTCCACTTTCCGGCCCGAACACCATAACCCTTAATCCCTTTATTCTTCAAAAAACTATCTTTATCTTAAAAACATTTAATGAAGGAGCCTCAACTGCTTCACTGGGCAAGGAATTCCACAGATTCACAACCCTTTGGGTGAAGTTTCCTCCTAAGCTCAGTCCTAAATCTACTTCCCGTTATTTTGAGGCTATGCCCCCTAGTTCTGCTTTCACCCGCCAGTGGAAACAACCTGCCCGCATCTATCCTATTTATTCCCTTCATAATTTTATATGTTTCTATAAGATCCCCCCGCATCTTTCTAAATTCCAACGAGTACAGTCCCAGTCTACTCAACCTCTCCTCATAATCCAACCCCTTCAGCCCTGGGATTAACCTAGTGAATCTCCTCTGCACAGACAGGACTTTGTCTTCACAAAGACCGTGCGATGGTCATTCCTACCAATCATGCTATGGGCAGATGCATCTGCAGCAGGCAGGTTGGTGAGGATGAGGTCAAGTGCATTTTTCCCTCTTGTTGGTTCCCCCATCACCTGTTCCAGGCCCAGTAACAGCTCAACATGGAGGGGAATTAATTCGTCAGCTGAGGAGAATCGGTATCTGGTAATCAGCAGGAGGTTTCCTTTCCCATGTTTGACATAAAAGCATGAGACTCCATGGGGCCATAAACTGGACATTATATATTACATCAGTATAATACAGTCAAAATATACTTTCAGTGAACAACCAAATCCCCTAATAATGCATTATATGCAGGTATTCAATAATTTAACAGGTGTGTGTGTGGTGGGGGGGGGGGGGGGGGGGGGGGGGGTATAGACAGTAATAGAATCAGAAGAGTTCAAACACTGACAGAAATCATGAGCAGTTTTGTCAGACATCCCCCTCCCTCTGGATCGTAACAAATCCAGACATCTGTTACGCTATTTATATCACCAAGCCAAACTCGACTCAAGGCAACTCCCAGTGTACAAATGAAGGGTATGGAATCACTGCTGTGGTAGAACAATACTGTAACACTTTAAAGCTTAACTGTCGGACAGGCTTTAGTATTACACAGCTATCATAGCATTATTCCTTATCCAATCCCATCAGACATACAGCAGGTAGCAGTGCGGAGAGAAACAGATTGATTGATTGAGATAGATAGATAGAGATAGAGAGAGAGCGATCTGTCTCTGGTATGGACAGCTGAACACAGTTATCAGTGGTAGGGCAAGAGTGGTGCAGTGTGCATTGGAGGAATGCAGAGATCTGAGTGTCGTGAGGCTGCTGGAGAATATAAACATGACCAAGTCCATTGAGAGACTGAAGCACAAAAGGAGAGAATATGAAAAGTTGAGACATTCAGTCATTCAAACATTAAAATTTCATCAATTGTGCGTGAATTGCTTTTACAATGAACATCCCATTTTGTCACATCACTGGGGTCGAAAGTATCCAATCCAGTCCAAACGAGAACAAATATTTCAAGGAAGTACTCGCAACAGTCTGAGGGGCAAGTCATGTGACAGAGCCTGAAACAGGATACTGGGACATCTTCAATTGGACAGGGAAGATGGGTATTGTAGGAAAAGACAAATAGAAAAATGTTATGCTGGCGGCAAGATAATGCTAATAATCTTTATTGTCACAAGTCGGCTTATATTAACACTGCAATGAAGTTACTGTGAAAAGCCCCTAGTCACCACATTCTGGCGACTGTTCGGATACACAGAGGTAGAATTCAGATTGTCCACATTACCTAACAGCATGTCTCTCGGGACTTGTTGGAGGAAATCGGAGCATCCGGCGGAAACCCACGCAGACACAGGGAGAATGTGCAGACTCCACACAGACAGTAATCCAAGCCGGAAATCGAACCTGGGATCCTGGAGCTGTGAAGCAATAGTGCTAACCACTGTGCTACTTTGCTGCCCATGCACGGTGCTAACCACTGTGCTACCATGATTAAAAAGGGGGTGTGGGACTATTTGGATTGTTCTTCAAAAGAGTCGGTCCAGACTAGATGAGTTTGTGGGCAGCACGGTAGCACAAGTGGCTAGCACTGTGGATTCACAGCACCAGGGTCCCAGGTTTGATTCCCCACTGGGTCACTATCTGTGCAGAGTCTGCACATTCGCCCAGTGTCTGCGTGGGTTTCCTCTGGGTGCTCCAGTTTCCTCCCACAGTCCAAAGACGTGCAGGTTAGGTGGATTGGACACGCTAAAATTGCCCTGAGTGTCCAAAAAAGGTCAGGAGGCGTCACTGGGTTACAGGAATAGGGTGGAAGTGAGGGCTTAAGTGGGTCGATGCAGACCCCATGGGCCAAATGGCCTCCTTCTGCACTGTATGTTCTATGCTCTATGTTAAATGGCTTTCTCTTGTGCTGCTTTATTGTATGATCCCATGAAAGTTACTTTCCCTAAATTCAAATGGTTTCAACTTGGAGAAGTATGGGGCGATGCATTTGGGGAGGTCAAACAAGGCCAAGGGAATACACAATAGGCAAATACAGAAAAGTGTAGGTAGAGGACGCAAGTGACCTTGGAGTGAATGTCCACAGATTTATGAAGGTAGTGGGACAGGTTGATAATGTGGTTAAGAAGGCAGTTTGAATCCTTTAATGTAAGAACTGAGGTATAGAATAAGGAGGTTATGCAGGATCTGTATAAATCATTAGTTTGGCCACCACTTGAGTACAGTCTGCAGTACTGATCACCTCATTACAGAAAGGATGTAATTGCACTAGGGAGGGTTGAGGGGATTTACGAGGATTTAACCAGGATATGTCAAACAAATTGCAGCCAAGAGAAAGGATTGGATGGACTGTGGTGGGGTGGGGCTGTTCTCCTCGGAACAGAGGCAGCTGAGGGGAAATTTGATTGAGATGTACAACACTTTGAGGAGCCGAAATAGAGTGGGTGGGAACGGTCTGGTCACCTTAGCAGAGAAATCAGTGACTAGGGGGCATCAAGGGTCCCAGGCTCAATTCCTGGCTTGGGTCACTGTCTATGCAGAGTCTGCATGTTCTTCCCAGTGTTTGCGTGGGTTTCCTCCTGGTGCTCCGGTTTCCTCCCACAGTCCAAAGACATGCAGGTTAGGTGGATTTGCGATGCTAAATTGCCCTTAGTGTCCAAAAAAGGTTAGGTGGGGTTACAGGGGTAGGGTGGAGGTGTGCGCTTAGGTAGGGTGCTCTTTCTGAGGGCCGGTGCAGACTCGATGGGCCAATTGGCGTCCTTCTGCACTGTAAATTCTATGATTCTATGACTGCTGCCTCACGGCGTCGAGGTCCCAGGTTCTTTCCCGGCTCTGGGTCACTGTCCGTATGGAGTTTGCACATTCTCCCCGTGTTTGCGTGGGTTTCGCCCCCACAACCCAAAGATGTGCAGGGTAGGTGGATTGGCCATGCAAAATTGCCCCTTAATTGGGAAAAATGAATTGGGTACTCTAAATTTAATTTTTTAAATATACAAACATAGAAAATAGATAAAGGCCATTTGGCTCTTCAAGCCTGCTCTGCCATTCAATATCATGGCTGATCCTCTACCTAATATTACTTTTTGGGCGAGGGGTGGCTGCCTCATCCAACTGGGCAAACCATATTCCCTATGGCGTTGAGCTCAAATGTGTTACCAACAGGATTGGCACAACAGAATGACTAAATAACTAGCATCCATTTTACGCCTTGCCATTCTGTAGCACAGTAATATGCTATACCAATTTCAAATACAAAGCAGATACATGGGGTGCTTTTATTATGCAACTTCAGTAAGCATCATTGCACCTTTTTTCACAAAAAAACTGCACAGCTCCAGAAAGCAGTTCAGGCTGTCTTGTGCCTGAAGTCTCACATTGCTTTGGTTGGCCAGAGTGCAACATCGGGATGCTCAGGGATCCTCTATCTCTCTGTGCATGTTTTCCAATCTACCTGGGATCAATTTCATTGCTCAGAAAGAGCAGTCGCTCCCACATTGCTCTATAAACAGAAGGAGAGCAGTACAAGCAGAGTTCTCCTCAGGAAAGGAGACTTGCAATTCCAACCAGTAAATATCTTGCCTGCCTGGAGCGGATTTAAATGCTGAGAAAGTGCAGACACTCCTGAATTCTGCAGTGACTAGTCTCGCAACAGCAGCTGCAGTATAAATGGACCCAGCAAATATCACAGCAGAGGTCAATCTCAGGAACAGATGGATTTGTTCAACTGCTCCAAATATCCCTCCTGCTCTACACTTCAAAACTCCCAATGGTCACACAGGCAGAAACTGGGGATTGGAGCGAAGATGAGCAAAACCTGCTCAACTTGAATGTCTAACTTCACACTGTAAGAAGTCTTACAACACCAGGTTAAAGTCCAACAGGTTTGTTTCAAACACGAGCTTTCGGAGCACGGCTCCTTCTTCACCTGAAGAAGGAGCCGTGCTCCGAAAGCTCGTGTTTGAAACAAACCTGTTGGACTTTAACCTGGTGTTGTAAGACTTCTTACTGTGCTCACCCCAGTCCAACGCCGGCATCTCCACATCATAACTTCACACTGACAGAGCAAGCCAGCGGAGGTGGTGGCATAGTGGCATTTTCACAGGACTTGTAATCCAGATACACCAGGAAACGGTCTGGTTCGAATCCCACCATGGCTGATAATGAAATTTTAAAACAATAAAAAATCTGAGAAGTCTACGAATGGCCATGAAACTATTGCGAATTGAGCTACATGCTCTGGGGATGCAGGTAGATGTTAAAGATGCAATGGAACAATTTGAAGATAAGAGAAATCTTCTGGTGTATTGGCAAACATTTCTCCATAAACCTTCACCACCAAAATACACAATCCATCATGGCGTGTGGTATCTTCCAGTGCATAAATTGGCCTTTGTGGTTCATTGCACTTTCAGACATTACTGGGAGTTAAAAAAGCATGCATGCGTTAACTCAACGAGCAACTTCGAACTCTGCATAAGTTTTAATTTACAGAATCTTCATCTTCCAAACCACACATTGATACAATGCTTGTAACAGTATTAATGCAAACATGACCATACTGTTTCTAATTACCCACTTCTTGAACATTAAAAAGAGCATTACAAAAGCTTGAAGTCAAATTGAAATAGAACACACATACACACCAGGTCTGTCAACATCCAAAAAGATAAGACAGGTTAGTGTTTAGAATATAGATAAATGATCAAGCCTTTAACCTGTCTTCAGATATTGGCAGACCTACAGTGTAATCACAGCGCTTCAGCTCTGCCTCATATTTCTTCACAGGTAGAGTGCTGCCAGTCATTTCTATGTGGTCCAAGTGTGTTCATAATTACCGAAATCGGGGCAGCACGCTGGCCTAGTGGTTAGCACAGCTGCCTCATGGCGCTGAGGTCCCAGGTTCGATCCCGGCTCTGGGTCACTGTCCGTGTGGAGTTTGCACATTCTCCCCGTGTCTGCGTGGGTTTCGCCCCCACAACCCAAAAATGTGCAGAGTAAGTGGATTAGCCACGCTAAATTGCCCCTTAATTGGAAAAAATAATTGGGTAATCTAAAAAAAAAATTTTTTTAAATTAAAATAATAATAATTACCGAAATCGGATGATACAATCAGGGTGGGGAACAGTAAAACCCTCCTAGAATCTGAACTAGATATTGACACCGCATATACTTCACCAATCTCCTTGAAAGAGCAATGAAACATTTAGTGAGTGAAGGACAAAGGAATTTGGAAGGGGGGGGGGGGGGGGGGGGGGGGCAGGAAATAAATTTGTACCAATAAAGAGCAGCACGATGGCACAGTGGTTAGCACTGCTGCCTCACGGAACCGAGGACCCGGGTTCGATCCTGGCCCCGGGTAACTTTCTATGTGGAGTTTGAACATTCTCCCCATGTTTGCATAAGTCTCACCCGCACAACCCAAAGATGTGCAGGGTAGGTGGATTGGCCATATCTTTTTATTAAAACAGTAAAAATATATACAAGGCCAAAGAGTACAAACACTATTTTTGTGTTGGGGAAACAGGGTGCCCTCCCCTCAGTACCAACGTACAGGGAGGGGGGTAGGCTACTCTGATTATTAAAACAGTTCATAACACAGTTGTACTAAAAAGCAAACGGTACACGCACTAAACCTTGCGCTGGAGACACCAGATACTCTCGCCTCTGTACCAACAGAACATAGAACTTTACAGGGCAGTACAGGCCCTTTGGCCCTCGATGTTGCGCCGACCTGCGAAACCACTCTAAAGCCCATCGACACTATTCCCTTATCATCCATATGTCTATCCAATGACCATTTGAATGCCCTTAGTGTTTGCGAGTCCACTACTGTTGCAGGCAGGGCATTCCACGCCCTTACTACTCTCCAAGTAAAGAACCTACCTCTGACATCTGTCCTGTATCTATCTCCCCTCAATTTAAAGCTATGTCCCCTCGTGCTAGACATCACCATCCGAGGAAAAAGGCTCTCAATGTCCACCCTATCTAATCCTCTGATCATCTTGTGTGCCTCAATTAAGTCACCTCTTAACCTTCTTCTCTCTAACGAAAACAGCCTCAAGTCCCTCAGCCTTCCCTCATATCTTCCCTCCATACCAGGCAACATTCTGGTAAATCTCCTCTGCACCCTTTCCAATGCTTCCACATCCTTCCTATAATGCGGCGACCAGAACTGCACGCAATACTCCAAATACGGCCGCACCAGAGTTTTGTACAGCTGCAATATGACCTCATGGCTCCGAAACTCAATCCCTCTTATCAATAAAAGCTGACACACCGTACGCCTTCTTAGCAACCCTCTCAACCTGGGTGGCAACTTTCAGGGATCTATGTACATGGACACCGAGATCTCTCTGCTCATCCACACTACCAAGAATCTTACCATTAGCCCAGTACTCTGTCTTCCTGTTATTTCTTCCAAAATGAATCACCTCACACTTTTCTGTATTAAACTCCATTTGTCACCTCTCAGCCCAGCTCTGCAGCTTATCTATGTCCCTCTGTAACTTGTAACATCCTTCCGCACTGTCCACAACTCCACCCACTTTAGTGTCATCTGCAAATTTACTCACCCATCCTTCTCCGCCCTCCTCCAGGTCATTTATAAAAATGACAAACAGCAGTGGCCCCAAAGGGAAAGGAAGCTGGGTGGTGGGGAGAGAGGGGAAAGGAGGGCGGTGGGAGGGAGGGAGTTGGGGTGTTGGTGGAGGGGGGGCAATAGGACACTGCCTGAACTATCTATGGAGGCAGAAAAACAAAAGAACCTTCAATTACGATGTCCCCGATTCCGGGTGTCACCCAGAGAGGGTGAGGGGCGTCACAGTGTCAGGCACGAGTGAGCCCTGTACCCCACTGAGGAGAGCCTCGAGCACCCTCCGCTCCCGACACTGGGCGGCTGACAGCCTTCGGAGAGTCGTCCTCCGGGCCAGAATTCTCCACCACAGTGGAATGTGGCGGGAGACACAGGCCCACCACCAACCCAGGGCCTGCCTTAATCCCGTCACCAAGATCATCGACAGGTGGGATCTCCTCAGGCTCCTCCCGGGGTCCTGGGCAGGAGGCGGTGGTGCAGTTGCCTGCTCCGCCCTCGCCGCCTGGTCACCTGAAGGCCACCGGGATGGTGGCAAAGGTGCCGAAGACAGCAGTTGGAACAGAGGGTCTTCCAAACTATAACCCGTTAGGAACCTAAGAAGCAGGGAGTTATCGCTGTCCCCCTCCCGAGATATTGAACAAGTTCGGGGTGCTAAATTGTACTGGGTGGAACGGGCCCTCTAGGGTCCCATCCGACCCCGAAGCACCCTGCTCGAGGGACAGCAGCAGCTGCTGGGATTTCCTCACTAGCCCCCCGCCTCTTGTCTTTCGGGGACTGGGTGTGACATCTATGGAAAAGAACCTGGAGTGACGCCGTTTGCGGGGATGGGAGGTCACACACTGGGGAGACCTCTATCGCTAAATTGCCACTTAATGAGAAAAAGAGAGTTGGGTACTCAAAATTTATTTATTTCATACTAATCTGAGGAAGCATTAACTCAGAGACAAGGGCTCAATCAATGGTATAAGCTTCCTGGTGGAGAGTTAGCACTGATTCATTCAAATACAAATTAAGTTTCTTGCAGACAACTTATTTGGGATACATTATTTGGGGAATTTGAGTCATGATGTGGCAAGTGTAGCAGGCTGGAGAGAAACATATGAATTTTGACCCATGATTCCCAAAGCTCTCCACTCTTATCCTATGCCTGGGTCCATTATAGACAAGCTGATACAATTATTATTCAGTAACTTCAGTGCTGTTACATCAGGAAGGTGAAAAGTATCTCTGTTCATAAATTGCAGCTCACCATTCATTTCAGACAATCTACCTTGAACACACTTCAAAGTCTTTTCTTAAGCCCCTTCACTAGTTTGTTTTAAAACTCAAAAACAAGCTCATTTTCAAATCCTTGTTCTGAACAAACAAACCATTAAAAATCCCGACGGTTGACACCCAGCAGTTCAGATTTTCATTTCCACTTTACGCTTTATTAAGGTTAAGACTTTGCAATGAATATTAATGAACGATCATCAAGCCGGTTTACATGGGAGAGTGGATGTTGGTCCACTTGTACTACCCCTCTATCTGAAGTAGAATCCATGCAAAAATCTCTCTAAGGCAGAAGAAACCAGCATGGATTTGAATTCAGGGAGGTCACAGGCTAATTTCAATGCATTTGCTTAAGAGTTATTTTAAATAACACCATATGCAAAAAGTTACCTTTTTAAAGGGCATTTGTTTAGGGCGTTGGTACAGTATACAATTTCACTAACTCTATTTGAGACTTTGTATCGAGAGTGTCAGAGCTATATTTCATGATGCAGGTTGATTTGAACAGTTTATCTTCGAAAGCTAGGAAAAAAACAGGCATCAAGAGTGTTCCCTCAAGTTTTAGAAAACACAATGATGGGTGTACAAATTTGTGTCCATTAGAACTAAAAGCACACCCCGATCCTGGGTCACTGTCTGTGAGGACTTTGCACATTCTCCCCATGTCTGCGTGGGCTTCACCCCCACAACCCAAAGATGTGCAGGTTAGGTGAATTGCCACGCTAAATTGTCCCTCAATTGGAAAAAATATGATTGGGCATTCTACACATATTTTAAAAAAGAACTATAAGCACTAAGATCATCTAATCAGAGATTTACCCTTCTGATTTAAGGTTGTGTCTGAAGAGAGTAATTGAGTAACTGCGTGCAAATGGATGGAGCAAGCTCAAATGCACGTTCCCATTGAATTGCATTTATATCAGGTTCCTGATGCTAACAGACATGTTTTTGAGTCATGAAGCCAACTCCTTCCAAACCTCTGGGCTCACAAATTACAAACAGAGACAAGCACAAATAATTGAAGGCCATTAGGGAGCTATGTAAGTAACCCTGTCAACAGGACACATTGACATCTTGCACTGTGTAGTAGTTGTCCTAAGGAAACATTATCTACTGACTTACAATGAATACAATGATTGACCAAAACTGGAGTAAATTTAAATTACAAGTTCACCACATATTGACTTCTAACATACATTACGATTTTCAGAAGGATGGAGCTCAACAATATTTGAATTTGAAGGCAACTGCAATTCTAGATCCAACAGAAACAGGTAAATTGGGATGGAAGTTTGCAATCTGCTTTGCATTAGTTGTACAATACAGGCTTTCAAGGAAAGTGTCAGAGAGCACTAGAATTAACGTAAATAATATCCAACGGATTGAGCATAGCCCAAATAGGGTTGGGATAGGAAAACAGAGTGCAACTAATCATGATGAATAGGTTTACAGAAGTCTCTTGAACATTGGGCGAAGTTGGAACACTCAATTGTAATCATTTCTGGAACTCTCTAATTCAGTTTTTTAATATATTTTATTTCAAACACAGTTAATTTAACAGAAATCAACTTGCAA
Organism: Scyliorhinus canicula; assembly: GCF_902713615.1. Taxonomy (NCBI): domain Eukaryota; kingdom Metazoa; phylum Chordata; class Chondrichthyes; order Carcharhiniformes; family Scyliorhinidae; genus Scyliorhinus; species Scyliorhinus canicula. The sequence continues at coordinate 124,946,659 of NC_052149.1, read as the reverse complement.
CAGGTTAGTTTGGAAAAATTCCCCCCCCCCACAATATAATCCCCTATTCACCCCTGCTACCCCTAAGCCCCACCCCCTTACATTTGGCGATGGCAATTTCTTTAAATAGAAAGAGTTTCCATCGCATGAAGAACCATTCATATTTAATATTCTCGAAAACTTAAAGAATTCAAACACATCTCCCAGCCATGCCGAAACCCACGGTGGTACCACCGATCTCCAATTTAATAGGATTCGTCACCTTGCAATTAGCGAGGCAAAGGCCACCGTGTCAGCCCCCTTCCCCTCCAATAGTTCCAGCAATTCTGAAACCCCAAAGATTGCCACCAACGGGCACGGTGTCTGCTTGACCCCCCACTATCTCTAAGTGTCAAATACTGCAGCTCAGAAACTCCTCAGCTTTGAGCACTCCCAAAACATATGCAAAAGTTTGCCAATCCCCTCCCGTACCTTTCACACTTATCTTCTACCTCTGGGAAATATCTGCCCATCCGGCTCTCGCCTAGAGTTCTGTGCACGACCTTGATTTGGATGAGGCTCAATCCAGCACAGGATGAAGTTGAGTTAATTTGGCGCTTGATCTCACTCCAGACATCCCCATCAAGCCTGATTCCCAACTCCTACCGTCACTTCTTCCTTATCTCTTCCATTGGCGCCTTATCAGTTCCCAGCAGCCACCCATAAATGTTTCCAAACTTCCCCTCCCCCAGTTCGTCCAAAAGTCAACAAGTTCGCCAGCAGTGTCCATTCCAACACGAGGAAACAAGGGTAGTTCTGGATCTGCAAAGTTCCGGATCTGAATGTATCCAAATTCGCTCCGCCTAGGCAACTCAATTTTCCATATAATTCTTCCACCTCTTCGGATCCCCCTTCACATACTCAACCAAACTGGACAAGTTCCATTTGTGCATTGTCTCCCAGTCATGTGTTACTTGTATACCCAAGCATCAAAACTTGTCCTGATCAGTTTGAACAGCAAGCTCCAGATTTGCACTCATTGCCTGGGCATTAACCGGAAACACCTTACTTTTTGACAAATTTAGTTTAGAACTAGAACCTCCCAAATTTCCTCATCAGATCCATATCTTGTTCATAGATTCCAGCGGATTTGATGTATTTAACAGTAGATCATCAACATAGAGGGATATTCTATGCTCCATGCCTCTGGACTCCCTCAATGCAATGGCAAGGAGATCAATCGCCAGAATGAATAACAACAGGCATCCTATCATGTGAAAATACCTTTAAGAAATGAGTGTTTATAAAAATATCCGTAGTGGATGTACTTTTAAGAAATGGGTGTTTATCAGTGATGTCAGAGTGTGGGTGGAGCTGGGCTGTGTCTGTTTTTACTTTCGCTTTAGGCTGTTTGCTACAGGGTGTGTTTAGTTTTGTTTTAGATGTGGAAAAGCTGCAATCACAGAAAGATGTGTGTGGATCTCTGCAAGCTTATGAATGTTCATTTGGTGATTTCAAAGTGGTAACTGTTCTCAGTAGTGAAGTTAAACCTGATGTCTTTCTGTAAAGAGGGTTATTTTTGTCTTATGGATGTTGCAAGGAAAGATTAAGAGTTACTTAAAGAGTACTGTATTCTTTGGGGGATTTATTGGTGTTGATGGTTGTTAAGATGTTTACTGTGAGTCTATAAAGTGTTAACTGGTTTCATAAATAAACAGTGCTTTCATTTTAAAGTACTGTAGATTTCTGTTGCATCACACCTGAAGAGTAGGGCGTGTGCTCCTCATAACCACAATCTATTTAAGTTGTGGGTCAAGTGAACTCCATGATACACTTTGGGGCTCTCTAAACCCTGGCCCATAACAATCCCTGCCACGTTCCCTAATGCAATCTAAAATACCCCGAACCCATCCCATTTGTTCTCATGTTCTTATTTCAGTTATAACTTCAATATTTGCAATTCTTAGTCTCTAATTTCAAAAGGAGGCTGTTTTGCCAGAGATGACTCTAGTTGGAGCTCAGCTCTTCACGTGTCTAAAATCTCTAGATGCGCTCCTCATTTACATTAATTACTGCTGAAATTGTTTTAACATTAGATGCCACAAAGTTGTGCAGTGCTGACCTTATTGACTGCAACAAAAGTGGACTTTTGTATGATCGGGAAGGTGACATCCACACAAACATGATTGACTAAGTTACTGTTGTTTTATTTCCACTCCTACAGTATTAATTGAGCTTGGTTATGATCCAATGAACACCAGCAGCAAATGCAACCCCCCACTTCCAGCACCTCATTCTAGTGAGCCTAGTTACAAGCCTAAACAGTGAGGAGTATGAGGCTGACAGCCGCTGCCTCCAAGTCATCCTTATCAAACATCGACACTCATTTCCCAGCAGCATTTCCTGATAATTATCAGGAGGGACAACCTAGCTGACATTTTCCCTCATCCCCACCAGAGAAACACAGCTATTTCAATGAGCCACCATTTATCCATCTGGCATGGGCTAATTCAGTACAGCAGGAATCAAGAGAAGGCAAAACCAGTCTGTGTGGCTCAGACTACTTGGCAATTCATCCAAGATGTGGAGATGCCGGCATTGGACTGGTGTGGACACAGTGAGAAGTCTTACAGCACCAGGTTAAAGTCCAACAGGTTTGTTTGGAATCACCAGCTTTCAGAGTGCAGCTCACCTGAGGAAGGAGCTGCGCTTTGAAAGCTGGTGATTCCAAACAAACCTGTTGGACTTTAATCTGGTGTTGTAAGACTTCTTACTGTTCCCAATTCATCCAAGGAAGCTAGCTGGTAGAAAGGTTTCAAAAGCAGTTAACAAGACACTTTATCAACAAATTGTTTAATACCTTGGCCATACAATAAAAATATACACTTAATTTCCCTTTGGGGATAAACAGAACTGCAGATTTTTTCCCTGCAGTTGCCAGTTATTAAAAGACTCCAGGAACAGAGTGTTCAATGGGAGATTATGCAACTTACTCTTTTACATAACCATCTATGGGAGTGCTATGGGGAAGCCACACCGTCACAATGTCCTACATTATGCAAATGAAATGGAATCTGATGGTAGCTGTCTTAAGACCCAGAATTATCTTTAATGTTCCCGTCCTGCAGTACTTGTTCAATGATGTGTTTTTATAGTCCTTAACAGAACTCTTCAGCAGGATCACTTCCACCACCAGCCTCAAACCTGCCCCTCACCCTGCCTCCGACCTCCTTCGCCAGGTGGGCAATAATGGTCAGAGGAGGAGAGAGGAAGAGAGAAATCACCACAGGATACAATACTGATCACTGCCCACCTGCTGAGAAATGCATGTGTACAAACGAACGAGAAGACAACAAATATCCATTCAAATGTATAAAAGCTAAATACTGCAGATGCTGGAAATCTGAAATAAAACAGAAAATGCTGGAAAACTCAGCAGGTCTGCAGCTGCTGAGTTTTCCAGCATTTTCTGCTTTAATCCATTCAACCGTGATTGCTATTATCAATTAGTCTGCTATCACTCATTGTCCGGACCCACGAAGAATTGTCACCTGGATGGATGAAAAACTTAATTTTCCAAATAGGTATGTTCACGTTATGGCAGGAAAATATGGCAGGACCATTCAGTCCCTTGACCATCTTTGGTCATTCAATTAGATAATGACTGATCCTTAACAGAAGTCCATTTATCGGCTTTTGTTCCACATTGTTGGTCAAGCATTGAATTTCAAGGGCTTTAATTAACATTTAGCAATCATAGCTTTGTGCAAATTGAGCTCCTAATTTTTACTCCACTGGTGTGAAAAAGTGCTACCTGATTTCACTCTGAATAGTTGGCAGTATGAAGTTTATAGAATCATAGAATACCTACAGTGCAGAAGGTGGCCTTTCACCCCATCGAGTGCACTGACCCTCTAAAAGAACACCCTACCAAGCCCACCCACCCCATAACCCCACTTCTCTTTTGGACACTAAGAGGCAATTTATCAGGGCCAATCCACCTAATCTGCACATTTTTGGACTATGGGAGGAAACCCACACAGACACGGGGAGAAAGTGCAAATTCCACACAAATAAATACCCATGGTCGGAGTTGAACCTGGGTCCCTAGCGCTGTGAGGTAACAGTGCTAATCACTGTGCCATGCCCACCGTGCCACCCTCTTATTCTGGTTTACCCATCAGAGTTTCAATGAATCTACTTCATCAAATTCCTTAATCATTTTTAACAACTCGATTTAAATCAATACTCACCTTTCTATATTCAAGGGAATACAAATCAAAATTATGCAAACTGTCCCCAGAATTTAGCCAATACCATGCTGGTAAATCTGCAATGACCCCCTCTCCAAGGGAGTAGACACCCAAAACGGAACACAATACTCCAGATGTGGTCTGACCAGAGCTCTGTAGATCTGAAACACTTCCTCACTTTTGAAATTCAATCACTTCCAGAAATGGCCACATTTCTATTAGCCTTCTTAATTGCTTTTGCTGCCAGGACACATCACGTTCCGCAAATACGATTTTCAGCTACAGTATATACTTAAGGGCGGGCAATATCTGCCTTGCCATTGAGGATGCTGGAACGCCACTTCAATAGCCAAAATTCTGGTTACTGTAATCTTAAAACAACCTCACCGCCCTCTTTAAGCTACACCCAATGGCCCAGAAGGAATAAGCTAAAAGCAAATTAATAACGCCAAGGGTTCCTGATAACTTCACTACCTGCAATCCTGTCCACGTTTTACTTGCCTAAACCCAAATGTAGAACCATGTTATTCAAAACAAGACCAAAGTAACACATACAAACAACAACACAATATTACAAAATGATGTTTTATTCGGTTGATAAGCTTACATAATTATTGGTTAGGCCACAGCTAAAACATTGTAGCCAATTTTGGCTGTTCTACTTTGAGGACATAGAGCATTACAGCACAGAACAGGCCCTTCGGCCCTTGATGTTGTGCCAAGCAGTCTGAAACCAAGATCAAGTTATCCCACTCCCTGTCATTCTGGTGTGCTCCAAGTACCTATCCAATAACTGCTTGAAAGTTCCTAAAGTGTCCGATTCCACTATCACAGCAGGCAGTCCCTTCCACACCCTAACCACTCTGAGTAAAGAACCTACCTCGGACATCCCTCCTATATCTTCCACCATGAACCTTATAGTTATGCCCCCTTGTAACAGCTACATCCACCCGAGGAAATATTCTCTGAATGTCCACTCTATCTATCCCCCTCATCATCTTATAAACCTCTATTAAGTCGTCACTCATCCTCCTCCGCTCCAAAGAGAAAAGCCCTAGCTCTCTCAACCTTTCCTCTTCAGACTTATCCTGCAAACCAGGCAGCATCCTGGTAAATCTCCTTTGCACCCTTTCCAATGCTTCCACATCCTTCCTATAGCGAGGTGACCAGAACTGCACACAATACTCCAAATGTGGTATCACCAGGGTCATGTACAGTTGCAGCATAACCCCGAAACTCAAGCCCACTGTTAATAAACACTAACACGTTATAGGTCTTCTTCACGGCTCTATCCACTTGAGTGGAAACCTTCAGAGATCTGTGGACATAAACCCCAAGATCTCTCCAAGGTTACTCCACATTCCTCAGAACCCTGCCGTTGACCCTGTAATCCGCATTCAAATTTTTTCTGCCAAAATGATTCACCTCGCACTTATCAGGGTTAAACTCCATCTGCCATTTTTCGGCCCAGCTCTGCATCCTATCATGAGGGCCAGAGAGTCAGAGATTTGTCCGGCCAGGTTTTATGGAATAACCAACCAAACAAGATGCATGCAAACTTTTAAAAAGGGGAGTCTATAAATACATGAAGAAACATGTTTTTTAATTTTCTGCATTAGGGCAGATAAGCTTGGACTATACAGATAAGCAAAAATCCTCCTCTTTTATGTATAATTTGCAGTTGGCAATCTTTCACTGTTAAAAGAGAATTCCTCTCAAGATATGCCATAAAATCTACCAGCGCAATTCACCAACCTGTTCAAGGACCTATTCGTGACCAGCAACCAATAAGGGGAGAGAGAGAGAGAGAGAGCGAGACTCAATCAGACAAAGGATAAAGAGAAGGGAAAGGACCAAAGAGGGGGGTGGAACACAACCATAGCACAGGGGAAGCAGTGCAGAGGGACCAAAGGGCACTGATGGAGTAAGAACCCAGGAGGGCAGCCATAGCAACAATAGGAGGGTGCATCTGGGGGACCCCAAGTAAGCCCCTGATATGTTGTAATACCATGGGGCCACATGTAAATAGTGATACAAAGTGGCTGGGATAACCAACTGCGGGGGGTCGAAGGCGAACAGGCCTCAACTTTTATGTTACATTTATGTTACCCATGTATCTAGACTGAACCACTTTGTTTCCCCTCTTTCGTGATGTTTTATACGTATGTTTCTTTGGACCGTTTGTTGTATATTTAAATTTCTTTCAGCAACGTTGTACAAGCTAAATGCAAAACCAATGCAAATAGTGAAATATCCCAGAAGACCATTTGTAAATACAGAAATGCCCGGAGGTCTCCTCCAAATACTGACAACACTTGCTGGCCCCTGTCAATATCCAACACTTTCCCAGAGCCTTCATCCCGAAGGCGCGGACATCCTTTACAGATCAATTCAGGGTGGAATCTGAGCACTCAGACTCTGGGCTGTTAGTCTAAGATCACAACTAGACTACTGTCCCCCAGTCTATGACCAAACTGTAGAGAAATCATAAATCCTCTTCTGGTCCATGGCCAATTAGCTGGCTACAGTCAGCATTTAGAAGGGCAGCGTTGAAATTGGCAAATGAACAGAGAGACTTAATTCTTAAAAAGCAGCCAAAGTTCTCATTCTTGGTTGCCACCTGCTATCTTGTGCTCAAAGGTGCATCTGCTGAGCGGCAAGGTGGCTAGCACTGCTACCTGTGGCGCTGAGGACCCGGGTTCGATCCAGGCCGTGGGTCAGTGTGTGTGGAGTTTGCACATTCTCCCCGTGTTCGTGTGGGTCTCACCCCCTCAAGCCAAAGGTATGTAGATTAGGTGATTGGCCACACTAAATTGGCCTTTAATTGGAAAAAATCATTGGGTACTGGAAATGTATTTAAAACTTTTTTTTAGGTGAGGGCAGCATGTGGCGCAGTGGATAGCACTGGGACTGCAGCACTGAGGACCCGGGTTCGAATCCCGGCCCTGGGTCACTGTCCGTGTGGAGTTTGCATGTTCTCCCCATGTCTGCGTGGGATTCACCCCCAGAACCCAAAGATGTGCAGGGTAGGTGGAGTGGCCATGCTAAATTGCCCCTTAATTGGCAAAAAATAAATAAGTAATTGGGTACTCTAAATTTACAGTTAAAAAAATGTTTTTAAGTGCATCTGCTGAGTCAGGATTTGGGTGAGATGCACCCAAGACCATAAAATATTGCAGCATTCGCACTGTCAAAGTCCAGGAGTACACTAGCATTCCTTCAGGCAGAAATTACATCAAATGAAGAAACCTCATTGCACAATCACTTGGAAACAGTATTCGACTGCATTAAAACATGGCTTAGAAGTAGCTTTTAAACATTTGGAAGCACTGCTTGACAGGATGGTGGAAGCAGATTCAAGAATAGATGAGAATTAAATAAATATTTGAAGGGGAATAATTTGCAAGGATAGCGTGAAAATATGGGAGTGAGGCTAATTGGATAGCTCTGTCAAATAGCCAGCACAGGGACATTGAGCCGAAGGGTCTCCTGTGTAGCATCATTTTATGACTCAAAGTATTTGCACAAATTCTTGCTGAATGACTCCACTGTGAACCACATTGTTCAGCCAAAAGTGTGAGATAACTGTGCAGCTAAAAGAGCCAAAGCCAAACATACTCATCTAGGCTCGGCCTCACTAAAGTCAACAGAATGCTGCAGTTCAGGATTCAGATGACCCAATCAAAAAACAATTACAAGACTTCAAGATCCCAACCACGAGTGGGAGGGACATGATCCGGAAATGGCAAGTCTGAACTATCTCCCAGCTGGCTTGGCAGAGCAGATCTAATTAACATTCAGCAATATGCCATTGCGAGACCAATATGGCAATTATACAATATTAGCTGGTTAAACAATGCAACTCTACTTCCTCCAAGAGAATGTGGATCCCTAGCCTGTACTGAATTTATCCCAGCTCGGGGAGGCACCCTGGGCGTCAGTGTCTGTCTTCCCTTCCCTCCCCCCAAGTAAACTATGGAGAAAGGAGAGGCGAGAATCCTCCAGTGACTCCAACAAGTGCACACGAGGACAGGATGGGATCAGGCTCTGCCATACCCGACAACCGGGGGGGGGGGGGGGGGGGGGGGGGGGGGGGGGGGGGGGG